>NC_141541.1:48532500-48837500 GCF_021556685.1 Rattus norvegicus | reverse complement strand
TTGGTTAAAGTTCTAGCAGCTGTAAATGACAAGGGATGACACGCTGTGAGCTGTGAATAACACGTTGTCAAGCTGACCATGGCACCGGCTTATGAGACCTCTCATCCTGATTTGCTCTCAGAGTGTGACAGTGGTGGGTAGGAAGACCCTATTGCATGCAAGCTCCCATGCTGCAGACTGGAAGTGGACCGGCTATCTAGGAATTAGCTTTTTTGTTGTTTGTTTGGCCTCAGACTCGGGCATTCTTTCTGCCTTAGCCTTTCAAGGACTGGGATTTGTAGTGTGCACCACCACACACCAGAGGTTTTCTCCTCATTTCTCAATAAATGATGACCAGAGGAAGGATATCATCTTGCCTGCAAAGACCAGGCCAGTCAGAAACACAGCAACCCTAGACCTTTTTCCTTCATCCTTCGTGTGTGTGTGTGTGTGTGTGTGTGTGTGTGTGTGTGTGTGTGTGTACTCTGGCTCATATATGCAGGAACACATACATACACATCCCTCTCTAGGATCCTCTGCACGCATGCCTGTGCCAATCAACAGTTCATGGAGTGTGTACCTTTGGTTATGAATGACCCTTCCAGAGATCCAGCTCTCACCCTCAGATTTCCTCAGTGTGACGGTTTGTATATGCTTGGCCCAGGAGGAGTGACTTTGTTGGAGTAGGTTTGCCACTGTGGGTGTGGGCTTAACCCAGCTGCCTGGAAGTCAGTATTCTGCTAGCTACCTTCAGATGAAGATGTAGAACTCTCAGCTCCTCCTGTACCATGCCTGCTTGGATGCTACCATATTCCCGTCTTGAGGATACTGGACTGAACTTTTGAACCTATTAGTCAGCCCCAATTAAATGTTGTCCTTACGAGAGTTGCCCTGGTCATGGTGTCTGTTCACAGCAGTAAAACCCTAACTAAGACACTCAGCATATCTATTTACAGCCCCGTCTCATTCCAAATGCCAAGGCACTTTCATATCTAAATCTTTCATTACTGTCAGAGGAGATCTGAACAGAAGCGGCAACTTAAAAATAGGCACTTACTGAGAATGACGGTGGATTGTTAGGGATCCACGACAATGAGGGGCTGAAGGGATATCAGTGGCTGAAATCCACCTCTGTATGAGCGCTTCCATTGAGTATCTATTTTTCTTGTTCTACCTTCCTAGCAAAGCTAGTAAAAAACGGAAGGTGACTGCTTTGAACATCACCTCTTCTTCCTCAGTCAATTTAGGAAGGGACAGCAAAGGCAGGACACGAACAAATGAATCAGGAGAGCTGTGTTTTCTGCTCTTGGGAAAAATCCCATCCAGTATGATCAAACATGACAATACAGTCAGGTGGTGGTGGTGCACACCTTTAATCGCAGCACACAGGAGGCAGGGGGCAGAGGCATGTAGATCTCTGTGAGTTCGAAGCCAGCCTGGTCTAGAGAACAAGTCTCAGGACAGTCAGGGCTACACAGAGAAACCATGTCTCCAAAATCAAACCAGACAAAAGACAATACAAATTTGCTATGGCATACATGCACCCCCCCCCCACGTGCGTGTAGAAATGTTGATTAATAAAAGCTGATAATCTAACATAATTTTTGACATTTATTTGTGTGTGCGTGTGTGCAGCCATGTGTAAATGCGCCACAGTCCACACGTGGGGGCTCACTGGACAGCGTGTGGCGCGGTTCTCTTTATCATGTGGATCTCAGGGATGGAACTCAGATCCCCAGGCTTGGCCACCAGTGCGCCTTTACCCACTGAGCCAACCCACTTTCCTTATTATCCCACCTCCCCCTTCTACTGAGCCTGGCTTTAGACTCACGGTTCTCTCTGCTAGCTTCCTGAGTGACAGGATTACAGGTCTGCTCTGTCACACATAGCTAAAGATCCTTTGACAGCATATGCAGAACACTGTTGCTTGATTAACGTTCGTTTCGGTCTAACCTATCACTTTAGAGAGAGATGGACATCCCTGGCAACATAGTGACACCCTCCCCCTCCCCCCAGTATATCTGGTTAACGAAAATTGTATTGCTCTAGAAGCTTCTCAAAACCTTCCTGTATCCTTTTCTACTCTATTCAGAGATGTTTCCTGATCTTTCTGTGCTCTTTTGTAGATATGAATGGACTCAGATGTTACCACCAGTATTTGGAATAGATAAAATATTGTGATTAAACAGTGGCATTTCAGAGCAGACTTTCCAAAATTGCACATGGTGAATTTCATGCCAATTGAAAGAAGGTGGGCACAACAGAAGTGCCCACTACCTGGTTTTATTTTATATGAGGTACAGAAAGAAGAAAGAAACAATGTGGGCCAGGCATGCGGGTGTACAACTTTAATCCCAGTACTAGAGAGGCAGAGTCTGGCAGATCTCCCAGTCTGGTCAATAGAGTTCCAGGACAGCCAGGGATACATTGAAACATTGTCTCAAAAACAAAGCAAAACAAAAGGAAAAAGAAGAAAGAACTACTCTGTGCATTAAAGTCTAGACAGCTAAATTGTTTACAACACACACACACACACACACACACACACGCACGCACGCACGCACGCCGCCGCACGCACACACACACACACACACACACACACATTCTTAATCAGAACCCTATAAAACAGGGTTTGTCTCACTTTACAGAGCAAAATCAAAGATGCAGAAAGGCTAATTTGCTTAAAGATCTCAATGCTAGTAATGGTTAGATCTGAAATTTTAACTCTAGGAGTGTGGCAGGAAGCCTGTGTTCTACAGAGGACATCAACCACATGTTCGTATCATCTGGTAGTCTGTCTTCCTGGACTATGTCATCAGGAACATTTGACAAAGATGTTGCTATTCTGTCCTCAGGGACAAAAAAACAAAAACAAAAACAAAACAAAACAAAAAAAAACCCCAAAACAAAAACAAAACAAAACAAAACAAAACAAAAAAACCCCAAACGAACAAACAAACAAACAAACCAAAATACAAAAACCCTCCAAACTCTCTTCAGAGATTCTGGTCAACAGAATATAACAGTTGCTGTCTGCACAGCATCCTGCAGACAACATCTTCAGATCTGTTAGTAATCCTATAAAAGGCTGCCGTTGTAGCCTGAGTAGCTGGGGAGAACAGTTAGTACACATTCTTATTAATGAGATCATGAAAAGCTGACCACAGGCAGCAGTTCCTTATCTAACACAGACTTTTTCAGTCACTTAAAAGTAGGTTCCATAGGGGATAAGGAGGTAGTTCAGTGGTTAAGAACAGTGGCGCTTCTTCAGAGGATTTGTTTTTGTTTCCCAGCAGCCACATGGAGGGAGGCTCCCAACTGTCTCCACCTCCAGTTCCAGGGGATCTGACACTCTCTTCTGGTCTTCTCTGGCATCAAGCAAGAACAAGGTACACAGACATTCATCCCTACAAAACACCCATATACAAATAAAATAAAATAAAATTTTATTTTATTTTAGTTTATGTGTGTGTGTGTGTGTGTGTGTGCGTGCGTGCGTGCGTGCGTGTGTGTGTGTGTGTGTGTGTGTGTGTGTGTGTGTGTGTTGTAAACAATTTAGCTGTCTAGACTTTAATGCACAGAGTAGTTCTTTCTTCTTTTTTCCTTTTGTTTTGCTTTGTTTTTGAGACAATGTTTCAATGTATCCCTGGCTGTCCTGGAACTCTATAAACCAGGCCCGTGCAGGCTTTGTATGTTTTTTTTTTTTTTTTTAAATCTGTGGAAGCCAGATGCTGGATGCCCCTGGGATCTGGAGTTACAGGTGGCTGTGAACTGCCTTACATCGGTGCTGGAAACCAAACTTCTGTCTTCTACCAGACCAGCAAGCGCTTTTAGCTAGTGTACTGGCTGGTTTTGTGTGTCAACTTGATGCAAGCTGGAGTTATCACAGAGAAAGGAGTCTCCCTTGAGACTCCCTGCCTCCATGAGATGTAGCTGTAAAGCATTTTCTCAATTAGTGATCAAGGGGGATCACTACCATCCCTGGACTGGTAGTCCTGGGTTCTATAAGAAAGCAAGCTGAGCAAGCCAGGGGAAACAATCCAGTAAGCAGCATTCCTTCATGGCCTCTGCATCAGCTCCTGCCTCCAAGCTCCTGCTCTGTGTGAGTTCCAGTCCTGACTTCCTTTGGTGATGAGCAGCAATGTGGAAGTGTAAGCTGAATAAACCCTTTCCATCCCAACTTGCTTCTTGGTCATGGTGTTTTGTGCAGTAATACAGACCCTGACTAAGACAGCTGGTGAACATCTCTTGCGCCCTACAGTAAGCTTTAATATACTTCTTACAGTACATAAGCCAAACCAGTCAGATCTGGCTTCTTTCCACAAGGAAAAAAAAATCTTTTTTTCTTCCAGGGGCTGATAATGTCTATAGAATCCAGGCCTTGGCCAATGAAAGCAGCCAGTCTCAGGGGAGGATTTGTCAGGGAAGTGGGTTCCAGAGCTTCCCTTCTTCCTGTCACTCCTGTGACCCACACCCAAGTGACTCAAAGGGCTGCATCATGCTGTCTGTCTGTTTTCACTCATGTTTTTCTTCACATGATCTAACTATGCGTCTTGAGCTTGTCTTGCTAGTTTGTCTTTGCAATTCGGATCAGAGTCGAAAACCAACTTGGCCTGACCTCCCTTCCTGCACACCCGGCATCCTTTATGCTACGGGCAGAAGAGTCTGGAAGAACGAGAGGCATCACCCATTGGAAAATCACCCACCTGCTTTCTCACCCGTGACGAGTGCCTCCCAGTCCAGCTACAAGAGTAGCATCCCTTAGAAGGGTTTGAATGTAACCATACGGTAAATAAACATTCAAACAGGACAAAAGGTGCACCTTAAGAAAGAAATCTTTTCAGGCCCTCCCACCTTCCCTTCCCTTCTACAGACGACTCACTGTGCATTCAAGTGCACTCTGTGAGCCACACAGATTTACAGTTTGGCTAGACACAGGCTGTTAGGTCAGAAATGGATCTTGCTCAAATTTCAGACAGATTACTCCATTCGTGTGGTTGATCCTTAGTCCTGATTGTCAACCTGGCTGGATGGAGGGATGCCGCAGAGAGGAGGAAAGCCCGACTTTAGGTGTGTTTGCAAAGGCACTGTCAGAGAGGCACTTCCCGAATGTGGAATGTGCGTGTGTGAGTGAGTGGTGCCGTCTCTACTGGCTGGAAACAGGGCCCTCCCTCCCCTACCTGTCCATCACCAGGTTAGGCTGTGCCATATGTTTCTACTGCCTTGATGTTCGGCCTCACCAGAGGTGCAAATTCCCTGGAACAGGCAATTTAGGTTTTTTTTTTTTTGGTTCTTTTTTTCCGGAGCTGGGGACCGAACCCAGGGCCTTGCGCTTCCTAGGTAAGCGCTCTACCACTGAGCTAAATCCCCAGCCCCCAATTTAGGTTTTTTATTGTCATCTCTGGGGTTGTATGAATCTTGGTGTGGATTTTCTCTTCCCCTTCCCTCTTCCTTCCTTCCCTCCTTCCTTCCCTCCTTCCTTCCTTCCCTCCTTCCTTTCTCCCTTCCTTCCTTCCTTTCATTTGTTGTCAAGCCACATAACACGGAAACTTGTTCCATGTATCAGGGCATATTATTGTGCTATTTAAAAACAACAGCACACACCTTCTCTGTGCAGTTCTTCTTTGGATGCCGGGCCTCCTTGGATCCACCCTGAACCACCCATGTCTGCTCTCTCTTGCTCCATTGACCTGTTCCAAGGGTTTTCTGAGGGCTCTCCAGGGAAGAAAGCCGTTAAAACTGGCTGTTCGGCTATCAGATCTGTTCTTTCCTGGTTCCGTAACCTTCAGTGCTTTCCTTTTCATTGTTCTCATTACAAGATGGAGGAAATAACTGTACAGAATCCGTGGACATTAAATAAAAATAAAGCCTAGCGTGATGGTTCCTATCTTTAATCTCAGCGGGCGATCTCTGTGAGTTTGACAACAGCTCTCCACCACCACCATTACCACCACCACCACCACCACCACCAAAAAAGGTATATTACAAGAATTCCGTTATTCTAAATATACTTCTACGCATTGGTGTTTTCCCTGCATGTGTGTCTGTGTGGGGGTGCCAGATCCTCTGGAACTGGAGTTACAGACAGTTGTGAGCTTCAATGTGGTTGCTGGGAATTGAACCTGGGTTCTCTGGAAGACCAGCCAGTGCTCTTAACCACTGAGCCATCTCTCTATGGCTTAAAGAGAGATGGCTTTAAGACTCTTAAAGTCCGCTATCAAGGTGGGAGCATGGTAGGGCTGGAGAGATGGCTCAGCCGTTAAAGGCTAGGCTCACAACCAAAAATATAAGGTGGGAGCATGGTAGCATCCAGGCAGGCATGGTGCAGGAGGAGCTGAGAGTTCTACATCTTCATCTGAAGGCCGCTAGCAGAAGACTGACTTTCAGGCAGCTAAGTTGGTCTTAAAGCCCACACTCACAGTAACACACGTATTCCAACAAGGCTCCACCACCTTAAACACTCTTCTGATACATAATAAACGTCCATTAAATATTGCTACTATTGTTACTACCTGTTCCTCTTAAATAACATCCCATTCTTGGCTCTGGGATAGTAACCAGTGTTCCTGGCATGTGTGTTGCATATGTGTGTGTGTGTGTGTGTGTGTGTGTGTGTGTGTGTGTGTGTGTGTGTGAGAGAGAGAGAGAGAGAATCTTTTCTCTTCTTCTTCTTCTTTTTCTCCTCCTCCTCCTCTTCTTCCTCCTCCTCTTCCTCCTCCTTCTCCTCCTCCTCTTCTTCCTCCTCCTCCTCTTCCTCCTCCTCCTCTTCTTCCTCCTTCTCCTCTTCCTCCTCCTTCTACTTCTTTTGGAGGGATTTTCTTGTTCTCAATTTTCTTTTTTCTTTAAGCATAGGCTAGACTTGAATTTGTTAGATGGCTGAGGTCCTCCTGCTTCTGCTGTAAAGTCCTGAGATTACTGGCTTGTGACACTCCACCCAGCATTGCCCAGAGAGTTCTCAAGTCAGCTGCCTGTTGGCAGGAGGTGGGTGAGGACATGTCTGAGCCGTGAATACATAGAGCATCCTCAGAGAAGAGGGCTACAGACTGGCTTTGCTTCCAGGTTGGCGTGCTTTGTCTTGTATCTGAATGCCACCGAGTCTAACGTCCTAAACTTCCCAACAGGGATAACAAAGAATTCGGACATCTATGTGGAGGTGCAGAAACACAAACTTAGATATCTAACTACCTGTCATGGTTTGAATATGCTTGGTCCAGGGAGTGGCACTATTTGGAGGCCTTGTTGGAATACGTGTGTCACTGTGAGTGTGGGCTTTAAGACCAACTTAGCTGCCTGGAAGTCAGTCTTCTAGCAGCCTTCAGATGAAGATGTAGAACTCTCAGCTCCTCCTGCACTATGCCTGCCTGGATGCTGCCTACCATTCTCCCACCTTGATAGTGGACTGAACCTCTGACCTTGTATTCCAGCCCCAATTAAATGTTGTTCTTATAAGAGTTGCCTTGGTCATGGTATTTGGTCACAGCAGTAAAACCCTGACTAACACTGCCCCTACCCCGTTTAAGGCAAGGTCTCATGTGGCCCAGGCTGGGCTTTAGACTTTTGATTCTTCCACCTCTGTCTCCCAAACCCTGGGATCATGGACAGGTACCACTATGCTCTGTGTACTACCCTTTAAAACCAGATCCCCTAACACCAGCTGTGAGCCCTAGGTCTCAGCTGTCTGCTGTACTCAGGTAGACTCCTGCCCTGTGATGGACTGGCTTGCTCCCTGTAAGTCTTCATCCACTGAACCCTCTCACCAGTCATCTCTCTCCTGTACGCTCTCATCGCTGACACTTGCCGACATTTCTCCTCTGCTTTTATTTCCTTCCCCACTCTCTTGTCCTCGGGGACTCTTGTCCACTTAATAGGATTCTTTTCACTTTAATAGGAGTTGGGAGAAGAAACGGGGAAGTACTTATGTTCAATCCACTGCTACTTACAGGAAGTGATTTGGAAGGAAGGGCAGGTAGGCATCTCCTCGGTTTCGATTTTGAGAACATCTACAATTTGGATCTGCCTGTGACCTTTTAACCTCCCACTTCCTGTATTGACAGTCATCTTTTGCTGAGTTCAGTCCCTCCACTGCCAGAATGCTTGGTGTCCGGCTGCCCAGCTCTGCACCACAGGGGACAGTCCTTGGAGAGGAGGACAGCTGGTCCTTGTGCTCAGCAGCTCCCAGTTGGATCCTGGGTGTTCACACTGGGGCTGCGAACCGTTTTCTGTTGCAACATCCCCTGCTCAGCGTGAGACAAGAGCAGAAAGAACTCCCGTTTCCCCCTTGGGCTCTATTTCTCCACAGAGCCTGCCTGAGAGCACTGAAGCAAGTCTCAACGGGAAAGAGAAAACTGCCGATCACTTTCCTCATCCGTCCATCTGTCCGTTAGTCAGTCTGCAGCCCGTTTTCTCAAGATTGGGTCTTGCTCAGGCTAGCCTCAAACATACCATCCTCCTGCCTCAGCCTTCTACATTATTTAGATGAGGTCTCACAGTGGTACCTGGGCTAGCTACCCTTGAACTCTGGATTCAAGCGGTCCTTTTGTCTCAATTTCCTAAACAGCCAGAGCTGGCACTACTGAGCTTCGCTTTGTTATCTCCTCACTCCGTGCTGGGTCTGACTCAAGGTCTCACCCATGCACTCCCTGGCTCATATTACACCACAAGAGAAAGACTGTGTGGATTTTTAAAACTCCCCTTTTCTCTTTCTCCTTTTCCTCCGTGACTTCCTCTTCCTTCTTTCAGTTTAGCAGGTTCTCTGAACTTAGGGGTTTTTTGGGTTCCGATTGGGGAAAAGGAATAAAGGTTGTCAGAGGTTAAGGAAGCACAGACGTCTCCCGGATGAGCCATCGCCCGCAGTGTGAATGAAGCCTTGTTCTGCCCAGCACAGCGCTTTCTCGGCTCTCACCTCTTTTGCTGTGTCTGCAGTTTGGAAACCCTTCTACAGACTGAGGTTTGCTTAGGAAAAATATTTGTTTAAATCCTTCATTTCTCCCCCTCCCCCCGTGGTCTTTAAAAACCATTGTGGTTTTTAGTCTTGCCATCAGCTTTTCTGGGCATATCGCACTTGTCTCCAGCTGTGACCTTTCTGGGGTCGTGAACTCTGCAGAACTCTAGAAGGGATCTGGTGTTTCTGTGGGTAAGACATTGGTGGTAAGGGCTGTGAGGGACTACAGGCACATGCAGACAAATGTCTCAGCCAGTGAGTGAGCAACAGCATCTCCCTGGACCATTGAGGGATTCTGTTTTAAGACCCAAGCAGGATTGACTTCTCCCTGTCCTTCTCCCTGTTCTCAAGGAGCATCCAATAGAGTTGTAGGACCTAAGGGAGAAGTTGTACGTCTTGTCAGACAGGAAAATTTGGCATTCCGTTGAAGGCCACAGGAGCCTGCAGAAGACGGTAATGAATGAATGGTGAAGTCAGGGGAGGAAGCAAGACCGGTCTGCAAAGGGTCATGGCATTTCAGAAGACAGGATGAGGGGCGACTGCAAAGTCACAGAGGCGGGAGTGACGCAGGGTGCTTGTTGGGAGTGCACTGACCAAGAATGGAAGGGGAAACAGGAGCGAGAGGGGAAGAGTGAGCTATTTGAGGGACTCTTAAGGGTAGAGCCTTTTAGAAAACGGAGGGATCTGGCCTTGAAGAACAGAACAGCCCCCCCCCACTGTTATTTTTGGTTTAACAGGAAGTGTCTGGTTTTTTCCCAGCTGACTGGTGTACTATTCCGTGAGACTGTGGCAGACACAGGTAGACATCTATTTCTGCCCTCTTGGGCTGTGACCCTGCTTATCGCTCCAGGTGGGATGTAGACTCACAGGTGAGTGAACGGAGATGAGAGGAGATGGGGATGGGTTTCACCCACCAGGCAGGCCTGTCTGCTGATCCTAGAAGGACCAAATCTATGCCACCATAGTGGCTCTGTAATAGGCTAACAAAGCCATGGTCCCTAATCTCTTGTTTCTTGTGTTGTTCTCTCTCTCTCTCTCTCTCTCTCTCTCTCTCTCTCTCTCTCTCTCGTGTTTATGTGTGTGTGTGTGTGTGTGTGTGTATGTGTGTGTGTATGTGTGTGTGTGTGTATGTGCTGAGACAAGAACTGATCTAGCCTAGGCTGACCTTGAACTCATGATCTTCTACAACCCAAGTGCTTAGAATACAGTGTATATCACCACACCTAGGCACTCTCAATCATTTTTTAGACATCTGATCATGTCCTTCTACCACCTATTCATTTGATAAACATTTATTGGGTAAATATCAGGTACCAGTACATGTTTTAAAGGGAATAAAAGTAGTAGCAAGAAAAAACCAAAAGGGATATTCTTCTCATGTGTCTTTCTCGAAAGGGACACTGAAAGCTGGCACTGGCACATGCAGAAAGACCATGGCTTCTGGGGTCAGCCTGGGCTACATAGTGAGGTCCTGTCCCAAGTAGCAACAAAGGCAAGTGACGACCAGTATGATAGGAGTGCTTAGGTTTACAGAGCGGTGGTCGAAATCACAACGGCCTCTATGGGCTCGTAGTTTGAATGCTTAGCCCACCAGCGTGGGTGTGGAGGTTTCAGAAGCCCATGTCAGTCCCAGTCTCGCTCCCTCTGCCTGCAGCAGGATGTAGCTCTTGGCTCTAGCTGCCAGGACCCTCTGTGATGACAATGGACTAACCCTCTGAAACTTTAAACAAGCCCGCAATTAAGTTCTTTCTTTTATGAATTGCCTTGGTCATGGTGTCTCTTTGCTGTGATCAGTGATTAAGTTAACGGTGTAATAATCAATATTCACCTGGAGTGTCATTTTCTGAATGTCAGTAAGTAAAACCAATTTCTTCTTCTTCTTCTTCTTCTTCTTCTTCTTCTTCTTCTTCTTCTTCTTCTTCTTCTTCTTCTTCTTCTCTCTCTCTCTCTCTCTCTCTCTCTCTCTCTCTCTCTCTCTCTCTCTCTCTCTCTCTCTGTTTCCTAGCTATAGTTTCCCTATGTAGCCCTGGCTGTCCTGCCCTGAAACTGTGCTTAGTAGACCAGGCTAACCTTGAACTCAGAGACCTACCTGCCTCTGCTGGTACTAAAGATGTGTGCCACCACAGCCAACTCAATCTCTTGTATTTAAAAAATATAAAATGGAGGGATGATAGGCCAGCAAGATGGCTTGGTTGGTGAAGGCACGTGGTGCCAAGCCTGAGGACCTAAGTTTAGCCTACATGGCTAGACAGAACCAACACTGACTGCCACATAGGCACACATGTACACACATACATAATACATACATAACACATACATACATACGTGCGTACATACATACACACATATACATGTATATATATGTGTATATATATACATACACACAAAACAAACAAGCAAACAAGTAAGAAAGAAGGAAAAGAAACCATGTGTATGCCATATTGTCCTGAGCTATGTCCTGAATCCCGAGAGCACATGTGCGCTCCTCTGCCTTCAAGGAACACTTGAATCAGGAGCAGTGATGCGAGCCTCTAATTCCAGCGCTTGGGAGGCAGAAGCAGGTGAATCTCTGCGAGTCCCAGGCCAGTCTAGATTGCATAGCAAGGTCCGAGCTAGCTTGGACTATCCTATAAAACCCTGTCTCCAAGTGGGAACAGGGGCTGGAGAGGTGGCTCAGTGGTTAAGAGAGTACTGGCTGCTCTTCCAGAGGACCCGGGTTTGAGTCCCAGCACCTGTATGGTATTTCAGAACTGCCTAAAATTCCACTTTCAGGGGATCAAACTCTGACAGTACCAGGTACACAAATGATACACAGGTATAGATGCAGTCAGAATGCCCATATATTGATTTAAAAAATAAAATAAAGGGGCTGGAGAGATGGCTCAGTGGTTAAGAGCACTGACTGCTCTTCCAGAGGTCCTGAGTTCAAATCCCAGCAACCACATGGTGGCTCACAATCATCTGTAGTGGGATCTGATGACCTCTTCTGGCAAGTCTGAAGACAGCTATAGTGTACTCATCTATAATAAATAAATAAATCTTAAAAAAAAATAAAATAAAGAAACATTTTGGGGAGAAGCTTGCAGAGCAGTGTCTTTTTTTTTTTCTTTAAAGATTTATTTATTGTATATGAGTACACTGTAGCTGTCTTCAGATGCACCAGAAGAGGTCATCAGATCTCATTACAGAAGGTTGTGAGGCACCATGTGGTTGCTGGGAATTGAACTCAGGACCTCTGGAAGAGCAATCAGTGCTCTTAACTGCTGAGCCATCTCTCTAGCCCAGCAGTGTCCTTCTTAACAACTTCTAGTGACCACACAACTGTGTTCAGGGTGTAAGGGAGTCTTCTGAGACTTTGGCTCTCAGCTACTTGGTCATGGGCTAGGTGGGGCATCACAAAGACACAGAAGCCACTTCCTCCTCCTCCTTCCTCTTCCTCCTCCTCCTTCCTCTTCCTCTTCTTCCTGTTGTTCATCCTCCTTCTCTTCTTCATTTCTCCCCCCCCCTTTTTTTAAAGACAGGGTTTCTCTACAGAGCCCTGACTAGAACTCACAGCAATCCACCTGCCTCTGCTTCCCAAGTGCTGAGGTTAAATGTGTGTGCTGCCAAGCCTGGCTCACCTTCCAGAGTTGGAAGCTCTTATCTGATTACGCCTTTTCCAGATACACTTCCACAGTCTGCCCCTCCCCTTTCTCCTTCTCTCCCCTTTTCTGATGAGACAGGCTCAGGCTGGCTTTGAGTTCCTGCTCCTCCTTCTTCCACCTCCTAAACTCCTTTCCCATCTTCTTTCTCCAATTGGACAGTAAGCTCCCCGGGCAGGGGCATTTCTCACACGCACCCCCTACAATGCCTGCCATCAACAGGCATCCAGTGACCATAAGCCGACCTGATTAATCCTCAGAGGGACATGGAGTCGCCTGGAAAGCTCACTAAGTTTAAAAGCATTAGTTATTTTATTCATTTATCACTTCATGAATTAATTAAACATCAACCTTCTATTCTTGAGGTAGGTTACAAATAGCAAAGAAAACAGATCTAGTCTCTTCTCTTATAAAGCTTATAATTGAAGAAGACACCTAGGAATAAAAGAAAAAAAATACTTAATTACATGTATTTAATTCTACTCAATGGGATAGATTAAGTAGAATCAAACACTAGCTATAAAAATGTGACAAATTTTCTACGGGAAAAGTGTAGGAAGTTATGAATCTATAATTCTATCTTTGAATACAGTGATTATTTTTTTCCCCATGCTGGGAATCAAAACTAGGGCTTTACACATGTTGGACAGACATTATACCCTTCTTGTATGAGGTCTTTTCACCATCCCACTTTGAGAATAATGACTTCGTTTTCCACAGCGATGAGTAAGCCTCACCACCTAGGGGAGAGAGAACTAATGTGGACAGGTAGTCTCTTCAACCTTTAAACACAGCTCACATTGCTAGCACCAGAGAGGCCAATTCTTTTTCCTTTTAAATTATTTTTGCTTTATTATTTTATGTGTGAGGGTATTTTGCCTCTGTGGTGTGTGTGTGTGTGTGTGTGTGTGTGTGTGTGTGTGTGTGTGTGTGTGTACATAGTCCATACAAGGCCCACTGAGGTCAGAAGAGGGCATTGGATCCGCTGGAACCGGAGTTAGAGAAGTTGTGAGCTTTCAAGCTGGTGCTGGGAACCAGGATCCTCTGCAAGTGCTCTTAACCAGTGAGCCAACCTCTCCAGCCCAAGAAACCGACTCTATGTGAAGTCTTTCAGAAGCTAGAAGAGTGGGAGCCATTCTCAACACACGTCAGTCACTACAATTCTACGCCTCAAGCCAAAGATACCAGACATAGAAAAGAGACCAACGTCCCTCAAGAACCTAGGAACAACCGAAAACATTAATACGATCTGCTCAAGCGGCCAACACTGAGAATGACACTCGGGTCACACAAGTTTCACCTCTGTCCAAACCCAAAAGAAAACAATAAAACCTGATCACTGTAATCCCCCCATTTGTGGACTAAAGAAGAAACGCTGTAACTTCTCAGAAGGCGGGAAAGTGTTTAATAGCCAGGTGCGGGGGCACACATTTTTAAACTCGACACTCAGGAGGTAGCCGATCTTTGTACGTTTGAGGCCAGCACGGACTACATAGCAAGTTCCTGGCAGCCTTGCCTCAAAAATAAAAGAAAGAAAAAGCACTTAACAAATGCAGTGCATGTCCATTATCTTTACAAACTTTCAGGGGCTTGGGGTGATGGCTCAAAGCCACTTTAACCTCTCCTTCAGAGAACCCCAGTTCGGTTTCCAGCACCCACATTGAGTGACGCGAAATCACCTGGAACTCTAATGCCATGGAATCCAACACCCTCTTCTGAACTCCAAGGGTCCCTGCACTCATGAACATGTACCAGCACAGACATACACACAGTATCTTTTAAGAAATTTCAAGTAAGCCAAGAAAGAGGTGGGATTAAAAACAAACAAACAAACAAACAAAAACAGGCAGAAAAAAGAGAGAAAAATAAATTTAATAATTGTCAACATGAAATTAAATCATAAAGATTTGACCTTTTCAAAACTCCAAATCTTAAGGTATACAGAAACGGCAAGACTACCTGCTCATGGAATGTCTATGCTGATGCCTAGCTTTGTGAGGCACCTGTTAAAACCTTCAGGGATATTATTTAATCCTTACAACCACCCTATGTGATAGGTGTGCTTTTATTCCCATTTCACAGATGATAATACTGAGGTTTAGAGGAGTCAAACTGGCTAAGGACACGTAGCTGGATGCTCTAGCCTGTATTTGAATACAAGATCTATCATTTGGAGATCGGGTCCCTAGCTGCTCAATATTACTTGTTATCCAGCCCCGTTACCTTATCAACTAGATAACCGAACCCAGTGGCAAGGTTCAACCTGGGGCTTGAACCCAGGTCTCTTCATGTCAGTGCTCTCTGTCTTCACTTTTAGAAGATAGTTGCATTCCTATACTCCTCCTACCTCTTCCTTTTAACCAAACACTCCTTTTTCTTTCTTGGAGTTTCCAGCCCTGAAATACTAGAGGAATAAATATAACTTATAGCGCCAAGGACTGAATTTCATCTCCTGCTGGGTTTAGCATTCGAAACCACTAAGCCGCAGGGAAGCCTGCCCACTCTGAGAAAAGAACATTCTAAAGCAGGACTGAGTGTAACTCTTCCTTCCTAGGAATGTAGATGGTGTGAAAGACTAAATGTTAGAGAGAAAGGGAGGTGGGAGTAGGGGTGGGGCCGAGAGACTATGAGAGCTTAATTTCATGATTCTTCTCTCTCTGAATGTGAGTCTCTGGCCTCTGTGAGGGAGAGTGCGGGGGATGTAAATGCTCCACAAAGCTTTGAGATGATCTGTCTTCTTGTGGACAAGTACCAGTTTCCAACATCTTTACTGCCCCAGAGACCTTTCTAACTCCCTGAGAAATGGAGTCCTGGGTACTAAGACTCCAGAGTTCTGCCCTGCTCTCTGGGTGGGGTTTGACAAAATTAAAAAAAGGAAGCACAATTCTTTATCATCCAAGTGGTGTGAATTAAAAAGAAAAATGGGGTCTGGAGAAAACGACTTCACTCGTAAAGTTCTTGCCTTGCTAAGCACAAGGACCTGAGTCTCATGTAAAATAGCAGGACGTGGTGGTGTCTGCTGTAAACCCATAAGGGCTGGGAGGGTAGACACAGGTGAATCCCTGGCACTCAGTGGCCAGCCAACCTACTTGGTGAGTTCTAGTCCAGTAGGAGACTATCTCAAACAAACAAAAGGCCATACAGGCAACTTGATGACCAACACCCACGACCTCTAAGCCTCCATAGACACATGTGGGCACCTGCACACATATAACACGTGTGTGTGTGTGTGTGTGTGTGTGTGTGTGTGTGTGTGAGAGAGAGAGAGAGAGAGAGAGAGAGAGAGAGAGAGAGAGAGAGAGAAGAGAGAGGGGGTGAGACAGAAGTAGAGAGAGATAGAAGGTAGGGAGGATGGAAACAGAGAGGAGAATGGTATTGACTGGACAAGTCAAGAGGGAAGAAAAGTCTCTTCCGCCTGTTTTGTTATGTGGGCTGACATCTTTTAAGCAATGCGGAGAATAGCACCTTGATAACACCACTAGCTAGCTGCACCATTTCTATTTCCTGAATAAGGCAGGTGGTGTAGAACGAGCATTCTGGAGCAAGGATTCTGGAGCAAGGATAGAGCTGTTGAAAAGCGATGGGAAATGGCCCACTGGTCTAAGACATCGGTTGAAGCTGCTTCTAAACATGGTCAGGGTACCGAATGGTAAATATTCACACACAGTGTAAACAGTGGGGGGACAGATTTGTCGTCCTTTCCCAAGTGAATGTCAAAAAATATTATGCCTTCCTCCAGAGTAGAGCTGAAGCGATCATTTCCTTCTCTGGAATAGCTTCACCTCTTAGATCTTTGCCTTCCCCCTCCAAGGTTAAGGATAGAGAAAGTTCACTTTTCCCATGAGTTATATATAGAGAAATATTTCCCAGAAGCCACAATGCTTGGGAAAAATATGGGAAAGAATATTTTGAGTCTTACAGGTGGTTTCTGAACCCTTCTTAGTTTAATTTTATGTGTTTGAGGTTAGGAGCAGCTGGGCACGATGGGATACGCTGTTGGGCACTGTAACCCTAGCCCGCAGAAGGTACAACTGAAACGATCAGGAAGCCAGCTTTTCCCTACATAGTGAGTTCAAGGCTAGCCTGGGCTACATGACAGCCTGTCTCAACACACATATGAATACACATGTACACACACACACACACACACACAAACACACACACACAAACACACACACACACACACACACACACACACACACACACACAAGTGCAAAACCGAGGCAGGGAGATAATCTCCACAGGAATAGGTCTGGAGTCCTGAGTTCAATCCCTGAACCCCACATGAAGTTGGAAGGAGATATCCAAGCCCATAGAACTGCCCTCTGACCTGCATGGTGCGTCATGGCACATGGGTACCTACACACGAATTCATACAACAAACACACAAACAACACACCTTTAAAAAGAATCAGAATTGAACCCAAATCCTGGGCAGAGAGATTCTGTTAGCACAAACAGCCAGTTCTGATTTCCAACTCTCCAGGTCAATTCTTCACCCAGGCCTACCCACTTCATGGGTGCAGAGCAACCCTGTTAAGAACTCTCGAATGGGGGGTTGGGGATTTAGCTCAGTGGTAGAGCGCTTGCCTAGCAAACGCAAGGCCCTGGGTTCGGTCCCCAGCTCCGGAAAAAAAAGAAAAAAAGAAAAAAGAACTCTCAAATGGATGCTTACTTTGGGAACTGACAAAGGAAAAGCTCCTTGGGGTAGTACGTGTTGGCTAGTTCCTAAGTAACAATTTCCCCATCATTTCCTAAGTCTGACTCCTGAGGTCATACTGACTCACTAAAGGAATCCTAGAGCTCTTGAGTAACCTGGGAAAGATGAGACATCTCCCCTGACTTCGGACAGACAGGATGTTAACACTAGAAATCCAGCTGCACGGTCGGTCGAACAGGGCCAGATCTGTGTGGTGACCAGCACTCCCCTTGACGGAGCCCGGTCAGAACCCTCTTAAGACCTTTTGCTTCTTCTCAACTTTGGGTGCTATGTTGACCCACTTACTTCATCAGGGAACTTCCTGAGTCACTTTAGTTACACATCCCACTCTTGATCTGACTATCTTACCACTCTGGTCTACTTTTAATAAAAGCCTTTTATTACGTCTGTTTTACCAAAAAAGAAAAAAGTCCATTCTTAATATTTCTGTCCTCCTCCCTGTTCCATGGCTGCAAATCCCTTTTTTTCTTTTTGTATTTAAAGTCCATTCCCATCTCTCTCACCACCTACAAATCCCCATTGTAGTGACCACTGAGAGGGCCCCAAAAGATGACACGTTGGTACATTGAATATTTTAAGCTGAAAGGCCAGGAGGAAAAAGCAGAAGGACCCTGTGATCCTGGGAGATTTGCAGATTCTGGGAGAGATGCTCTTCCTACACCCAGAGGAAAAAGGGCGGAGGGATTCAGAGCGGTGAACGGCCTCCCTCAGCCTGGCCTTCCAGTTCATTCCCCTCTCCCCATAACTTTCCACTCCTCATTAAATCCACTATAAAAATACTCAGGTTGAATCATTTCTTTGCGTCTTCATTTCCTTACCAATGTTCTGGTGTCAGAGAAGATATTAATTTTATATGCTTTTCTCTTGATCATCTGTCTTTTGTGACAGAGACCTGGCTGTAACAACCTGGAGGGGTAGAAGGAAAGTTGTTTTTTGCTTTTGTTCCTTTTATACTCTCTTTGAAAAGACTCTCTCTACCCTCTACGAGTATTATGAATAATTTTTTCTTTTGCAATAACATACTGTGGAGATTAGGTCATTCTTGGTGCACGGGCCAAGGGGAGCCAATGGGGGTTCAAAGCAGGGGTGCTTTATGTCTGACTCCATAAAGCTAGTGTGTGAGCCGTTACAGTGTGACAGAGGCTACACAGAGAGGGTTTGGTGTCTCGGAGACCAGCTGCAGTATATCTGAGGGTCACATTAAACCATGAACTATTCTTGATCCTGTGAAACTTTCAGTTTCTGAATTATCCCCATAACAATAAAATACCTGGGAGGATGATCAAACTTCTTTGCGATGTTTATGTAGATATTCTAAAAAACAAGTTACTTTTGGGGAAGGAGAGATAGCTCAGTGGGTAAGAGTCAAGGTTAGTTCCCAGCACCTACCTTGGGTGGCTCACAATCACCTTCAGGGCTCCAATGGCTTCTCCTGGTCTCTGTGGGTGTCTGTACTCCTATGGACATGCACACGTGCGATGGTCATGCATGCACGCACATGTACATGTAAGCATGCACGCACACACACATACACACACAATTAAAACATAAAATGAACTTTTGAAAGAATTTTAAGTTATGTCTGTAAAAATGCCAACCCTGCTTTATAAGGCCTGTTTACTATAGAAGCTATGGTCAAGGCTAAAGACCCGCAGTGAATGTTCCAGAAAGCTCAGAACCTTGGCTCCTCTTCAATGGTTTTCCCCTTCCTTAGCCCCGCCCCTCATACCATCCCAAATCCCCCGAACAGGCTTCCCCTGACACCCTGGGCTTTCTCACTTTCTCTGACTTCCATTCCTAACTTAAATGGCTTTTCCTCCACCTCCTTCCTCTCTTTCAGCTTACCTACCTTGTTTTTCTCTCAAACTTTAACAATAAAATTGTCCTCGAGCTTCCTTTTGAGTCCGTTTTAAAATTCTTTTATTAATGAGACTAAATGCAAAGGGAGACCTCCGTTTCCCTGGCAACAAATATTTCAGGGATGCAGACCAGGTATGGGGCTATGGAAGAAGATGATTGTCTGCAGTAAATTTCTACTTCCAGTGTTAACATATCATGGCTGCAGCCCAGGTTACCGCGTTCAAGAAATACTGTGTGCAACATGAAGCCCAAAGGGTTCTTTTAGTAACTTACAGTAAAAGAACTGGGCTTACAGGCTGGAGAACATCATTTGGCTCCCAGCGTGACAGGCTGCTAAATTAGGCTGTCAGGGTTTGTCCTCCTTCCAAACCAAGTAAGTCAACCGTCTGTGCCCACCTCCCTGAGTCCCATGTGCGTTTCTATTCAAATCCGTCTCTAGAAAATCAAATTAGAAAGCTCAGTTTCTGTAGCTCACAAAATTGTACACCACACAGAAGAGAGAACCGGGAAAGAGTCCTAGTGAGAGACAGGCTGGAGAGATGGCCATCTGCTAAGAACCAGCGGTCTCTCCAGGGTCCCGCTCCGGTCATCTGCTGGGTGTTTGCTTTGGCAAGCATCTGCAGAGAGGGCGCGGACTCAGTTATCCCCGGAGACCCAGATCGCTGCAGCCCGGCTTCCCCTGCGCCTCCTGCAGCCTGCAGCCTGTAGCCTGCCTCCCAGGGCTGCCCTGCCATGGCCGCAGTTTTATAGACCTGCAAAGCCGAGCCCAGAGCCACTCCCGAGGGTGGCCACTCCGGCTGGGCTCCGCTCCTTCGTAAACAAAGAGTCGCAGAGCTCTCCTAGCTGCAGGGCTTCTGCGCCGGCGGAAGGCGCCAGGCTGGGTGATTGAAACCACATGTGCGGTAGGTCTGCGACAGCTGGGGGCAGACACCAGGGACCAGCGGCGGCCGCTGCTGCTGTGGCCTCTAGCGTTTCCCTTAGTCCCTTGGGTTTCCAGCTAGAGCGACTGAGAGCGCTAGACCACAAGCATCCTGGAAGGAGCCCTTCCCCCCATAACAAAATAATTAGAAACCGGGAGGCTTGGGGTCTCTGCTTCCAAGTGTACTGGGTAGCATCAGGCAACTTCTTGATTTCTCAGTTGTGAAATTAATTCCCAGGACATAGCAAAAGGGATGAGTCTTACTTGTGGTTGTGAGGTGAATTTATCAAGGATAGCCAGTACACACACACACACACACACACACACACACCCATACACACACACCCCAAAGTACTATTGATACTTTTAAGCCTTTTTGAAGATTTCAAACTCATACAACACATACTCCATTGTTGTTATCTTTGTTACTATTGTTACTATTATTGTTGTTATTATTTTTAAACACCGAGGTCTTCCTTGACCTAGGCCCTTCAAACCTCTCAAATAATTGTTCTTACTTTTGTTGTTGTTGTTTTTGTTCTTTGAGACATGGTTTCTCTGTGTACCAGAACTCGTTTTGTAGACCAGGATGGCCTCAAACTCAGGGAGCCACCTATGTCTCCTGAGGGCCGGGATTAAAGACAGGCACCACCACCACTAGCAATTTTTTTTTTTAGATTTATTCTTACTATTTTATGTGTACAAGCGTTTTGCCTGCGTGTACATCTGTGTACCACATTCGTGCTTGGTGTCCGAGGAGGAGGTCTATGTAACGAGTAGGGCTCAACCACTGAGCTAACTCCTCAGCTCATAATCGTTACTGCTTTTATGGATACTTTTTCCTGCGTGGTCACAAGTACCAACGTATGTACACAGATGAAGACAATCCCGTATATCTAACTCAATGGGCATTTTAAAAGATTTATTAACTTTATTTTTGCCCGAGTGCCTGAGTGCACGTGCACCGTGTGCTCTTGGAAGTCGGAAGAGGGGTCCGATTCCTTGCACCTGCAGTTACAGGTGCTCAGTAACCACCATGTGGGCGCCAGGAACTGAACCTGCATCTGCTGTAAGAGCAGCATACGCTTCTAGCCATAAAGCCTTTTCTCTAGCTCCAGTTCTTGATAGATTTGAACATTTTTTTTCCAGACTAGGACACTTACTTTCAACTTTGTGGTTGAGTTTCTCATGTATCAGGAGGAGGAGGGTTAGATGTAATAGAGGGATGAGCTAGAGGGCCATACAGGACCAAAACAGCGACGGCTCTTTCCACCAGCCCACCACACACTCATGGTGCTGAGAAAGGGGTGTGTGTGTGTGTGTGTGTGTGTGTGTGTGTGTGTGTGTGCGTGTTACAGTGTTGGGTTCAACCTAAGTCCCTGCACACTCTTAGCACATGTCCTCAGCCCTTCGCATCTGGGAAGACTGAGGATGAAAGTGTTTCCCGGCACATGAAAATGGCATAAGATTCATTCATATTTCTCCTCACAGGTCTACATTATGTAAAAATATCAAGATACATAACACCTCCAGGACCAGAAATTCTCCCTATGCTTGGTTTTAGTTATCTCCCACATCAACAGTCCAACTTTCATTACTGTGGATTCATTTGACCTGCTTTGAACTTGGGAGATTATATGAAATTTAAATTCATTACGGTCCATGGCTGCTTTTACTCAGCAGAGTATTTGCAACAGAACTGGCTGAGTCTTCAAAGCCTGAGATACGTATAAGAAGGTCCATTACAGAAAAGCTTTGCAAACCTCTGAAATCCCAAATGGTTTTTAACTCAGTGGGAACCACCTTGGAGAAGAGGTTCAGAAAGTGATTGGACATTAGATGTAAAAATAGAAGAACAGGAACTGACAGGAGCTTAGAGGTTCCGGGCTCTACAGCCGGTTTTGCCATTTGGCATCTTTGAAGGGTCTTGCCACAATTTCCCACTTTTCTGGGATGGATTTCTGCACGGAAGGGGTGGACCCAACATACAGGCAAGCTTTCAAAGCCATGGGAGTTCTAAAAGTCAGCTAGGTTGGAGCAGTTGGGGATGATGGTCTTAACAAGATGGGATTCTCTTTCCTCTTTTCTTCCTTTCTTTTTTCTCCTCTCTTTTCTTCTTTAAAAGAGAGTGTCAATTGTAGCCTAGATTATCCTCAAACTTACTATATAGCCAAGGATAGCACTGAACCCTCATGGATCAATTTTAAAAACAAACAAACACCAAGCGGTGCTGGTTAGTTTTACATCAACTTGACACAAGCCTAGGAGAGGGCTCTGATTGTGGAAATGCCTCCATTAGATTGTGCTATGGGCAAATCTATAGGGCATTTTCTTAATTAGCAATTGATGTGGGAGGCCCCAACCCATCGTGGCTGGTGCCTTCCTGGGTTAGTGGTCTTAGGTTCTCTAAGAAAGCAGGCTGAGCAAGCCATGGGGAGCAAGCCAGTAAGCAGCATTCCCTCATGGCCTCTGCCTCATTTTCTGCCTCCAGATTCCTGCCTTGTAAAGCCGTTCCTCCCCAATTTGCTTTTGCTGATGCTGTTCCATCACTGCAAGAGAAATCCTGAGACACAAGCAGTCCTTTATTCCACATGCATCCGTGACTCCATTCCTCCCTGGCGTCCCTGCATAGGTGCAGGGATGGCATATCAAGAAACAAATGGATGGGACTGGAGAGGTGGCTCAGCGCTTCAAAGTATAGAAGCTCACAACTGTCTGTAACTCCAGGCCCAGGGGATCTGAAACCCTCTTCTGCCTTCCACAGGCGCCAGGCCACGGGCAGTACACATACATGCGTGCAGGTGAAACACTCATGCGCATAAAATAAAGATGAGCCTAAAGGAGCCAGTGGTCGCTCCACACCTCACTCACAGTCCCTCCTGTGAGCCAGCCCTCTCACTTGCATGGGCTCTGCAGGGTTCCAGCAGATCTTGCATCTAGCCCACACTTTCTATTTTTTAAAGCAAGCTTCCTGAGGCCAGGATGCACATCTTGCTGTCATTACGTGGTGGAAGGACACTGGCTGTGGACTCAAAGCACATGAACCCCAGTCCTGCTTCTCCCCCTCCGGGACAAGTAACTATGGCCAGTCTTTGTCTCCGACCCTCACTGTGCACTTGGTCAAACAGCACAGCAGTCTCCCTTCTACCTCACCGCTCTGATTGTTCAGGCTTTGTCCCCATTACACAGCCCAATTGCAGTTCCATTCCCAAGCTTCCCAGGTCTAGAGCTCCTAGCACTAAGCCACTGGTGGCTATTAAGCCCTTGAAAGGTGACCGCCTGAATTGAGAGACACTCACTGTAAGAATAAAATAGAAACAATAAAGAAGTGGCATCAGAGATACTGTTAATAATTTTTATATCGATTACAACTTGAAATACCCTCAACGTTTAAAGTTAGAAAATGTAGGATTAACTCAACACACCAGTTACCATTTTTTTAAGTCCCTTAATTCTTGGCACTCGCTATTTCCTTCTCTGCCTGTGAGTTCTGCTCTTTTCGTCTCCTTATATAAATACAATCACTATTTTTGTGTCTTAATGACAGGCTTCCTTCACTTAGCCTCACGTCTGCAAGTACATCCATACCCTATACACTGTATATTGTATGTTTCTATGTCTGAATGTTATCCTCTGTCTCTCAGAGGAAAAAAAGTCATGTAAGCTATGTGTGATCTAGCTGTAAGCTTAGCACTTGGGAGGGCAAGGCACGTATATTAGGAGTTCAAGGTTTGCCTCGGTTGAATAGTGAGTTTGAGGACAGCCTGGGCTACATGAGCTCCCCAATCCACTACCAAAAAACATGTATTAGAGTATGGATATGAAGATTAAATGCGATTATAGAAGAAAAGTGTTTAGCGCTTGACCAATGTATACAATCACTGCTGGCTCTTATATTTCCTTATTCCTCAAATATTAAGAGATCTATGGGGCTAGAGAGATGGCTCAGCGGTTAAGAGCACCCGACTGCTCTTCCAGAGGTCATGAGCTCAATTCCCAGCAACCACATGGTGGCTCACAACCATCTGTAAATAGATCCGATTCTCTCTTCTGATGTATCTGAAGACAGCTACAGTGTACTTATATATAATAAATGAATAAATCTTTAAAAAAAAGAGATCTATGTTTTTGAAGAATAGGCACAAGTCAGACACAAGTATGTTCTCAGGTCGTAAGGAGCAGAAGACCTACTCTGGTTCTGCAACCTGTTCATTGTTGTCTCCATTCTTCCTCCCTCGGCCTTTCCTTAGTTCCTTTGCTCACGGATGTGAACTGTGAAGACTGGTTCCAGATTCCTTTCCCCTCCACACTTACCCTCATGTTTGGCTAACTACAAGGTCTCCATGCACACGGATGCTGATAGCTTCCCAAGCTAGCTCCACCACACAGACCTACTTCTTCTTAGAGCCGGGATATCCAGCAGGAGCAGCTCTCCTCGGGACAGCCTGCTAACGCTGCTCTCGTGGGCTATCTCAGGCACCTCACCTCAGTGCTGCCCTGCATGAAGTTCATACCTGACTGAAGGGTATCTTTTCTGTTTTCTGACCCAGTTTCCTGAGTCAGAACTAGAGACTCATACTTGACCTATCTCTTCCTCTGTTTCTAGTCCTGGCCCTGGCCTGACCCTGTATTTTTTGTGTCCTGAACACCCCTGACTCTGACCTCTCTCCATTCCATTGCCCCACTTACTGCATAGGTAGATCTGTTGAGTTACTTCTAGTCAGACTTGGCCCTATATTTTCTTTCCATCCAATTCACTTGTGTATTATAAAACACCTCTTCTCTTTTAGGTTCAACTTCAATCTAGCCTGGCTTCTTACTCTCATTCATTCGTTCCAAAGGTATTTATTGAACAGCTGACTTTTGAAGCATGTTATAAGTTGTGAAGTATGCAAGGATAAATAGCACCCTGTCACTTCCCCCGTTGACAAGCAGTAGGACAGACAGACAGATCCACAGTTACTGTATAGATACATCGGTGAGGCAGAATGAATGGGAAGCTGGTGTTCTTTCTTCCTGGCCCTGCCTAGCGAAGCTGGGAGAGAATCTGATCACTTAAGTTATACCCAGATATAGAAGTCTAATGGGAACCAAATATGTATCTCTGTCCAGGGCCACTTTCCTTATTTCATAGAATCTTCATTTATAGCATATCTATTAACTACTATCAACTATATAGAATATCTGATTTCTGCTGGACATTTTCTAACTTTAAAAAAATAATTATTATGAGTAAATCATAGCTGTCTTCATGCACACCAGAAGAGGGAATCAGATCCTATTAGAGATGGATGTGAGCCACCATGTGGTTGCTGGGAATTGAACGCAGGACCTCTGGAAGAGCAGTCAATGCTCTTAACCACTGAGCCGTCTCTCCAGCTGAAGTTCTTTAACTTTAATACCACCGACTCTGCCCCTTTTCTCGGCTCACTCCTGATTTCATCTTAAGTGGCTCTCTTTCCCCCATTTCATCCCTTTACGGGATGTTCTTCATAATTGATGCCATCAGATTGTTTTGCCTGTAGCACCATCCTGACGGTAGCCCTTAAAAGTCTGCTGATTGAGCCATTTCAATCCCTTCCTGTCTAATTTCAAACAAATGAACAAGTAACCCTCGTATAACAGTTGGAATGACGCCCCGATGACTTCATTGACTATTGGAGCCGTGAAAATGAGATGATGTTTATGAAAAAAATCTTAGTAATTGCACCGGGCGGTGTGCACACATAACTGTTTTTTGTTTCACTCTGACCCCAGATTTGAAGAGCCAGTCTGTCCGCAGCTCAGCTCTCTGCTCTTTGGTTTGTCGTTTTCTCAAGCTGTTCTCTTACTCAAAGGGAACGTTCCATTTGGTCTATTCAACAGCCCCGGAGCGTGACTCCTCACAGCCAGCTCCGGACAGTTCCACTCTAGCCCTTCCTCCTAGAATGTTCTCTGCTCCCCTCCACTTCCTTCCCTCACCCTCAGGCAAACACTGCGCACCTCTCTAGCTGACTCAGTTCCCACTTGTCAAGCCACACCAGTGACTAGCACTTTTCCCATCTGAATTCACTCCTATAGGGCTGCTTGCTAAGCGTGTGGCACGGAAGCTCTATTGAGAGACAGTCGTAGCTTTTCACATGTGGGGGTGGCACTACGTGCTCTCAGAGTCCTTATATTGAAGTCTTAACCTTGGGGGCCTCAGAATGTGGCTGTATGTAGAGATAGAGTCTATTATTATTATTATTTTGGGACAGTCTTACCCTATAGTCCAGGCTAGCCTTGAACTTGCTGCAATCCTTCTGCTTCAGCCTCTGGAGTGCTGGGATTACAGTTATAAGCACCCAGTGGCTTCCTTCAAATCCGAGCTCTTCTAATATGAGGCGATTAGGGTGATATTATAGTAATGAAAATGAGGCGACGTTTATGAAACTCTTTTTTTTTAAAGATTTATTCATTTATTATATATAAGTACACTGTAGCTGTCTTCAGATACACCAGAAGAGGGTATCAAATCTCTTTACAGATGGTTGTGAGCCACCATGTGGTTGCTGGGAATTGAACTCATGACCTCTGGAAGAGCAGTCGGGTGCTCTTAACCGCTGAGCCATCTCTCCAGCCCAAATGAAGTTCTTTTTTTTTTTTTTTTTTTTTTTTTTTGGTTCTTTTTTTCAGAGCTGGGGACCGAACCCAGGGCCTTGCGCTTCCTAGGCAAGCGCTCTACCACTGAGCTAAATCCCCAACCGAGAGTGAAACTCTTAATAGCAGCGTGGGCCCGGATGTACACAGTATTGTTTGTTTCACTACTCAGCTTGGAAGAGAGAGCCAATCCGCAGCCCTGCTCTCCGCCCGTATCATTCCAATTCATTTTCTCAAGCTCTCTTCCACAAAGGGAATGCTCCAGTCTCACAGACCAATAAACAGAGGGACCAGGACACAAAACGGTGCGGAGAGAAGACCAGGCAGAGACGTGAGAGAAGGCATCTAAGTCCCCAGAAGAAACCACCCTAACACTCGATCCCAGACTTACAGCCTCCACAATCGTGACCAGTCAATGATACTTTGGCATGACAACCCTGACAGACAAACGCACCTCTTAAAGACATCTACTTTAGATTCGCTTTAGAGTTCAGACTAGGAAAATGTTGGCCAAGGACATGGTCTGGTTTTCCTTTGGCCTCCATACTGCCCCCTGTATAATTTCGTGTTGCATGTGATATATGCCCAGCCAAACTCTTGCCGTCAAAGGTCTTAAGCACAGACGTTAAACCCAGTGGGTGGGGAGACAGATTGAAAAGTGTAGTCACTGGACCAATACAGAGTACAGTCAGAACAGCTCATTACTATTTTGGTCAACTTTTTTTCTTTTCTGCTTTCCCCCCCAGGATTCATAATCTCTTGCCATGAAACGCGTCTGGCGTAGAGAAAGCAGGACAGTGACATTAAGTGTAATTGACATTAAGGCATCACTCCGGACTGCCTTTCGTGGCGCGCTCAAGGTTTCAGGGCTTGCACGGCAGTGAGCGATGACATTCAAGCTTGCCAGTCATCTGGAACACTGAACTCTCCTCTCCCCGGGCACAAACAGCCCGCGGGGTTGGAGCGAATCAGAGTTTCAGATGTATCTCTGTGGGATAGGGTCCAGCCGAAACTTCTGATCTTTTCCTCTGGACTTGCCTTTGTTTCCTATCAGCGCCTCTGAGCCCCCTTGCCAGGACTGTATCTACCCCCAGTGATTTGTACTTCTCTCGCTTAATATTTGGGCCACAAATGGAAAATACAAAAGCCTCATTCCTCGTGCCCTTTAGTAGAGCTAAAGCAGGCTGGAGCATTTATGAGAAATTCTACTGTAAACCGAATGGAGGGAACACACACACACACACACACACACACACACACACACACACACAGGCAGGGAGAGAGAGAGACAGAGAGACAGAAAGAGAGAGAGACAGAGAGAGAGAGACAGAGAGAGACAGAAAGAGAGAGACAGAGAGACAGAAAGAGAGAGAGAGAGAGACAGAGACAGAGAGAGACAGAAAAAAACAACATGAAACAACTTATTTACTATTGGCTTTTAGATAACTAGCCCACTTAACTTGCTCATTAAACACCAATGTTTTACATTTACAGGCCAGAGGAGAGTTTGCTTTTATTCTTGGGCTTTTCTTTACTTGATTCTTTTCTGATCCTTTTTGGAGAAGCAGTGAGATCAGACACCTATCACCACACTGAGCTTCCTACCCAATCCTGAAGCTTACGGCCAGCCCAAGAACGAAAGTGAACGAAAATGAACGAGGAGCCTTGCGTTTCTCAATTGTTTGCCATGGAGAATCAGGATCTGTGTTGAAGCAGCTCTCTCAGCCCCTCTCCACAAAGGAGGGCACCCCAGGAAGGCTTATTTATGCTCTGCCCTTACAGCACCTTCTGCGAATCAGTGAGAAGCTGAGGTTTTTTTCTTGTGATGGGAGTGTTGTTGCAGCCAAGCTGAAGACATAGACTTCACCCCCTATCCTCAAGTCAGACTAATTACTATATTGGTGGCTGGGAGAGCCTTACATGGAGGCCAAGTAGGCCTGATTTATGGTATTTACAGACCCAGATTTGTACGTCTGGAGGTTGAGCCTGTTTGTGCAGGCCCCTGCAAACAGAGCCTGAGAAGGGTGAATAGGTTGGTTATTGTTGTTAAATGAGAAGGAATCCTTATCTCAAATATATAAAACAGGTCGTGTTCATAGAACACATACCTATGGCCACTTAGAATTAAGGGATTGCTTAATCGCTTTGGGATGGGGGGTGGTCCAGGTTAGAGCCCCAGTTCTCGTGTTGGATAAACCAGGGATCACTGATAGGAATTTCTGACTGGCAGGGAGAATGGGAGACGATTATGCAATGACCACAATTTGTTGGGTGGTCAAAAGTATTTTAAAACATGGGGGTTTGGGGAAACAAATAACAGATAGACTTGATGGTTAAAAATTCGTTGAGTTATTAGGTTAACTGCTGCGTAAACACTCCCTTATTAAGTGACCCTCTAGATCCTCGTATCATACAACACAGGGGTGTGAAATCAGAACAAAGTTGCAGATGGGAGTAGCGACAGGCGAGGCGAGTGACAGGTGGGGCACGTTCGGAGGGGGGGAAGGAGCATTTACCTGATGATAACCATTTGTGACATGCCAAGTCTATTTTCTCATTCAATACCTAATTAACAGCCATTTAAACTGAAGTCGCCAGTGTCCCAACAACAGAGACACAGGCTCAGAGATACTTAGTTACTCACAGCTTACACGGCACAGATCTAGAATCTTGTTCTACTTCCAGGACTGCTGGCTTCGAAGTCAAGTCCTGATCTTTCACACTGGTGCAGGAGCTGACCTCCAGATGGCTCCCTGGCATGCGTGTCCACCTGCAGTTACTTCCTCCCCCCAGGGAAAGACCGATCTTTTTAGCTGGCAGTATTTCTTTCATCAGAAATGAGGGTGTTTAACTTCCAAAGCTGGGTCCTGTAACACACTGTGGCTTCTACCCTGTTCTTTTGGACTGCCTCCTCCTGCGAGAAGCCAGGCATCACAGCACAAAGAAAACAAGCCAGTTACAGAGAGTCTCACACACTTCCTGCGTAAACAAGCACCATCTAAGTGTGCCGTCCAGGAAGCAGTAGCCTGAGGGCTGTGCGTTCCTCGTCCCGAGTTCACATGCAGGAGCTGCAGTTCCACTATGTGTGGAGATGGGGCTTCTAAAGAAGTAACTGGGCATAAATGAGATCATAATGAGGGGGCCTGGCCCAATCAAGCACACATCTTTACAAGAAGAGCTGACAGAGAGCTCCGTCTGTACTTATACATGGGCAAAAGAGGGTCCAGGTGAGGAAGTGTGGAAAGACAGATATCTACAAGCTGGAGGGAGTGCTCACACCATTCAGCAAATTTGCTAGCACCTTGATATCAGCACATAGCTTACAGAGCTCTGGGAAAGTATATGTTGCTTCAGCCACCTAGCCTGGAGTGTTTGGTTAAGGGAGAGCCTCCAGTCCTAACCAAGCTTCTCGGTGAATGGAATCTGACTGAACACAGCCTCAGGATGATCCTCCACCACAGCTGATCAGCCAAGCCTCTTCCGAGCTCCAGGTCCACAGAAACCGATCAGTGTTTGATGGTTTGAGCCGCTGTGTTGGGGCTAAGTTTTACACATAGCAGTGATTAACTGATGAATGAAATAGGGTAGGGATTTACCTCAAGGCAGAATACCACAGAAGGCATGGCGTGTAGCTTGAACTGATGTTCAAAAGGTTTCCCAAACCTGTTCTATTCCCTGGATAGGGAAGCTCACAAACTATTCTTCTTGTTGGCTACGTGTTAGGGATATACCCGCTCACAGATAAGAAATTAGTAAACGGGGCTGGAGAGATGGCTCAGCGGTTAAGAACACTGGCTGATCTTCTAGAGGTTCTGAGTTCAAATCCCAGCAACCACATGGTGGCTCACAACCATCTGTAATGGGATCCGATGCCCTCTTCTGGTGTGTCTGAAGACAGATACAGTATACTTATATATAATAAATAAATGAAAAAAGAGGAAAAAAGAAAAAAGAAATTAGTAAATGATATTCCTCTCCTCTGAAATGTTTTGTGGAGCTTCTCCAGGAGTACTGAATGGGACTGAGGGAAAGTCTCCCTGGATATCACACTTGGGCATGTTCTTCCTGGGACTTCTGCCTGTTACTTTGCTAGTACGTGTTTGTTGAGATTTCTATTACGCTGCTGAGAGTCATGAGTAGCTTTAGGAGAGAAACCCTCAAGGATACATATATTTGTTGGCGAATGGAAGAGATACCAATATGAATTGGTGGTTGACACCAATTCACTAGCTGGTTCTGACTTCCAAAATAAGACCTCGAGGAACTTGGGGAGATAACTTGTCACAGAGAAAGCCCAGCAGAGTGGGGTGTTCTAAATAGCCTAAGACATCACTTCAAATCATTCAAGTCCAAGAGAATCACAGAGTGTCAAAGCTAGAACCCATCCAAGATCAACTCTTAATATTGTGAAGAAGGGAGAGAGATGGCCGAGAAGCTATGCCATTCTTCTGCATAGTTCATGGTATAAGATAAGAAGGAACGGCCCAGAATAATAAGGCACAGCCTAGGACTCTAATCTGTTCTGTTCTCTGGGTTGGCTGTCTGGTGGGTTTCATCCATTTTTTTTTTACATTTGCACCTCAGCTGTGTGTGTGTGTGTGTGTGTATGTGTGTGTGTGTGTGTGTGTGTGTGTGTGTGTGGTGTGTTCAAGGTTCATTCTTTCCTCCCACCATGTGGTCTCCAAAGATCAAGCACAAATTGATGAGTTTGGCAGCAAGTTCCTTTATCCACCGAGCCCTCCCTCTCATTGTCCCTTGTTTGACTTTGTGAGAAGGGACCTCATTATATAGTACAGCTTGCCTTGAACTCTTAACGGTGTAGCCTACGTTTCATATCCTTAGCCTTTCAAGTGCTGGTGTTATAGATATGTATCACATATCTATATGGTCTTCATATTTTGGTCTGGTTTCATTGTTTCATTGTTTAGTCTTCATATTTTTGAGTTCAGAGTATTCTGTTACTCTCTAGGGGTGTGTGGGGGAGGGGCATTTTCTACTGAGACCCTCGGTACGGGCTGTCAACTTACTGGTCTTAGTCTCTTTTCTTCCTGCTTGGTTCCTTTTGCCCGAAACTCTCAGGTTTGGTCTCTCCTCAGTCTGTGTTCAAAGTACACAGCTTGGTTCAAGGACTGATGTCCAGCCAGCCTTTGGCAGGACAGAAAGAAGGTGGAATGGAACAGGCCACCAATGGCAGGGTTAGAGTGGGGCTCTCACGTCAGCCACCGGGCCACCCAGGGATTGTAGGCAAGTCACGCACTGCTTCCCAGGCTCTAAGTGCCCTTCCAATTATAGCCTGCTGTCTCATCAATCAGAGAAAGCCATCCCTTTTAATGAGTTAGCTAGCTAACGTTCAGCGTGCCTAGATAATAGAATGCTGCAATCTTGATAAAATGCTTCTCTCTTAGAAGCATGCTCAAGAACGGTAACTATGGTAGAGAATTTAGGCTTTGTAGATGCAGAAGGTTTACGTGTGTGTGTGTGTGTGTGTGTGTGTGTGTGTGTGTGTGTCCATGTATGTTAGTGGGGATTGAGGTCCTTTACATGCTAGGCACATGCTCTGCCACTAAGCTACATGCTCAGCACTACCACATACATCCCTTTAAAAAAATGCCATTTAAGTTAGCATATAAAGAAGTAGGTTTCATTCTGGCATTTTCATCCGTTTATTTCCTTGTGCTTCGCTCTGAACGTATCCCCTGTCCCCTCACTGCCCTTTTCCAATCCCTTCACCTACCACTCTTCTGCTTCCTCCCCTCAAACAATCCCCACTGGCTTTCAAGTCACTTGTATTCCAGTATACTTTATTTCTTTGTATCTCTCCTCCCTTAAGAGCTCTTCTAACACTCCTCTGGGCTGTGTTTTACTTTCAAAAACCTGCACCTTGTATGCTGACATACGAGAGGAAGCAGGTAGTGTTTGTCTGGGTCTGCTTTAGTGTGTAAAAAAAAAAAAAGATTTTGAGATCGGGTCTCATAATCATCTGCCTGAGTGTTCCTGGTATTTGAAGTAAAGGGAACAATGGAAGAGTTGGTCCAGATAACTCTGCCTTAGTGTGAAGGCTTGGCAGCCTTGAACCAGTCTCCTGCTGCGGGCTCACTACTTCCTTAAAAAAAAAATACTAAAAAACAAACAACAGGGCTGGAGAGATGGCTCAGCGGTTAAGAGCACTGACTGCTCTTCCAGAGGTCCTGAGTTCAATTCCCAGCAACCACAGGGTGGCTCACAACCATCTGTAATGAGATCTGATGCCCTCTTCTGGTGTGTCTGAAGACAGCTGCAGTGTACTTATATATAAAATAAATAAATAAATCTTTAAAAAACAACAACAACAACAACAACAACAACAAAAAAACAACAAACCCTCCTCACATTGTTTCCCACGTGCGTCTTGCTATTGGGTGTACCACTTTAATTTCCCAATAAATCATGAAGCCAAGAGCTAGCACAGATGTTTGCAGCCCCTAAATTCAATTGCTGGCCTTGTATTTTTTTGCTTACTGAAGCACAAGGGGATTTGGTATAAGGTAGACTGGGTTTTGAACTTTGCTTTATTCTTTCCAGTTGTTAGAAGCGGGCAAGTGGCTTCACCCCTCCTACCCCGGGGGTGAGTTACTGCACAGCGTTAACCATACAGAGGTAGGTAGGGTCAGCATTCAAGAAGAGCGCCGGGGACTAGTAAACATTAGCGGTGACTACTGGATGGTCCATGGCTAATTCACGGAGCCTCCTCTTAGGAGCCAGATATTCTGTGTGGTGCTGAGCGAGAAATAAAAGACAGTGTGAAGAAGTTTGTGAAGTAGCTGCCATGCAATCTTAATTCTCGGACATTTGGAAAAGGTAGGGAAGACTCAAGCTCTGTCAAGGCTTAAAGAAATGACTGTGTTTAAATTTGGACGTGCATGTGTGCTATTAAAAAAAATGACCAAAACAATTTCCAGATGGTCTTTCTAAAAGCCATTCTTCCTGGGAATCATCTATTTATCTTCCATGTAAAGGTATCAGCTTGTGGGTCTTGCAGAATGTGTGCATACCAGATTACCAAGGAGTAACACGAGCCTACAGGCCAGCATGGAGACCAAGCTGCAAGTCACCAAAAAGAGAGCTTGCACCTGACACCAAGAGGGAGCTAGGAACAGAGAAACAGTGACTGAGAGGGGTAAATGTTGTCTCCTGTGGATCACTGTGCTGTAGAAGACAATGATGTCCCTCAGTCGGATTCCAGAAGTGTCCACACAAGCCTCACATCTGAATGAGAGAAAAAAATCTCTTGTTGGGATGGAGTCCACAGATGCATCAAATCCGTGTCCTATGTCAGTTAATTGATGTTGGCTTGTCTTTGCCGCTTCAATCTGGAGATAATTTTCTCACACATGACAGAATAGAGGACCAGGGCCACACAATAACAAGACAGTGAGGTTAACTGTTTGCTGGATGTTGGTGAGATGCCCAGGTATACAAGGAGCACCCGGGAGGGGGATTTCAGAGGATAGCTGTGTCTGCAGGCAGAGAGGCAGTCTTTCGTTAAGTCTTTGCTAATACACTCAGTCTGTTGATAGTGGTTGCTTTCAAATTGGTTCTTTGGTATCTAGCTCAAAGGGGGGAAAAGATGAATTTGCAAGTCCTTTTTACACCTAACAGATCTCATCCCTCCTTCCTGATGGGGTTGAAGTTATATGTTGCAAATGGAACATTTTTATACATTGTTATTTATAACTGTGAATTCTTTCTAAAGGCTTTGGAGAGCTGAAAGATAGAAATAGGTGCTAAGAATTTATTGTAGTAATCCCACTGAACGCCATGAATTTGATGCATTTCCTAAGAAGGTAAATTATTGATGAAGAGAGGCCTTGGAAGCAAGTTTTGCTGTTGTCTCTGCTTTACTTTTTGTGACTTCCCAGAGGCCAGCTCACATGACCACGGTGTATTTCGAGAGGACAAACCAGTGTGCCCAGCAGCTATGTAACTCGAGATTCTTGGGAGCAGAGGCTGAATCATGTGGAATGATTCTGCATGGTTCATGTCAGAGATGAGAGTTTGACTTACTGAGATGGAGCACACGCCCAGGTCCTGCTATGCTTCTCTTCATTTTGAACCCCTCCCCCTCCTCCCCGAACCCCTCCCCCTCCTCCCCCTCCCCCTCCTCCTCCCCCTTCTCTGTTGTTTGCCTGTTTACTCTCCCATTAACAGTTAGGGTTAGGTAGGTTTCCTGAGATTTCTTCCGCCAGCAACACCGCACATGGGTGAGAAGAGGCAGTTACTGAGTTCAGGCGAAAGGCTCCACCTGGCCTCTCCCAAGGCATCTGCCAAAACTGTCCTCTTAATCTCCAACCGCAAACTACGTATCGTCCGGGGATGTCACACCACGATAGGCGCAATGAGTGATTTAGCCCACGAAATCCTCATCAACCCCTCGCCCTGTGCCAGACCCATCACACTCCAGCTGCGTTCGAGAACCCACTGATTCATTTTTCCATTCTTGTATTTGTCTTTCTTGTACAGAAGTGGCTGGATCTCATCCCCCCAGAGCGGCTGCTGTCTTCCAAGCAGTTTTCAGCAGACATCATCCGGAAACCCGTTCCACCCGTGAACGCGTTCCACCCGTGAACCCTTGGCTTGTCTTCCTAGGAGCAGGTCTCAGCAGCCTGTGCCTCAGCCTGCAGGGAGCGCTATGATGTCTGCGAGCTCTAGTCTGAGAGGGCACTGCTGGGCGCTGTGGTAGGCATAGCACCCAAACATCCACGAAGCTGTGCAGAGTAGGTGGCTGAGGAGCCAGGATAGGGAGCCGTGGTGCTAACAAACTGAGAGATTCAAAGAACATGGCCCCTGACATGGAGAAGCTCTCAGTTCAGCAGGATGATATTAATCCAAATGTGCCAGATGCCACAGAACAGCTCTACCCAGGAAGAAGTGTACAGATGCGCGGGGGCTCACACAGCATTCAGCAGGACTCCTAAGAGTTTGGGGCGGGGGACCACATAGAGGAAAACATGAACAAAAGGGCCAGAGGCAGGAGTAAGAGAAGCAGACAGCAACCTGCTCTTTACGCTGTCTTCAAGGCATTCATGCATTCATTCAACGAACGTCTCCCAAGTGTCCACCCTTACAACCGATCGTTGATTTGTAGTCCAGTGACTTCCAAAAAGGATTTGGGGTGATTTAAAACACATCCCAGACAGGAATGTTAAGTAACATAAATAGAACACAGAACCATTAAGAGATTCTGGGGAATAGTTTCTCAAGCACCTGAGATGGATTAATTGAAAGCTTGCTGGGAGCGAGCACTGCAGAGGTGCCGTGGGCTCTATTGAGTGAGAGGAAGTAGCTTAAGAGTCCTCAGGGGAGGGCAGAAGTGTACATAAGAAACCACATTTAGGCAAAGAGCTTTGGAATTTTCCAGATAGGCAAGATCATTCTGTGCCATGGAGGACAGTACCAGTGCCCAGGAGGAGAGAGAAAGTTTGAATTCAGAGGTCGGAGCTGCAGCTGGAAGCAGGAAGGAGCACCAGTGAGGTGGAAAATGGTCATAAAGTTCCTACAGGCAAAAAAAACGACAGGCCAGCCGAAGGGTGGGACAAGCCAGCGTAGCAAATTCCTGCTGAAAAAGCCGCAGCCCACCCAACCTGGGAGGGTCTTATCCTCACTTCCGTCCAGCTGGCTAGTCAGTGATGCTAACTTCCGGTGTCTCAGTTGGGGGTCGGGGGTGCGGTCGGGCAGGAAAACGTTGGGGAAAAGATTATAATTCAGGGGAATTCTTTCAGCAGACACACCTAGCGGGGAAGAGGTGTGTAGGGGAGACCTCTGAGGAGGCCTGAGCAGGATACGGAAGAAGTTAGAGAGAAAGGAGAACAGTTGGGAGAGATGCTCTGCGTGTGGTTACTTCCAGTGTGGTCGCACAGCTCGTTATTTGGAAGCGAGTGGGACCGTGGAATCTCTGGCTCCATCCGGACCCTGCTTGAATCGGAACCCGGGTTGGCCACTGGGGACCGACAGCCTGCTCTGTGTGCAAGCAGTGGGGCCAGGAGGATTGTACACCATATATCTCCAAGTCTAGGTCACAAGGGCTTATGAGGGATCAGAATCGGTTTGTACTGAGGTTGGGAGGGCCAGGCTAAATGGCCGTCTGAGGAGCTCTGAGACCAATCGCTAAAAGGGATCAGGGTACTTATGCTTAATTTTGTACCTCTGTGCCAGACTATTGTTCAATAAAGCCACTTTAGTCACATTGTATAGCGTATAGAATTCGTTTGTCAAACGGAGAAATGACAATATTACCCGAAACTTGTATAGCAATAAAATCCAACTTAGCCTATCCGACGATTTTTGGCAACAACACTGAGAGCAGTGTGACAACGCATTCTACCACACTTTCAGTGTTTGCTCTGACCATTCTAGGCAAACAAATACTAAGGTGGCAATTTAAAACTGTACATAAGAAACCACATTTAGGCAAAGAGCTTTGGAATTTTCCAGATAGGCAAGATCATTCTGTGCCATGGAGGACAGTACCAGTGCCCAGGAGGAGAGAGAAAGTTTGAATTCAGAGGTCGGAGCTGCAGCTGGAAGCAGGAAGGAGCACCAGTGCTCGAGCTGGGGGTGTGGAGTTCAAGTGGTAGGGTATGAAGCCCGGGGTTTGATCCCTAGCATAAACCACAGAGGCAGGCAGGCAGGCAGGCAGGCAGGCAGGCAGGCAGGCAGGCAGGCAGGCAGGCAGGCAGGCAGGCAGGCAGGCAGGAGCTGGAAGCAGGAGGAGTCAGAGATCATGGTCACTCACAGCTATGTGCTGAAGTTAAGGCCAACAGAATTCCTCTGGGCCGCTTTAGTCGTTTGTTTACTGCCCTCAGCAGACTCTCCCAGGACTCAGTATCTTAACCAGGGTATTAAAATTGGCAGTAAGTAACTCATGGACCGCATTTTCCATGATCAAAAAAGCTCATCTAGGTAGGAGTACATCTCAGCACGGTGACGCCATGACACGTGTCACCTCGCTCTTGCTTGGGCATCTGCCTCATCTGAGAAGAGTTGATTTTATCAATTTCCCCATTCCCGGGGGTTGAATGTGGTGTCATCAGCTACTTCATATAATAACTGTACAATATGTTTGGATGACTAAACGAAGTCATATTTGCAATAAGATGCTTAGAACATGATAACAAATGCCTTTAAAGTTAATAAAACTAACCTCAGGCTCCTTAGACTTGAATTTTTCAAATGGTGTATTTACTTTTATTTTATGTAAATTGGTGTTTTTGCTGCATGTATGTCTGTGTGAGGGTATGGGGTCCCCTGGAATTGTAGTTACAGACAGTTGTGAGCCACCTAGGTGCTGGGAACCTAACCCAAGACCTCAGGAAGAATAGTCAGTGCTGTTAACCACTGAGCCCTCTCTCCAGCCCCCACCAGGGAATTTTATAGCATGAGTATATTATCACGTGGCAGAGGAAGAAAGGACGTCATAACAGAAGGGTAGCTACAAAGTTCTAGAAAAAAGTCACTATAAAAACGTGATGCTGACAGTTGACAGTACTGTGCACGAGGCGGGGTGTAGTAACAAAACCAACACCTCTTCCAAAATAGAGACAGCTTCTCTGTTTTCTTCTAGCCTGATAAGAGTGGACCCCCTCCCCCAACAGAGCCCTCAGAGCAACTTCTGGTCTATCACCAGTCTCCTGGAGGGTGATGGACTAAGCGAGGATCTAACCTTGGTATAAGCAGGCTTCCAAAACCAGTGAGACCGCAGCAAGATGTCTGTATATAAGTCTGAAACATTAAAGCAGGCCACTTATTTCTCAGAGCCTTAGCTTTACACGTATAAAATAAGAATAAAACTAACCTAACTTCTCAGCCTTATAAAAGATGTTTATCAAGCCCCTTGATGTGTACAAACCCAGTATCTGGTACTCTATCCCCCCTGTCCTGGGCTAGCCTTCACCCCAACCCTAGATGTCCCCTCATGTTTAGCAAACACCTGACTGTTTTTCCATATTCTAGCAGGCACACAGAGGTCCACTGTAATGTCCAGGGTGACAATGCTCAAGTCCTGATTCCCGACAGCCTCAGCAGCCAGCAAACATTCCTATGTTGACAGTATTATTTGATGTCTCCAAACTTGTTAGAAATCCACACGGCTACCCGGGTGGTGGCACGTACCCTTAATCCTGGTGCTCACGGAGGCAGAGACAGGCCCATCTCTGAGTTCAAGGCCAGCCTGCTCTACAGAGCAAATTCCAGGACAGACAGAGCTACACAGAGAAACCCGTCTTAAAACAGCGGCAGCAGCAACAACAGAAACCTCAAATAGATAATTAAAAGTAAAATGAAGCGATTAGAAAAAGAAGAGACAGAAACCCGCATATCTTTGGGGTGGGTTTGTTTCTTTACCTAACAATGGTTGTTTTTATTATTATTGCTATTATTTATCTATTATTTACTTTTTTTAAAATATTTTATTTATTTATTATATATTATGATTACACTGTCGCTATCTTCAGACACACCAGAAGAGGGCATCAGACTCGTTTCAGATGGTTGTGAGCCACCATGTGGTTGCTGGGATTTGAACTCAGGACCTTGGGAAGAGCAGTCGGTGCTCTTAACCACTGAGCCATCTCTCCAGCCCTATTATTTACTTTTTTACTTTATTTTAGCCCAGGGGAACATTGTCAGATAGCCAGCCAGCAAGCACATTCCCACTGCATCATCCCCAGCCCTTCTTTCCTGAAATGGCATCTCCGTATGCCGTCTGTGTAGCCCAGGCTGACCCCTCCATGACCTGATGCATCTCTAAATGCCAAGTGCTGGAATGACAGGTGTAAGCCACCACCACCAGTTTCCATTTTTTTTCTTTTTGCTCAACTCTAGGTCTCCGGGCATCTTAAAACTCTCCCCTTAGTCTTTGCCATCCTAGGAACTAAGAACACCGGTTCTACCTGGGACCCACGCAACCTGGTGCTTTCCAATCCCTGGAAATGGAGGAGATGTAAAGGGTGGACCATGCTACCAGCCACAGTTCACACTGGACTGGTAACACTGCTTGGCTGACTTTCTCTTTTCCAAGCTCTACTGAAGCTTCGCTACTTCCTACGCTCATGAAAGTGTCTTGAATCACATTTAAGGAGAAAATGGAGAATAATTAAGAGGTGTACGGTCTGAATTCCTTACCTCAAAACCCCTTGTGTATTTGCCACATGTCAAGATTCTGCCACAGGCCAGAGGAAGGTCCTGATGATGTTTTACTAAATGGGCATGATGTGCCCAGCAAACTGCCTCCTCCTTCTTTAGTTTAAAAGATCTATCTATCTATCTATCTATCTATCTATCTATCTATCTATCTATCATCCATCCATCCATCCATCCATCCATCTATCGTTCTATCCATATGAGTACACTACAGTTGTCTCCCAATAGACCAAAAGAGGGCAACACACCAGAAGAGGGCTTCAGATTCCATTACAGATGGTTGTGAGCCACCATGTGGTTCGTGGGAATTGAACTCAGGACCTCTGGAAGAGCAATCAGTGCCCTTAACCTCTCAGCCATCTCTCCAGCCCAGATTCATTTATTTTATTTTGTGTGTGTGTGTGTGTGTTTTGTCTACATGGATATATATGTGTACCATGTGAGTGCTTGGTGCCCTCCACGGTCAGAAGAGGGTCTCAGGTTCTGGGGAACTGGAGTTACAGGTGGTTGTAAAACCATCATGTGGGTGCTGGGAATCGAACTGGGGTCCTCTGCAAGAATAACTGGTGATTCTAATCCCTGAGCCATATTTCCCGTCCCTCAAACATTCATGCCTGTAGGACAGCACTGCAGTCGGGTTTGCTCAGACAAGCCTCTGGTATAGCAGTCACTGTAGAGGCTCGTAACTGGGCAACATGTGAAGAGTCAGTAACCACTGAACATGTCAGCCACAAATGAGACACCAATATCACTCCCTCCAAGGCTTAGGGAATACTGTGGAAGAAAAGGCAAAAAGAATGTAGGAGTCGAAAGGAGGGATCGGCAGAGTGGAAGGACGACTTCTAGACATGATGTGACTGTTGGACTCTTGAACTTACAGATTGCTTGCCCAAGAGCTGAACAAGACAGGGCTCCCTAAGGTGCTGTTGTGGAAGAATAAAGAGCCCACTAGGTCCTGCTTCCCCACTGAGGATTTGGAGACAGTTAAGGGTGGACGGGAGGAGAGACAGTTTCTTCAGTGGTACGGCCACTCGCCTATGCTCTTCTAAGCAACTGCCTTCGTTGCTGTGAGGAGACACCATGAACAAGGCGACTTAAAAGAGAAAGCATCATTAATTGTGTGTGTGTGTGTGTGTGTGTGTGTGTGTGTGTGTGTGTTTATAGTTTCAGAGGTTAGTCCAGGATCATCATCATGTTGGGAACTATGGAAGCAGGCAGGCATGAGACTGGAGCAGCGGCTGACAGCTCACCTCACATCTGATCCACAAGTTCCAGGCAGAAAGATGAGAGAGAGAGAGAGAGGAGATAGAGACTGAGTCTGAGTTTGGTTTTGGCTTTTGAACACTCAAAGCCCACTCCTAATGACATGCATCCTCCAGCAAGGCCACGCCTCCTAATCCTTCCCAAATACTTCCAATGACTGCGAACCAAACATTCAAATACATATGAGCCTATGGGGCCAATCTCACTCAAACCATCACAGCAACTCTCATCACACACAAACCACACACATACACACACACACACACCACATACAGACACACAGACACACACACATACACTACACACACATACCACATACAGACACACAGACACACACACATACACTACACACACACACACCACACACACACACACAAACCACATACACACACACACCACACACACACACACCACACACACACCACATACAGACACACAGACACACACACATACACTACACACACACCACATACAGACACGCACACACACACACAAACCACATACACACACACACAAACCACATACACACACACACACACCACACACACACCACACACACACACAAACCACATACACACACACACACCACACACACACAAACCACATACACACACACACACCACACACACACACACCACATACACACACACACCACACACACACAAACCACATACACACACACACACCACACACACACACAAACCACACACACACACCACACACACACAAACCACACACACACACACACACCACACACACACACACACCACACACACACACACCACACACACCACACACACACCACACACACACACACCACACACACACCACACACACAAACCACATACACACACACACACACCACACACACACAAACCACATACACACACACACACCACACACACACACCACACACACACCACATACAGACACACAGACACACAGACATACACTACACACACACACACACACACCACACCACATACAGACACACAGACACACACCACACACACACAAACCACACACACACACATGCACCACATACAGACACACAGACACACAGACACACAGACATACACTACACACACACACCACATACAGACACACAGACACACACACATACACTACACACACACCACACACACACACACACACCACACACACACCACATACAGACACACAGACACACACACATACACTACACACACACCACACACACACACACACACACACACGTAGAAGAGGGGTTAATGGAAAAGAGGAAAGTGATTCACGGGACGAGGACAAGAGGGAAGGAAATTATGTTCATGTAAGAAAGTGCCACGGTGAAACCCGTTATTACATTTATCAATACATATTAACATTATTTGTAAGCATGGCCCCTCCTTTCCTTCCACATTCCAACTTCCTCTCATGCTTTGGACCCTGAGTGCAGTAGTACTAACAAGCCAGGCGAGATGTGCCTCCTTGTGTGAAAATAGCAAGTCTGCAACTGGCTTGTTCGTGCCCTTTGGGCCCAAAGCAGGAACAGCTGGGCCCACATTTCTCTGAGTAGTTTTTTGGATCTAAGGAGGTTTTTCCATGGCTACTGCCTGCCTCCCCAAGCACCAGGTGCCTCTTCTCCAACTTCTTCTCTTTGCCCAATGCCAGGGTTCTGCTCTCTTCAGAGGGGTTGACTATAAATGGTCATCCAGGGGAGACAGCCAGAATGCCAAGAGCTATGAGCCTGACAGAACTTGTATATTGGCCTGACAGCTTCAATAGCCCAGAGTCCTCGAGGAATCCCAAATAGCCCGGGTTCCTTCCTCCTCAACCCCAGGCTGCCTGCCTGCCTCCTGGCCTTGTTTAAACAGCAGGCTGTGTGTGTACTCAAAGGCCAGTGACCTTTCCCCAGTGAGGGAGAACAGGTCAATAAGACTGCCTGATCCGAACGAGAGCTGCTTTCTTGCCTGTAGGTTTGTCTGACTTTCAGAAACGGGACCGTAGGGTTTTCATTATCCACTAAAAGTGAGACCTGTTCACGGAGGATTCGGACTTCTTGGGTCGGAAGGCAGTGATGATTACAACTCACATTACTGAGAGTCAGGCTTAGTGCTAAATACTTTGGGATTAATGAGAATATAGCATTTAGCACAGAACCCGGCACACAGGAATTACCCATTAAGTGATAGCCACTGTGATTGATAATCTTTTTGAAACCTTTTAAAACTATTTCAATTTAAATTTTTTTAGATTTATACGAGTATTTGCTTGCATATATATATATGTGTGTGTGTGCATGTACATATGTATGTGTGCATGTATATATGTATGTGGGCATGTATGTATGTGAACCACAGATATTCTTAGTGCCTACGCAAGTCAGCATAGGGAACTGGCATTAGAGACAGTTGTTAGCCACTCTATAGGTGGCAGGAATCAAAGCCAGGTCCTCTGTTAGTACAGAATGGGTTCTTAACCACTGAGCAATCTCTCCAGCCTGTGATTTATTTATTCTTGTTATATGCATATGGGTGTTTTACATGTTTGAGGTGGCACGGGGCGGCATGAAGAGGGTGCTGGGTCCCCTGGAACTGAAGGTTATAGTTGTCAACTGCTGTGTGAGCCCCGTGGAAGAGCAGCCTGTGCCCCTGACCACTGAGCCATCTCCCCAGTCCCATCGACAATATTTTTAAAAAGTTTAAAAATTACATTTATTTATTGTGCACCTAGCATGTGTGCGCTTATGCACTTGTGTGCCGTGGTACGCACAGAGGTAAGAGGACAACCTGCAGGAGTTGGTTCTCTCCTTTCACAGGAGGGTCCTGGGGATTGAACTCAGCTTACAAGGCTTGGAGGCAAGCACCTTTACCCACTTAACCATCCTGGCAACCCTCATCAACAATCTTCTAAAGTTCTAACGTAATTAATTACATTTTTTTTGAGACAGGCAGGGTCTAACTAGGTAGCCCTAGGTGGCCTGGAACTCACCGAGATCTGCGAGACTCTGCCTCCCAAGTGCTATATGAAGGCAGGTGTCATTATGTCTGGTTCTCTCAAAAAGAATCTTGCAGATCGTTCTATGAGGTAATTTTTTTTTAACCTCTTTGATTTTGGCAGCCAATATAAACACTATGCTCTAAAAGCAGAAGATCCCTTTGTATCTCCAGCTTTTTTTTCTATGTAGTTTTTTGTATCTATACGTGTGCCTGTGTGTGCGCCTGTGTGTGTGCGCCTGTGTGTGTGCCTGTGTGTGTGCCTGTGTGTGTGCCTGTGTGTGTGCCTGTGTGTGTGTGTGTGTGTGTGTGTGTGCGCGTGCGTGTGTGTGCGCGCCTGCAGAGTCCAGAAGAGGGCATCAGAGTCCCTGAAGCTGGGGTTAAAGGCAGCGGTGCACGATGTGGGTGCTGGAGTCTGAAGTCAGCATAAGCTCTGCACGATTTTAACTGCTGAGCCATCTCTTCAGCCCTGCAAAGTCCTCGTTTTCCACTGGCTGCAGGCTGCCAACTTGCTGAGATCAGCAGCGAAGTCGGGGTTGGGGAAACTTTTTCCTTTAGCGACACCAGATCAGATCAGGAAAAAAAAAAAAAAAAAAAACAACCAAAAAAATCCGTTGAGCTGAATATTCAATCCCATTACTCATTCCTTTGCCCCATCCCCTCCCCACCCTGCCCATGTTTACCGTGTGTTTCAGGCACTTTCCTTAGAAAGCATCTGCAGAGAGGGGCACAGAGTGGTTTGGATGGTGCTGAAGCTTTATCCCGGCACTGGGGCCAGGGTCTCTTAGCTTCACCAAACAGCACCCAGGGGCAGAGAGACCCACTCTACCACAGTGGGTTTGAATGGCTCCCTTTAGGAGTTTTCTCTGAGACCCTTTCTTTCCAGAAGTGGAAATCACAGTCCTGGTTGAGGCACTTGGCTCAGACACAGAGCTGTTGGAATCTGGAACTTGGGGGCTGACTTGCTTTTCTCTGTGTCACTCAGCTGCCCTGCACTGCCCTGAAAAGGCAGGTAAGATAGCTGCCCATCTGTTCAAGGTCCGCATACTCCCAAATCCTCTCTCTCTCTCTCTCTCTCTCTCTCTCTCTCTCTCTCTCTCTCTCTCTCTCTCTCTCTCCCTCTCCCTCTCCCTCTCCCTCTCCCTCTCCCTCTCTCTCTCTCTCCAAACTCTCTTCTTACAAGGAGCCCTCTGGGATGAGCTCAGCTCCCATGACACTCCCTTCTGGTCCGGCCTCATCTCTGTGAAATTTACAAGGTTGTGAACTGCTAATTGTGTTCCCATTTACGATTCTCTGGTGTCAATGCCCGGGCCGCCCTCCGCCCTTTTTAACATTGCATTTCTCTCTGATTTGTATGTTCCACTAGACCAGGAGTCTTTTAAGAACATAAAGTCTTGGGTCTCCTCAACTTCCAAACCTCCTCACCCCTGCTCCTCCTCTCCTCCTCCCCTGCGCCCACCCTCCCTGGGTTCAGAATTGAGTGTGTGTGTGTGTGTGTGTGTGTGCAAGCACATGCATGACGCACCCATGTATCCTCTAGATCAGGCATGTGAGATAGTAATGGAGAACTCCCCGGTTTTCAGAGGCCTTTAATGTGAACGCCCACTGTAAGAAAGGCATAGAAAGCACGGAACCCAGACACTCCAAACGACCACGTATCTAATTCTTGCTCTCTGAAAATGGGCTGCTGGACCCCTCCAAGGGAACTTCCTAGACACAGCTGATTTCAGAGGTCTGGTGGGGAGGTACAAAGTGAAGGATGTTCTCTTTGGCTATGAGGGCCTCCGGGACTCCCAGGGGAACCCGCAGGCCTCATATATATTTATGTGAACTTAAGATGCTAATGAGTGTTGTGGAGCCAAGCGCCCCACTGCGTTTTGTGAGCAATTGGGTCTACTCTGTACATCAGCTTCTTTGTGTGCAGGGCGGTAGGTTCAAATTGCAGCTGACATGGACACCTGCCAGGCCGACAGCAGCATCAGGGGGGTTCCAGCAGGAAGCAGAGCCAGATGCACTGCATCCTCCGCCTGCTTGAGATTGGTTTGTCCACCTCCCAGGGTTCAAGAGGCAGTGCCTGACATCTATTAGACAGGGAGTTCATAGACCCCATTGCTAAGGGGTCCCTGCCCCCACCACTCATCCTTTCCAGAACAGTACCCCGTGGAAGCCCCTCCCTTGCAGGCCGGCTTTGCTAACCTAACCGCAAAGCCTTGCTGGGGCTAGAAGATCAGTTAGCCGCAGTTCATTGTCAATCTTATAGAGCATCTCCCTAGAGCTGCCTGATGCCACCCTGGTTCCAGGTCAGTGGCCGCCCTCAGTCTGTTTGTCACCGGATAGTGACTTTGTGCCAAGCACCAGGCATACGGAGAAGAACAAGTCGAACTTTGTCCTCCCAAACACACAGCGCGGGGACAATCACTAGTTATGGTTTTTGTGGAAATGGAGCCACGAGGGAGAGTCTCCATAAGGAAGCGAAGCAAACAGCAGCCACCCTGCTTGGGAGTGATGAGTAAGGTTTCCCAGGAGGGCTAACTCCTGAGCTGGGTATAAAAGGAGGGGGAGGGGGCTGGAGAGATGGCTCAGCGGTTAGGAGCACTGACTGCCCTACCAGAGGTCCTGAGTTCAAATCCCAGCAATCACATGGTGGCTCACAACCATCTGTAATGAGATCTGACGCCCTCTTCTGGTGTGTCTGAGGACAGCTACAGTGTACTTACAGATAATAAGTAAATAAGTAAACAAATAAATAGATCTTTAAAAAGAAAAAAAGGAGGGGGAGGGAGGCTTGATAGATGGCTCACTTGGTAAGGTTTTGGCTGTGCAAGTATGAGGACCTGAGTTCCAATCCCCAGCATCCACATAAAAAGCCAAAGATTAAAGGACGTACCTTTAATCCGAGTGCCCGGGAAGCAGGGAAATAAGAGGACCTGGAAGCTCACTGGTCAGCTACTGTAGCTGAATTGGCGAGCTCCAGGTTCAGTGAGAGACCGTGTCTCAAGATATAAGGGAGAGAGCAATGGAGGAAGATATCGACAGCGACTTCTGAACTACATGGGAGGGCCTGCACGGAAGCACACACATATGCACCTATGTGTGCACGAAGGGTAGGCAGGGGGATGAAAGGGCATTCCCAGTAGAGGAAAACATGCTTGAGAGACAGACTTGAAAGGGTCTGGCTGGTGTGGTGAGTGGCAAGCACTGAGTAAGCTGGAACCGTACCTCCTAGTCTGGAGATAACAGATAGCCTAGGTCTGCACTGAGACCAGAAGCAGCCCGATGACTGCACCCAGAGGGCTTTCCTGTGTATGACAAGTGGCACTGAGAAGGGTTAGCCCAGGGGAAGGAGGGTGGCTGTCGACTCTCAAATGAACCTCAAGCAAAAGAAAGCTATCTGGGGAGAGCACATAGACACACCTGGCAATTATTAAATAATTTGGGTCATAAGGACAAAATAACAAAAGAATAATCAACTATAACCATTCTTAATTTACTACCTCACATTTCCTTCCAGTCTTTCCATTTTTAAAAATATGTTACTTATCATACGAAGAGCTTTCCTTCATCCTTTTTCAGCATTGATACATTGATAGGATAAACATCTTACAGTACCTCCAGTCCTGAAATATTATAAATCAACATTATGCCGTGAGCAGTTACCCAAGTCATAGACTTTCTCTTTTACCTGTTTTCTTGGGCACATCCTACCCATGGCTTTGGGTTCAGGACTGACTGTCACCAAACCTCTGTCCTATTTGGGGGCTTTCAGCTCATACTGGTTTTCTGCCCTATTGCTTTCTGTATACATACTTTTGGGTCAGGAGAGTTTCCTGTCCTTTACCATGCTGGAGATCCAACTGGGGGCCTCATGCACACTTTGCCTCACTACACCTCTGGCCTGGTGACTACAACCTTAGATCGTGTCCTTAGCCTAAGTTTCTAACAGTGGAATCCTTGGGACAAAATTTTTTTTAAAGACATTTATTTTATGTATATGAACACAATCCTGTTACAGATGGTTGTGAGCCACCATGTGGTTGCTGGGAATTGAACTCAGGACCTCTGGAAAAGCAGTCAGTGCTCTCAACCGCTGAGCCATCTCTCCAGCCCTGAATGTTTTTTTAAATTGCTGAATCAAGCCTTTAAACTTTCCTTTAAAAGGTCTGTGTACTGATTGGCCTCTCTCCCTCGATGAATAAATTCATCCGGATTCCCAGGATGACAGTCGGTGAGAACCATGGTACTGTCTTCCCATTACCGTTCAGATGTCAGTTCCTCAGGGAGCATGATCAACCGCACCCCACCCCACCCCACCCCCGCCCCAGTGCACACACCATTGTGGATCTGGGCCAGGAGCATCCAAGTCTACTGTATTTCCTCAAACTTTTTCAGAATGATTATCAATAGAGCAGGCATGATTAGCAAAGGTTCCCTCCTGGGACACGGTGGTAGGTTTTGACTTCAGCATTAGCCTACTGGTTATAGAGGACACCTAGTGTCTCTCTATGGAGGACAAGTTAGTGAGCGTTGGTTGCCTCATGGTGGGAGCCACCACATAACAGCCCAGTTTCTGTGGGAAAATTTGTGGTTCTAGCCTGCTCTGTCTGTCTGTCTGACTGTCTTTCGATTTTTAGTTAAGGGGTAGGGTTGGCATGTGCACACCCTTTTACCTGAGGAGGCTGGAGTCACAGCTGATTGTGAGTCACCTGACTCAGGGCAGGGAATCGAACTCAGGTCCTCTGGAAGAGCCATACATGCTCTTCACATCTGAGCCATCTCTCTGGCTTCGTCTGTCCGTTCTTCACGTATCTTTATGTGAGTCAGACCATAACGACGATGCTAATAGCTTTACACGAATGTGTTCACACACATACATGGAGATGTGGGATGGTCTTTCCTTTCAGACGTGCCCAGAGGAACTAGGAGGAAACCATCACATGCCTGGCTGGTGACACTTTAACATGTGGTTGGTCTCGCCCTTGGAGCGTTGTATGACTAAGGGAGAGAACATAGGCGGGGCGGTCAGATGTACCAGTTCCAGACTGGTCAAGATTGGTGACTTCTCAGAGCCTCAGCTTCCTCCTGTGACACACATAGTGGCTTTACAGATAAAAACTGAGGGTAGGAACAAGATGCCTCCCTAAGATCACAGAGCTAATACACAAACAGCACCACCCTCTCTCTCCTCCCCCCAGCATATGAAAAATCTAAGCTTAAAATCTAAACAGGTTTTCCTCCTCTCCCCCTCAACCCCTACTGAATGTTGAATATAGGGCCTCTGACATGCTAGGCAGGTACTCTACCACTGACCTCCACCCCCACTCCATTCCCCCTCACACACACACACACACACACACACACACACACACACACACACACACACCCCTGCCTAGCCTGTAAACATCTATGAAGCTTCAGCTTTTCACCTGAAGAGGTCAAAGCTGCCCCCTGCCATTCTATTAATGCTCATTTGCGTGCTCTCTGTGCCGCGTACACTGCCTCACACGACCTTCCACGGGTCCCACTTCAGGGATAGGACGTAGTTGTTTTTCATACACTTGTTTTTCATAGCACGTATACTAGGACATTGTGTTTGTTTTCATCTTTTCCTATTAACCGACATAAGATGGCCAACCGGAAGGGATGCCGTTGGCCAAGATGGTCTGGACAAAACCACATGCCACTGTGAGTCTGGCTCTGTTTCCCTTCTGTATGCAACAGCACTAGCTCCTGAAATGTGATCTCTCATATCCCTGACATTGGGTCTCCTTGAGCGGTTTTGGTGAGGACTGAAAAAATAAACATGGTCTCCTACTCCGCTCCTCTTCCGGAAGAGGTGTCTGGCCTCCGGGGAGGCTTTGCAAAGCATAACCCCTTTCTTGTGCTTATGTCCTCTGAAGAATGCCTGTCTGGCTTAAGAGGGCACCCACAGTGCTTTAGAGCCTCTTCCTGTTTAAGTCTCCTTTAATCCCGAAAGTAGGGAAATGTTTAGGATTCTTTTTTTAAAAGGTTCTTGAGAGTTATTTAATTCATACCTCCTTACTCAGCCCCACATCCTCACCTCCACCCCCCCACCCCCCCAGGCTGGAGCCATCTGGTTTGGTTTTGGTTGTTGAGAGAGTGGGACGTTCTCCTTTTCAAAGCACAGGCAGGAGAATGGGGCACTTTCTATGGCTTTTCTATTCTTCAGTTTCCAGGCCCTGAGAAGGAGGTTGGAAGCGTTTTTTTTTTTTTTTTTGCAGCGGCTGCATTCCGATTTGCCTAGGGGCAGTTGCATTTGTCAACAAAGGCTGCAAGAGCGTGAGTCTGCTGGGAGCAGCACTTGAAGGGCCACATACATCAAAGAGAACTTCAAAGGGAGTCATTTGTCATCTGGGTGCAGAATAAGTCACTCTGAAGGTGGAAAATGTAAAGTTACCCAAGAAGAATCCTTTAGTGATCCTGACAGGAGGGTACAGACTGCAGCGGCTGGACCACAGCAAAAATCTTACAGTATCACAGGGAAGGAAAAAAAAAAAAAAACCAGACAGTGCCATGTACATACATGGAAAAGGAAAGGCTGTCAATAAACCACTTAGAATAGTGCCTAGCATACAGTAAGCACTTAATAAATGCTAGCTGTCGTAAATAGATAGCTATGCATGTATGGCCAGCTGCCTTTTTATGCTGGTTGAAATGCCATTTCTTTTAAGGAATGAATTTAATAAAAGAACTATAATTTGTGGGTTTTTAAAAAATTTTATTCACGTCGGTGTTCTGCCTCCATGTTTGTCTGTGTGAGGGTGTCAGATTCCCTGGAACTAGAATTATAGACGGTTATGAACTGCCGTGTGGGTGTTGGGATTTGAACCTGGATCCTTTGGAAAAGCAGCCAGTGATCTTAACCACTGAGCCGCCTCTCCAGCCCCCTCTGACTTGCGATTTTGTTTACACGTATAGCTAGTAATATTTTAACAGTATGTTTCTGATTTCCTACATTTTAATTTATTGTTTTTGTTTGTCGAGACAGGGTTTCTCTGTATAGCCTTAATTATCCTAGAACTCACTTTGTAGACTAAGCTGGCCCTGAGCCCAGAGATCTGCCTGCCTCTGCCTCTGAGTGTTAGAATGAAAGATGTGCACCATCACACCCAGCCTTGCTCACACACTTATTTCTTTGCAACATTATTCCGATGCAAACTAACTAGAAACACTAACCCAGGCACTGTGCTTCAAATAAAATTTTGGTATCTACATTCCTTTTTAAGTAAAGTAGGGCAATGTGGGTCTTTCCACATGTATTTACAAGGAGTGGATATGTCTGGGAGGCGACAGAGACACTGGTGATCAGGAAGCTAGTGTACTGTGGAGTTCTGTCTTGGGTCAAGACAGAACCAAGAGGATCCCAGCAGCTGAGATTCCCCACCACCACCACCACCACCACCACCACCACCACCGCATCTCCACGCTCATTCCCCCTATCTGTTTCTCTTGCCCCCTTAGCACCTGCAGGATGGGGAGAGACAGAAGCTGCATCTCCCCAAAGCAGCCTCACCAGCTGCAGTCAGGCACATCAAGCAGACTAAACAGCGTTTGAGAGAAGACAGCACAAGCACCTTCTTGGCTCTGTCTCTGTCTCTGTCTCTGTCTCTGTCTCTCTCTCTCTCTCTCTCTCTCACACACACACACACACACACACACACACACACACACACACACACGTGAGAGTCACCGTTGTGTGTCCTATGGCTGCTTGTGGCAAGTTTATGAGACCCTAAGGTCAAGCCCTTCCTTGAGGCTGAGGACACTGTGAATGGGCCATTCACTTGTTCCACGTTTATTGAGCATCGAATGTCAGACACTTTGGGGATGCAGAGAGGAATGAGGTCAGCAACTTCACCCTCCTTCCCTGCCCAGAAGGCGAGAAAGAGCATGAGTGAATAGCTACTTCTGAAATGCCTGCCTTTGGTGGGGCAGTGAGGGAGCCCCATGGGGAAAGATCGCATCTGCCACTTAGGCTCTCTCAGAACAAGCCTGAGTTTTGAATTCAGAGTCCTCCCTTGAAACCCTCAGTGCTGTAGGATGTTGGTGTTTTCCCCTTCTTTTGGTGTAGCACATATTTGGGGCAAAGGGGAGAGTGGGAAGCGGACATCTGCCCTATACCCACATGCTGCGTGGCATGCTGTCTGCAGTACATATAACACGTTTGTGGCCATTGTCATCAGAACCAGTGGTGACCCTCAGGAGGCCCACATAAGATTTAGCCTACAAACATTCCTTCAAAGGAGGGAAGGGAGAATAGCAGACCTCATCCAAGACTCCAGCCAGCACTCCTCCACTGGGCTGCACGCAATTCTGTCCTAGCTGCATGTGGTCTGGAAGGTGCTAGGGGACACAGGAGGTAGAGTGTGGACTGAAATGGAGACTCTGTCTGTGCCATTTTAAAGGGCCCTCTGTGCTGGCTGGGATGGGCTATGCTGCTCAGTGATACATCTCTTTGGGGACCATCTGCTTTCCACTGTGTAGCCTTCCACCCAAACTCCCATAAGGAAGTGCGATAATCTCATTGGTCCACTACGTTATACTTGGGTTGAATCTGTTCTTTGGTCTGTCACTGGGGTCATATCTCAGATAAACAGACATTTGTCTACATCTCACTGGGACAAGTGACCCAATGTGTGTCACTGAGTATCTTCTGGGAGGCCCTGGTAGTCATTCCGCCTCCTCCTAGTCCTAAGAACTTGATGCGAAATTTATTCTTGAACTCAGACGAAGGGTTCGTGGGGATCCCAGGAAGCCAAGCAAAACTGAAAATGTGAACTGTGGCCCTGAGATGAAAATAAAACAGAAAACCAGTTTCACACCCAAGGGAGTGAAGGGGAGACAGCTCAGCAGTTTAAGTACACTTGTAGCTCTTGCTAACGTCTCAGGTTCTGTTCCCAGGACCCACATGGCAACTCACAACCATATGTAACTCCAGTTCCTGGGGATCAGATGCCCTCTTTTGGCCTCCTTGAACACTAGGCACACACAGTACACATATATACACCCATGTAAACCCCTATACACATAAAATATAAATAAACAAACAAAAAACAACACTAAGGGAGGCTGACGGGTGCTGCAGAACCAACACTGTAGCTGAACCTTAGTTTACCTGGCTCCAAGGCTCCAAGGCTCCAAGGCTCCAAGGCTCCAAGGCTCCAAGGCTCCAAGGCTCCAAGGCTCCAAGGCTCCAAGGCTCCAAGGCTCCAAGGCTCCAAGGCTCCAAGGCTCCAAGGCTCCAAGGCTCCAAGGCAAGATCAGATACAAGCTTTTACCCACCTTCCTGACTCCTTCTCTTATCTCTCTCATTACCACAACCTCTCCAGACATGATGGCTCACAACTTTGATCCCAGCACTTGGGAGGCAGAGGCAGGTAGATCTCTGAGTTCAAGGCCAGCCTGGTTTACATGGTAAGTTCCAGGACAGCTTGAGTTACATATTGAGACTCTATCTCAAAAAGACTCAAAGTCCAAAAACTAAGAGGCTGAGGGATGAACCATCCAAACAAAAAAGACGAGAACTTCCAACACCGATCTCTCCGATGACATACTTTGTGGACTTATCTATTAACAACTCCACTGTGGGGATGGTGTCATGGGTTTATTCATTTATCCAAATTTAGCCAACTGTACACTTGAAATGCATAAGTATGTCATACATCGCTATCACATCTCCCTGAAGCTGCTTTACCAAACCACTTTGAATTATTATCAAACATCTCCCATGGAGTGATGTCATTAGTGATTCTGGTACACACTGGGCTGTGGAGAAGGACCCTCATCGCTAAAGGAGGGCAAACACGCCAGCGTCATAGAAATGCTGGACCACTGTGACATCTAAGTTTGCATTTTTTTCCCTTCGGGATAGGATCTCTACTACCTCCCACCCCTTCACTCTACTGCTTTTCTCATGTCACTCAGAGAGACCCAAGCTCATACCTAGTTCTCTGTCCCTCTGGGTGCCCTGGAAAAATGACCTCTCTGAGTCTCACCAGTTGCTCTTCTGCAAAAAACGCAGCCACTTCGCAATTCTGATGGACACTGGCTCAGTCTGCATATCGAGTGCCTGGCACATTAACATGCCCTGACGTTAGTGATGGCTCGCACCAGAATTGCGAAAACCAGGGAGAAACGTTTCAAGGAGAAAAGACAGAAGAGAGAGACAAACACAATGGAGTCTTCTTTTGCTATTTAAAGGGTTTCTGACTTGGGAGTCAGAGTTGGGCAGATCTCTGTAAGTTCGAGGCCACTCTGGTCTACATTGTCCAGGTACATTATGTGAAGGTTGTCTCTGCCTATTCAAGTGTTGATCGTTATCCCGGCAGGGATCTAAGTGCTAGCCAGATCTTGGTATTGCTATTCTTACAGCCCACTCTGGTATTTTGTAAACAGTCACTTTCCTCACTTGCTGGTTTTCATAATAAAGATATGATGTCTAATAGCTAGGTGGGAAGTGGAGGGAGGAACTTCCAGGCAGAGAAATGGTCTCTGGAGAGGAAATCAGAAGTGGGTTTCACCAGCGCTGGCCTGGAGAGAAACAGACATACCGGGACCAAAAGAGAGGTAAAAAGATATCCAAGCTGCGGGACTTAAGGCTAGAATAGTCAAGTTGATTTAGATTGAACTAGCTCAGATTCTACCGAGCTAAAGACCTAAGGTTCTGTGTCATTGTTTACCCACTGGCAGGACCAGAAAGTCCCACTGTAATGAGTTCCAGGACAGCCAGAAACACATAGTTAAGATCCTACCTGAAAAAACAAAACAAAACAAAACAAAACAAAAACCTTAAAAGGTTTCTGGATAGAAGGATGTGAAGCCAATGTGAAAGACAAAGAACATGGCTTTGGAAGCTTCCTAGACTGGGCCACTGTGCCTGTCACCCAAACTACTCTGTGCCTAGCTCTCTGTATTTGTTAAAGGTTCATGGCTACAACATACTTCAGGGAGAAGTTGTTTTACCTGAGGTGACGTGCATATGAACCTGGTAGGCACAGGGCCTGCCACAGATGAATGTTTAAAATCTCTCTTCACTTGCAAGGTGATGATAAACCTCCGAGGCCTCAGTTAGTGACACTTGCTGGGGAAGGGAGACTCCCCACTCTGAGGAAAGTCATTCCTCATGCTGAGAGCTGTCTTAAGAACTCAACTCAAGAAGGACGACCAAAACGTGAATGCTTCGCTCCTTCTTTAAAAGGGGAACAAGAATACCCTTAGGAGGGGATAGTGAGGCAAAGTTTAGAACAGAGACAGAAGGAACACCCATTCAGAGCCTGCCCCACATGTGGCTCATACATATACAGCCACCAAACTAGATAAGATGGATGAAGCAAAGAAGTGCAGGCTGACAGGAACCAGATGTAGATCTCTCCTGAGAGACACAGCCAGAATATGGCAAATACATAGGCGAATGCCAGCAGCAAACCACTGAACTGAGAATGGGACCCCTGTTGAAGGAATCTTAGAAAGGACTGAAAGAGCTTGAAGGGGCTTGAGACCCCTTATGAACAACAATGCCAACCAACCAGAGCTTCCAGGGACTAAGCCACTACCCAAAGACTATACATGGACTGACCCTGGGCTCCGACCTCATAGGTAGCAATGAATAGCCTAGTAAGAGCACCAATGGAAGGGGGAAGCCCTTGGTCCTGCCAAGACTGAACCCCCAGTGAACGTGATTGTTGGGAGGAGGGCAGTAATGGGGGGAGGATGGGGAGGGGAACACCCATATAGAAGGGGAGGGGGGGGGGCTAGGGGGATGTTGGCCTGGAAACCAGGAAAGGGAATAACATTTGAAATGTAAATAAGAAATACCCAATTTAATAAAGATGAGAAAAAAAAAGTAGGACAGTTGAGATGGTCCTGCTGTACGCTCAAATGGAGGGCAGAGGATCGAGTCCTTGAAAAGGATTTCTGTTAGAAAAGTTTAGCATGGCTACGTTTAACATGTATCAGTGAGACAGACAGATGGATGGACAGAAGGGTGGCCTGGGTTTCTGTCCTCACACTGTAGCTCCCTTGCTCTATAGCTTCTCAAGGACCAACCTTTTGTCAGTCAAATGGCACCTACTTGATAGATGTGCTGTAAGCATTCAGTGAAATGATACATTGAGAGTTTCAGAGGCTTAGCTCATGACGTCCCTGAACCACATTGCTCTGAGCCCTGCAGACAGGAGCACAAGTGTTCCCACCATGTGTACATGGCGTGTTTCTGTCAGACACTGCTCTAAGCTCAGGAAGGGTAGAGAGGAAAAGATGAAGTCCAGGTAGAACCAGACACTAGGCAAATGTGCCTCACTATGGAGAGATGTTTGTGGGTTCTCCCTCCCCACTGATGTTCCCATGTTGAAATCTCAGCTCTGTGTGTGATGATTTTGAGCAAGACACTTGGAAGGTCCCGGGGTATGCAGTGAGGACACAAGAGAAAACAGCAGTTGGCAACCCACAAGACAGCCCTCACCAGACACCAAATCTGCCTGTAACTTGATCTTGAATTTCTCAGTCTGTAAAAGACATAGAAATACATTTTTGCTGTTTATGGGCTACCAATCTATGACAGTTTGTTATAGAATTCTGAATGGGCTAAGACACACATGGCCAGGCATAAGAAAAGACATTCAAGAGTGTTGAAGATGTCAGGGAGAAAATATAGCCGAGTAAAATGACAGTGATGTATAAGCAAGCAGGCGTTCTGGGTAGACTGCAGAGCGAGTTCAGGAAAGGTCTCAGTGAGGCAATATGCGCCCTCAAACCTGAAGGGCAGAGAGCCAATCTTGCAACCATCTGGGCAAAGAAGACTCTTGGAAAGGGGAGTGGAGCAGAGACCCTGAGGCAGAAGCCACTGTGACATCATTGGGGGCAGAGGTCTTAGCAGGCTTAGACTGGATAGGTTGGGGAACCTGGGAGATGGCTGGACTCTGTTCTTAATGAAGGGACGTCTCAGAGGGCAAAGGCAGAGAAGAACCTGGGGTGCCATTAGAATGTAGGTGACGGGGACTGTGGCTCAACCGAAAAGCCCTGGCTCTCACCTGGAGTGGAGAAGCCAGGAGAGGCCATTGGTCTTTGGCTTTCCTGTAAACGAACACTCCAGGGCCCTTGCCACTGCAGTGTGGGAGGGGACCCAGAAATTCTCCCTTCTAGTCTTTGCTCCTTCAGAATGGGCACAGGCACCCAGAATGAGAGTCCCCTCTGGTTCAGTCAGTTTCCATTGCTGTAACAAAATAGCAATGCTGGCTAATGTATAAACAAAAGATGTTTATTTATAAGGGAATATCCTGGAAATCCAAGGTTGAGCAGGTTTTCTGGTTATGGTTTCGTGGCAGGATGAATCATTGCAGGAGCAAACTCCAGAGAGAACACTTGGTGACGAGAACACTTAGTGATGGAGGAGAGGAAGCAGGGTCCTTCTTACAACATGCCTCTACTGCAGGGATTATCCAGGGTCCCTCAGTCACTCCCTCTCTCCTTTCCCTCCAAGGACAGCAGCCATTCAAAGTCCCATCACCTCTGAACACACTGCCCAAGGGACCAAGCATCTAGCACCCGAACCTTTGATGGAAAAACCACATCCATACCACAGTCTTCCAATGTTCCCCAACACTGCCTGAGGTGCCCCCCGCCCCCGCCAAGCCTGTGAACTACTATTTTCAGAGTGAGACAGACCAGGATGTCACAACAGCCTCTACTCCCACGTGTCCTCCCCTCCACCCTCTGCTCCAGGCTCTCTGAAGCTCCACACTCCACCCTGTACCCTGCCACCCTCACCACCCCCACCCTGCACCCATCCTCAGTGCAGTGCTGTCATGCAACTGTGCCTCCCCCCTACATACTCTTGCCGCTCTGCCAGTCAAGAATCTCCCATCTTCCGTCGTCCTTTTGCAGGACTCCTGTTCCCCTCCTTGTCTGCTGCAAACATTTTAGCCCCGTCTCCATTTTCATTCTTCTCTGTCAACCTGGTCCGGACCCCACTGAAATGGGCTGAGTCGTGAGTCATGTGTGGTTCCATATCCACCCAAGGAACCAAGCTCAGGGAGTTGCTCCTTGACTGGAAAATGTGTCCCCTCAGAAGATCCACCTCCAACCAAAGACAAACAATGTGCACGAAGAAAGTTGTCAAAAGACCCAAACTGAGGTCAGAGATATTCTCCCTCCTCCGAGAGAGGTGACAGCTTGATGTCTTGGTGTCAGGGTAAGATTCAGATCGCTGCGAAGATCAACTCGGTCTCAAACAGCTCCAACTGCATGATAAACACATCTATCTTGGAGCCTGTCAGCCATTCCCCCCACCCCAGGGCTGTCTTCCTTTCTAGCTGCCCACTGGGCATGTGACTTGGAACCGGAGAGAAGGCTGACAAACGTGGGCTGTTGCTTGTTTTAGTTGAAGTCGGCTCCGCAGTACCAGAAATACAAATGTCTTGCCCCACCTTTGTTTTGTGTCTGTTAGGCTAACATCTGACTGTTGAGCTTGATTTGGGAGCAAAGTAAAAAGAAAGCTGTTCAGGAGCCAACGAGAGGACTCGGCAGGTAAAGGTGCTTGCTGCAAGGCCTGAAGACATGTGCTTGATCCCCGGGACCCACACGGTAGGAGGAGACACTCCTACAGGTTGTCCTCTGACCTCATATATTGCTCTCTCTAGTGTGCCCCACAGCATGAAGACACAATAAATACATACATGGCTTTGTTTCTTTTTAGATGTGCATAAGACGACACTTGCTATCCTTGTGGAAGACTTGACCATGTTTGGTCAGAACCCAGACACATTATTAAAGCCCTTCACCTAGAACTCAATTCTTTAGTTCTGTTTATATGAATGTCAGGTAATCACCCTGGGCGGCGGCGGGGGGGTGGGGTGGGGACAGGCTGGCTCATCCCTGAGAGCTTGTTTCTTGTTATAGTGGAACCAGACGCGCAGTAAATGGGAACAACTGTAGTCTCCGACAGTTCTTTCAGAGCCCCGCGACTCTATCAATTAATAACGACTAGGGTCCACTACTCCCCAGACATGCCTCTTTTGGGTGCTTTTACCTCTGTGCTTATCTTCCTATCCCTAAGCCTGCTGTACACACTGTCCATGTGCTGTCAGCTGTCATGGTCCAGCCTCTACCTATGTCCAAGGGTATAAGCTTGGGACCAAAGAACTGCAGCACTTAGAAGACCAGCATGCTTTCAGGGTAAGAGTCATCAGTAGTAGGGGACCATAGATGGTGGGGTAGGAGAGCTAACCATTGCTCACTTCATCTCCCCCACCCCTAGGGATCCCTGATAAGTCCTTCCAACTGAGTCAAATGGGGGTCTTGCCTTCCTCTGTCTGTGGACCCCAGGCTTTTGTTTTAGTGGCCACAGGACAGCTCATGCAATCTAGATGTGACCTTTCAACTCCTCAGCGCCCATCACAGGCACTGTGAGCTTTTCTCTAGAGCTTCTCAGATGATTTTTTTTTTCTTTTTAAACTTCATGGGAAGTATGCTAAAATGCAGATTCTTGTTGAGGGTAGGGTGTATGGGTCTTTACTTCTATCAGGTTTATTTCAGAAACTACTACAGCTGCCGGAGGCTCGCATTGTGAGTGGAGGGCCCCCGAGAATAACCAGAAAGATGGTTTTCTTAGGGATGTCCAGGTTTCAGCATTGATGCTCCCCACACTCTGCTTCCTGAGAAAGCCCAAGTCCTAAGCAGACTGGAGTGGCTGATGATTCTATACCTTAAACAGGAGGCCTTCTCCACATAGGGAGCTTCAATGTCTGTCTCTCAAAGGAAACTCTCCAAAGGTCCATTTGAGGAGTTGGGATGGAAAGAGGCACCAGAAGATGTGCACAGCTTCCCATGGGCTTGTGAAGCAGGAGACAAACAATGATCTGGGAGCCAGAGACTTGGCTTCCTGTTCCCTGCTCCCTGCATTACACAGGGACAATTGAGCTCACTGATCCTTACCTGTGCAATGGATGCTGACCCTGTGTACCTTAAGGTGCTTTCACTAGAATCACAAGAGCAAATGAGGGATCGTGCATGTTCTTAAAGCCCTATCCAGATGTGGGGATGACTGACTGACTAGTGTTTCTTCTCCTTGCTCTGCTTTAGCGAAGCCCTGGGAGGGTTAGTGATAAGTAAGGAGGACCCACCAAGGCGGCCAAGTGAACCAAGTGTTTGCTGCAGCACAGGCCTGAGGATCAGAGCTTGGATTCTCATCACCCAGATGAAAGCTGGGTGTTGCCACAGGCATCTGTAATCCCCGTGCTGAGGATGGAGACAGATGGACTCGGGGGTTGTCTAGCCCTAAATAGTTTATCATTCAGGGGAGATCTTGTCATCAAAAATGAGGTAGAGAGTGAGAGGGACAGGCATCCCAGCATCAACTTCTGGCTGCCACATACCTCCTAACACACATATGCACATACAGACATAATATGCGTACATGGGCATGGACATGTGTGTGAGAATGTATGCACGTGCACAGACACACACGCACACACACAGAGTGAAGAAGAGAGGGAGATAGGGGAGGAAGAGAACCCTAAGTTCTACACATTATGGAACTAGCTAGGAGTTTATGCTGTATCCTTTGGCTACTTGGCCTACAGGACCTAAAATGGACAAAACAGGAGCGAGTCAACACTGCTGGGTTGGCCTTGTCCACTAAAGACACAGTTGGAAGGAGAAGCCACATGCCCTGAAAATTATTAAATGAAAATAAACCACTTGGAAGGGCTGAACTGCTCCTGGCTCTGGAGTCAAGTGGCAAGAGAGGACTATGATAGCCTACCCTCTCTTACACCCCGCCTTGCTGCGAACTCCAGCCCACCCCTTCTGGAGTCAGTGCTGTTCAGGATGCTCTGAAGACTTCCAGGCCTTTGGGGCCTTGACCCTGAGACTGGCCAGAAGATCACCTCTCCCTGCAGATGTTCTCGCCGCCTTTGTTCAGCACCCTCATTGTCCTTTCCTCTCTGAGGCCCTTTTTGGATGATGAAGAGACTCCTGGAAGAGGAAACATCTTGCCTTTTTTAAGCTTCTTCTTCCCCACTCATTAATGTGTGTCTTCATTCAGGGTTCCATTTATCCTCAAGTATCTAACATGAGCCAGTAGCCCATGTGATCACAGAGGAAAACGCCTGAACGCTACTATTAATGTAACAGAGGGACTGGGAGATATAAACTGGATCATTCTAGGGTACAGAGCCCTCTGCCTGGGGAGTCAGGCGAAGGGTTTGCCACAAGGGAGTTTGGTATGTGGCAAAGAGGCCAGAAGGTCATGGAGGTGGAGGTCTCTATGAGCAATGTGAGTATCTAAGACAAAGTCACAGGATGAACTTAGGGCCCTTCAGGAGTGGGTCCCTGGCAGGGAGTTGCTTTAATAGTATGTTGGCAGTGATGCCCTTGAAGCCCTCCATTATTGATGTTATTATTATGGTTAGTTAAGTATGACTGGGTTCATGGAAAATCCCCCAGCCCGCTGCAGAAGACTAATACAAATCTGGTGGTCAAAATGAATAATAGGATAAAGTTCTCTTGCTGAGAAATACATCTGACGTCAAGATACCCAAAGTGGTGACCTATAACCTTTCTGAAAAACCAACATCCTGCTGACTAATAGATACGACAAACCTGTGACCTTTCTGACATCCTGTCAACATCAGTCGATTCCCTGACCACACGAATATTGTGTCCTTGGCCTGCGTAAATGTTTCTTACTTCCCCCTCCCTCTGTTACCCCTGCTATGGCATAAATTCAGCCTTGGGAAAAATAAAATTGTTGCCTTGATCAGACTCTTGTCTTGGAGTCCTTCTTCGTGTCCCTTGTCCCCCATTCTCTTCCAGGTACCCTCAGCACCCATCATTGACAGTAGTATAGGTACAGAGTAGGCGAGCTTCACAGATTTCTCCTCCCTCTCTTTGTCCCTCCCTCCTCCCAGAGCAGGTCATTTGGGGCCTGAAGACAGAGGGACAAGAGGATGATAAAGCTACAGTGTGTTCAGAGGACTTGGATTCCTCGGGGCCAAGGGAATTTCAGAGCTCTGGGAACAGGGCATGAGAGGCAGTGGAGCAGAGATGGTGGCTATGATGCAATGGCCTGGTTTCTGGCCTCTTCTCTGTGGAGACTGGAGGGAAGCAGGGCAAAGCCTGCTGCTCCTGGCTGCGGGATGGAAGATAGAACTCCCCCCTAGAGGAAGGCAGATGGAGAATGGGCCTCAGAGAACAACCCGGACTCCGGCAGCCAGGCTCCAGCAAGTGTGCCGAGCAGGAATTCGAGGCCTTTGGGAATCTGGGACACCAGCCTAGCTGACTTTTGTAGGGAGGAAAATCACACTTTGCTCCTTGGGTCAATGGAAAAAAAAGCAGGTTTTTCTTCTCACCTTGCGGTTTTCCTGTCCTGCCTCCTCCCCCCCCCCTCCGTCCCCAACCTTAAAAAAGGAAATATAATTCAACACATCTTGGATCTGGCTGTTGAGCTCTTTGGAGTCTAATTTTGGTGAGTACATGACCAGCCAAGAACAAAGGAATTTTGGATTTGTGGGAGGCCAGACCCCAGACTGCCCCATCTGTATGTCAGTCAGGATAGAGACGACGACGGACAATATTGGTGATCGCAAGAGCAGATCTCCTACTCGTATTTTAGCCATCTGACTTGTACAAGTGCAATGCATGATGTTTAAACAGAGACAGAACTGCCTGTCGTGTAGCAAAGGTTACCCAAGCTACCTCTTCATTCTCCTTCCTCCCACCTTTCCTTCCCCCAACTCTCTCTCTCTCTCTCTCTCTCTCTCTCTCTCTCTCTCCCTCTCTCTCTCTCTCTGTGTGTATGTGTGTGTGTGTGTGTGTGTGTGTGTGTGTGTGTGTGTGTGTGTGTATAGGCACAGATGCTCAGATGGTGTGAAGGACAGACATCAACCTCAGGTGTCTTTGCTCTCTCACTCTCCACCCTACTTTTTGAGATTGGTCTATCAGTGGACCATCTGTTTGGGATAGCCAGGGAGGCGTGAGGAGCCCACCTGTTTCTGCCTCCCAGCACCCCAGTTACAGAAGTGCACTTCTGGGCTCTTCTTACCATGGGTGCTGGGAATCCACACTAAGCGCCTCACGCTTGCAGAGCAAGCATCTTCCCAGCTCTGCCTCTTTGTTCTTGTCCTTCCACAGCAACCCGGAAGCAGAATGCAAAGGCCCACCCCGTGTACCCAGGCAGTTCGGTGTAGAGCACCTGACTTCCTGTCTCAACTTCTAAGGACAGAGGTTGCTATGCAGCGGATCACCGGCATGAAGCGCTGACACAAGTGGCTGGTGACAGTAGCTGCCCAACAAAGCATTACTCAATGGTGAGAAGAGAAATGAATCAGCTGGCCCAGGCACTGTGGAGCATGAGGGAGAGGCTCCAGGCTGCTTCAGGGACCTGCGGATAGTAAGTCAAGCAGCCAAGGAAGGGCCATCTTGACCATAGCTACTTAACACACGAAATTATTCTCCCAGAGAAACTGCAGACAGATGGAGTACAGATGGGACTAAGAGCCTTATGAAGTCCTAAAGGACAATAATATTCCCCAAAGGACACTAAGGGACTTGCTAGTGGGATAAAGGACCAGCAGTGGCCACTGCAGATTGGCTCTAATGGCGTGATGTCAGCTTACTTCAAGCAGGCTGCCCACCAATACCTTATGGGCCCATGCTCCCTGGGCAAAGACAGTCATGGCAATGACAACAGACATTTGTTAACTGCTGATTATGTACACACAGGGAGCTAAAACTCGAATTGCATTACTCCATTTAGCTTACACACACACACACACACACACACACACACACACACACACACACACACACAATGCTGTGATGACATTGTCACTACATGCAATGGCTGTTGAGAAACCCGAGGTTAGGGTTTAGGGAGGTGAGGTAATTTGCCCAAAGTCATGCAAGTACAAAGTGACCCAAGCTAGCATCAAGCCAGGGTCTGGGACCCCAAGGGTCGGCTCTCACGGCAGTGGTTCCATGGCTGGTCCACATGGAAGCCTTATGTGCCTCCCCCCCTGCTCTTCCCTTGAAGACTGATTGCAAATAATTGGAATTGTCATTGGAAGTAATTCGAAGTGACAGGGGTTGGGTTAGAAGGCACTCCACTCCAAGTCTCAACGATCCCCTCAAACCCGAGCCTAAATTTAAACAATGAAGTCACAAAACAATTTCCCTCACAGGGATTGGATTTTTCCTGCTGCCGTCTGTTACCCAGGAGAGAAAAATCAGACTATGTCAGGGGCCGGAGCTCTGTTTTGTACAGTGGGTTTCTTGGAGGACAGAGATTTCTTCTTGGCTTAATCCCGGTTGCTTTCCATGTAGAGTAAAACCACTTCAGACCCAGCAGAGGAGTCCACCAGTCTTAATGAACACATCTCAACCCACTGGTCCGGTCCTTCTTCGTCTTTCTCTTTTTAGCATCCCGTGAGGGATGAGGCATGGGGGGTGACAGGCTGTGATGAAGAATGACACCACATGTTTCAGAAGGCAAGGGCATAGAGGATGCTGGGAAATTTAGTCCCTCCAGGAAGCACCTGGCATGTTGCCAAGGATACACACTGATTAATCCAGCCTTTCTGATGTTGATGGGTCACCCCACCAGCCTGCTAGCTGCTTTCTGAACACCAACCTTGATAATGTGGAAGCATAGTAAGAGATTGAAGTTCATAAGGTCCCTGAGGGCACAAGAGGAGACCCTGACTCCCACACAGACAGAATTATATGACTTCCAAGAACTCCCAGGGGCCTCCTAACATTCCTAATGTTCCCTCTCTCCTATGCGTCCATGTCCTTATTTCTGAACGCCTCCCTCACTGCTCAGTGCTGAGGTGGTAGAGACTGGCCTCCCATTTTACAGGAAGCTAAGAGCCCAGCTCAGGGGTGGCACCCACCCCTGAAATTGTTTGTGAGGTAGAGGACGTGAATGAAGAAGTATCTTGGATGAACGTGAGCGCCGAAGAAGAGAACTGATGGATTGCTGCAGCCGTCCTGGAGGGGCCGATCAGAGAGGTCCCTCTGCAGACACCTGTCAGCTTCGCTTTGCACTGTTTCTAAGTTCCATCCTCTCCATCTCCTCCCCTCCTTTTCTCCCCTCCTCCTCCCCCTCCTCCATCCTCATCCTCTTCCCTTTTTTCACTTGGCTTTCCTGACCTGACCTCTTCAGACTCCCTTTGCTACCTCTTCAGAAAAAGCCTCCACTCGCTGAGGAACTATTCTGAGGAGAACAGTTCCATTTTCTCCTCCCAGTAGGGGCCCAAAGGGAGCAGGCTTTCTTCCCTGCCTTCTCCTGAGACAAAGCAGTTTTCAGCCTTATCACAGTCAGACTTTGGCTGAGGCTACACAGACTGATCCAACCGTCTGCCCCTCATAATATAAAGGTTCATTTCAGCATTCTTCCCCATTTTGGTCTGTAGGGTGCCAAAGGAAATAAACTTTTATGTTTTCAGAATCCAGACAGTTGGAGTTCAGAGAACCAAAACCTTTTTCTTTTCTTTCCTTCTCTTTCTTTTATTCTCTCTCTCTCTCTCTCTCTCTCTCTCCTTTCTTTCTTTCTTTCTTTTTTGAGAGGAGTTAAGGGTCTGCCTTCTTTCTTTACGATACAAGGAATTCAGAACTGCTAAAAGTGGAATTTAACAAGGAAATAGAGTACACAAGCAATTCACACAGATCCCCAGACCTTCACGTCCAGAGCCACACAGCATCACAGGATCTTGTTTTAACAAAGGAGGTCCCCGTGCCTGATCCCAAACAGGACACAATGTCTCACCAAGAACCCCAAGGACCACAGTGAGCCTCCAGTTAGTTACCAAGCAGCTGCCCATGGGCTGCGCACAGGATGTGTACAGAGACTCATTTATAAACAGTAGTTGGTAATCCAAACAAACCATTTGAATGGGACGGGGAGAAGGGGTGTGATAAATGGCCCAACATCTAGACACACCCCTTCCTTGGGTAGCACTGAGCCTTGTAGAATAACTGTATGTCTGCTGGTAAAGCTCTCAGCCTTGGGAATCCCCAGTTCTAGGTTAGTGTCTCTGTGTTTCCTGGGGGTATTTGTGTAAGTTCACTTTTACTTCTCCGAGCCTTGGTTTGCCTATTTATTCGTAGAGTAATAAATCGTTTACTATCGAAGAACAATGTGAGGATGATATAAGGTCCGAGAGCAGACTTCGTGTGAGAACTTGTAACTATCTCTTTAAGACACTGGTCACTCTGGCCAGATCGCACGGCTGGAAGACATCAGGCCATTCCCCCTGCAGTTCTCTCTTTGGAATAGAGAATCTATATGCTCTGGGCAGCGTGGTGGTGGTGGTGATGATGGTGGTGGTATAGAGGGGTTAACAACCCTTGACTTATGGTCCTACCCAATACCTGGTTCCTCCATGATCTTTGTCATATAGCTTAACCCAGACTAAATGATGCGGTATGAAATTTCCTGCCGGCCGCTGGTAGGGGGCATTTCTCCTCTGGGCTTCTCCTCGCCACTGACAACTAGTTTTCTTTTACATTAAGCTATTTCTCTAGTGGAGGTCCTCCATTCTAAGTTGTAAAGGGAAGCCTCTCTTCACCTCTAACGATTTCCCACCCGGGGGCCCAATTCTGGCTCTTGTAGTTGGAAGACCCTCTCTTCCATTGAACTAATTTCTAAAAAAGAAGTTCACTCCAGCTCTTTTCCTGAACCAACCCACCAACTGCCATTTCCCTTTTCCTTCAAAGGCTTCATAAACTCCCAAGCCTTATACATATGTTAAAAATGGAGCCAAGGGTGTTGGCTCACACCTGCATCCCAGCACTCAAGATGCTCAAGCAGCACTGCTGCGATGGGAGTCTGAGGCCAGTCTGGGCCACAGAGTAAGTTTCTATCAAAGAAACAAGCACTACAACTGTTTGGAATTTCTCCCTACTGTTCTGACTCATGGAATCCTCTCCCAGTGAAATAGAAGGAGGTAAATAATACGGGATTAAATTTGAAAACACAAACACAAATTCTGATCTGTGCAAGGAAGCCACGGAGCTCTGCGCCTTAATGGGTCCACTTGATTATGTGTCAAGAGTGGATAAAGTAGGGGTTGGGGATTTGGCTCAGTGGTAGAGCTCTTGCCTAGCAAGCGCAAGGCCCTGGGTTCGGTCCCCAGGTCCGAAAAATAAAAATAGAAAAAAGTAAAAGAGTGGATAAAGTAAAGCAAACAAAAGGGGTGGTGGTGAGGGAGTTAACAGGACAGCTGTGGGTAAAGAAACTTGCTACCAGACAAACCTAATGACCTGAGTTCAATTCCTGGAACTTGTATGATATGAGGAGAAAACCAACTCCTGTGGGTTGTTCTGTGAGTTCAGCATCCTCACCATGGCCATCAATATTCATTCTCTCTCTCACATCTCCTTTCCCTCTCCCCGTCCCTCTCCCTCTCCTCTGCCCACAAGATGTATTTGTTTTAAGCAGAAGAAAAGGGTTTAATGCTTACAGATAGTTTTGTACAATAAACCCTCAAAACTGGTCTTTCCTGGGTGTCCCTTTTTATGGGTTGTTTTGAAGGTAACTTTTGCCTAGAATTCCGGTTATGAACTCCCCAGGCACAAGGATCTGGGTTTCAGTCCGACCTTGAAAAAGGTTCCTTGGCTCACACAGGACAACTGTGGGCTGAAAGTCATGGACCACTTTGTTCATAGTTCTTAGTTGATTCTTACGGGTTTATAATCACCTGACACCAATTGCTCCAAGTGGGCAGTGCCTGAAACAAAATAAAATAAAACAAGAACAAAAACCAAGCAAGGGCAGTGGCAAGACCACATTCTTTCCAGAGAATAGCAGGCGATAGTCCTACAAGAAAACCTAGGGATGAGCTTAGTCTAACATTCTTGTGGGGTTGGGGTGGGGTAGCAAGCCTGGAACAATAGAGCAAACTTAAGACAGAAGGGAGCCACTGACACGCCATCCTGGTCTTTGTGTGCCCACAACCACATGTTTGGAACTTCGGGTACTAATTCTTCCTTTTCTGAACACATCAAACATGACGCTTTAGAAAATTTCCAAGATTCCCAGTTATGATGGCTGAATTGAAATGTTTCGACATCTGCCCTATTTTCCAAGCAATTTCTCAACACGACAAAGAATGGCCAATTACTCAGCATTGAGCTCATCTAACTGAAACACTGGAAGGCCAGTTGTGATCTTGTGGCTTAACCGTGTGAGATGAAAGGGCAGGGAGACATTTTCTATCCCACAGATGTGTAGCAGGTCACATCCTGGAGTCTGGGGACTAGTGTTGGCTCTTTGACTAAGCAAGTTGGGTAGCCTTAGCCAGGTCTCTGAACTCTGGTCCCCTCTTCAGCATAAAAGAAGAGGTAGCTTTAGACAAAGGATGAATCTGGACTCCAAGGAAGGCAACCAGGAAGTCAGCAAAACCCTGGAGGTCAATGGGAAAATCTTACGCTTGTGACGCGTGTCTTCCTTTAAGAAGTGGTTTCCATTAGATTCTCTGAGGGGTCTGAGTTCAGGTTTTTAAGAACCAGAGGTTTAGGTAGTGTTTTAGATCCCTCCCCGCCCCCCTCCAGTTGTGACAATCTTTGGGTCTAGGTTTCAAGCCATCTGTTTCATAGCTCACCATCATTAGGTACTTTGATGAAACACACTCCTGTGTCGCACAACTGAGCATAAGACATCAATAAGTTAGGACAAGACATGAGTCTGCTGGGATCGTATCACTATTGTGAGCATCATCACAAATGCAGGTAGACCTGTGTGGTCCTGCTCAGATCTGCATGCAAGCTCACTGCTGGGAACTCAGCTCCTCCCCATCCTCTTGAGTGAGGTGCTTGTGCTCAGTACCAAAACCAATGGGCACTGGGCTAGGAATGTAGCTCGGTAGGAAGAAAGCTCACCTAGCATATTCTAGGTCCACTTCCCAGCAACACACACGCATACACACATGGGGGTGGGGTGGGGCAGGGCACAATGACTCGTTTACAGGCTAACCTAAGCTTGGTTTTTAAAATGACAATAAATAAATAAATAAATAAATAAATAAATAAATAAATAAATAAGAAATGAGAACTGTTAAAGACGTTGGAGGAACAAAATGTCATAGAATGAAAAAAAAAAAAGAAAGAAAAAGAAATCGAATTCAAGATCCTCTACCCTATCTGCCTTTTACAAACAAGAGAGATGGAGCCGGACCTCGGAGAGCTTCCCACTTTCCAATCCAGGCTCTTGCCTTCCTATCAGCTATGCTACGCTACGGACAAGACAGCAGAGTGTAGGATGGGCTCTCTCACAAGCAGGTTAAAAAAAAAGCAGAAGCAAGAAGTCAACTGGCCCACCCCTGCATAGAATATTGAACTCTCCCCCCCTTCTAGCTCTCTTGCTGTACACTGCACATTCTCGACAAGAAGAGACTCTAATGCAGCCACTCACGAGAGGAAACGGGGCGCAAAATTACCCCTTTTAAGGATGCGTGGAATAAGAAACGGTTGCCCTTTTTGTTTTGTTATTGTTGTTGCTGTTGGTTTTTTGTTTTCGTTTTGTTTTGGTATTTTGTTTGTTTTGTTTTGTTTCTTAGGCAAATCTGGGTTTTAATTTGCTTTTGCTGAAGGGTCCTCGTTTTTTGCAAAGAGAAGTTGATCCGGCCAGCACAGCTGCTTTCTGCCTGTGCCCCTGACCCAAGGCAGGATGTCATTTGTGGTATGGGTAGCGGGTCCCTTAAAATTGCTCCCTATTCTCGACTTGAATAGTTGAAGCAACTTAGACCCAGGACATCACAAGCCTGGATCTGAAAATAGCCAGATGAAGCAAAAGCTTAAGAAGAGGTGTAGATGAAGGGTAGAGAATTCCAGGCCAGTCATCCTCCTTCCCTCCTTCCTCTTCTCTCTCAGTGAGAGCACCCAAGAAAGCCAGCGGGGGGAATTAACTCGGAGGGTTATTTTCCTATCTAAGGAAGTGATTACACCTAGCAAGCACTTAATAAAAAAGAAGTGAGGGCTGGAGAGATGGCTCAGCGGTTAAGAGCACTTGTTGCTCTTGCTGAGGTCACAGCTCAGTTCCCAGCACCCACAGGCAGCTCACAAACTGTCCATAACAGCTTTGGGGATCGGATGCCCTCCTCTGACCTCCATGAGCTCCAAACACATACACGTACACGTACACACAAGCAGGCAAAACACACACGTAAAATACGTAAATCTAAAGGGTGAAATTAAAAAACAAATAAAGAAGAAACAGTGAATAGATACGTCCTCTGATCTCGGCTCCAGTCAGGGCCTCTTTTCTCATAAACCGAGAGAATGGCCGGCCACCATCACGGGTCACATCCAGGCCCACTACCTTCCAGCTGACTCTGACCACTTGAACTGAAGTCACTCTTCATTTTGCGCAGTCTACCTTCAAACCCCACATCTGCTCATCGGTGAGTTTGTGGCTTCCCCAGTTACCTGACTTCTGTACACCTTGATTTCTTCACGTGCAGTGTGAGTTTAGGCCCACTGAGTATTCAGTAGGGCGAGGCGTTAATGAACTCACCCACATCAAAGTACTCGGTATAGAAAAGGACTCAGAGGCTACTTGGCTCTAATAAGGCAATTCTGAGTTTGATGCCACTGCACATCTGAGCATTGGTAGCTTGGAGGCGTGACTCCAGGAGGCTGACAAAGGTGCCATCTAGCCATGCCAGGTGTGCTGCAACAATTGGCCGATATCTCAAAGAGCTTGGAAAAGAGCCCCTCCCCTTCCCTACTTGGGCTGTAGCTTTCTCTCTCTCTCTATGCCTTAGCCGGTACCAGCCCCGGACGGCAATCGGGAATACCAACCAATGTGTAAGTTTTCAGGGACTGTCTACAAGCTGTAGTCACTATGCCAAGTAGCTTTTCGGTTCTCCTCCACCTCTGCTGGTTTTTCTGGGCTCCAGCCTCCATCCAATTCATGAAGATACTGGCTTTCAGGCCTGAAAATGCCCTAAAAACGGTCTCATTTTTTGGGGTGTGTGTGTGTGGCGGGGGGGGGGGGGGAGCTAAAGCCCTACATAGGAGCTGCCCAGAGTTACCTGGCCAGTCAACTCGGCTCTGCTGGTTCTCTGCCACCCTTGGGGCCACCTCTGAATGCCCGCAAACTTTGGGTTTTGGCTCTAGGTGGACAAGAGCTCTGCTTCTTGACATACACTTGGACTTTGTCCAGTTGTCCTGCTACCTTTGGGGCCTGGTCCCTCGCAGGTTCACAAACCCCGTCTAGCTCTTTCCACACACCCCTTTCTGTACCCTGGCCCACAAAGCTGCCAGGTCCAGTACAGGAATGCCACCCCCTGTCTTAGGGCACCTCCTCCCCCTCAGGAGACCCTCCTGGTCCTAAATGAGGACCATCCAGAAGGGCTCTTTCTGCCCCGAGCCAGGTTCAGGAGGGGCAGAGTATGTTCTTTCCCTCTTTTGCCTCCTTTGCTGCATTGGTTTCAAGGACTCCAGGCTCCCGTCGCCCAGGCTCGTCCTCACATTCTTGTCCTCCGTTCCCTCTGCTTCTCTGGCTCTTTCTTTCTCTCCTTCCCGGGGTCGCGGTCAGCCTGCATCTTCTGGGGTCACCTGGCTCTTTGGTGCTCCTTACACCCTGCCCTGTTTCCCTCTCTACCCCTTTCTCCTTCCTTCTCTCCTCCCTCTCCCTCCCTCTTCCCCTTCAACACATCTGTTTCTAATCTGAGCGCTCAGAGGCGCCTGTATGAAACAAAAAGCTCCCCCCACCCTCAAAACCTGGCACAGAAAACCCTGGATGAACCTTTTCTCCCCAGCTCTCCACTTTCCCCTGATACTCCTGAAACCAAAGCACGCGCTGAAAAGTACCCTCTACACCAAACGGTTCTCCGCCAAACTCCACCAGGAAACGCCCCCACCCCGTAGCTGGCTAGAGGGCCCAGATGTGTGAGACATTTCGATGGCCGACTGGGCGGTCCTCCGTTGCCAGATGCGCCCCTCGGTGGCGCGGAGGCAGGGACCGAGTGGTTGCCGCACTCCCGGACTGCGGAGACCACGGTGCTGAGGGCGGGTCTCCACCCAAACGCAGGGTGGCGTTTCCCCAGGGCCACCCTAACTCCCGCCCTCCCCAAGGCACTCACCTAGCCAGAGGAAGAAGAGGGACATCCCGATCCCCGGACACGGGCACTTCCCGGCTCAGCGCAGCCTGGCTGCAGGGCGACCGAGCCCAGCCGACGGACCTTCTGTGAGCAGGGCGCGGCGCCTCGGGGTGCGCGCGGGGGGCTGCAGCCATGTGCGGGCGCTGGCCCCGCGCCCGGGTCCCCTGCGCGCTGCGCTCCGGGGGCACCGAGGGCTTCTAGCCCTGGCTCCACCAGCTCGCGCCGGGACGGGGGCCGGGCCCAGGGTCAGGGAGGAGAAGGCGAGGCGGCAAGAAGCTACCGCTTCGTGGAACACTTTTCCCTGTTTGGAAAGAAAACCGACTGGAGAAAGAGGGAAAAAAATGAGCTGGAACCACACGGCTGCCTCCTACCGCAGCCCCTCCCTCCATCCCTCCCCTCGCCCTCCCTTCTCTTCGCTCCCGCCCTCCCTCTCTGCGTTTGGGGTTAGCTGCTGGGGCTGCTTTACCTCCCACCCGGGAGGGAGGGCCACGGCCCGGGGTGATCAAGGGGGGCGCTCGGTGCCAACTGGTGCGGTGCAGGAGAGAATCCGCAGCACTTCGGGCAACAGCCGGTGGATGCGGCCTTTTCAATTCTGTCTTTTTTCTCCTTGATCTCTCTAGTCTCTCTGCTCTTTTGTATATTTTTCTTCCTTACAATGCTCTATGGTTCTCTCTCTCTCTCCCTCTCTCTCTCTCTCTCTCTCTCTCTCTCTCTCTCTCTCTCTCTCTCTCTCTCTCTCTTCCTCCCCCTCCCCCAGGGGGATATGCTGGGGGGTCGGGTACACAGGGTAGCACCATGTAGCTCTTTGTTGACCTGGAAGTCTATCTATGTAGACTAGGCTGGCTAGGCTGGCCTCGAACTCACAAAGACAATACCTGGCGCTAAGCGTACCACTACACCAGATCTTTTTCACTTTCTTGCTTCTCCTCTTGTCTCCTCCTTTCCCCCTCTCCCTTCTTGTTTTCCCCAGCCTCTTATTCCTATCCTGTTCCTTCCAGGTTTTGTTAGGTCGGCATGAAATCACTAGAGGCACCATATAAATAGTGGGTTTGTGCAATAGTGGATCATTAAAAGCGTTCTGAGCCTTCCCTGTTTGGACCCTTTTCATGTGGCCTTTGTGTTTGCCATTCATAGTCAACCGCTGTGAAATCCGTACAGGGCTGAGCCGGCCACTCTCCTAGAGAAGTGGGAATCAAGGAAATGGTGATGCATTAAGGAGCATTATGGAGATGCACACATTTATCCAGCACTTGGGTGGCTGAGGCAGGAGGATGGTCAGGGGTTCACATCTGCCCTGGGATATTTAGTGAGTTCCGTGACAGCCTGAGCTAGGTGTCACGCTAAACACTAAAAGAAATGCTAGACACTTGAATCCTGCAACCTGACCATCAGACTATTAAAACAACGGATCCCAATGAGCTGGATTCCCCCCAGGAATCCCATGTTGGGAGAAGAACCTAATGCCTGGGTCGGCCAGAGAGAACACTTTTTCCTGAAAAGGAATTTACAATTTGTCAGACCCTCTTACAGGACAGACAGAAGCACAGTGATGGGCAGGTCCACTTCCTGATTGGGAATTACTTAGACAAGAGCTCAGTTTCTACTTAAGCCTGAGTCCAGAGCATAGAAGATGGATTGGGGCAGAGGGGTGTTCTATCTCCCTTCCTCTTCTCAGTGAGAAGAGGCATGAGATTGAATAGATCTCCCTCTTCTGCCTCAGAAGCATTGCTTTGGAGGTAGACAGAGGGCAAGAGGCTGGTGGGCCCACAGAGGAGAGCCTGGACTCAGCCTTGGTGCTTAACGTCCTGTGAGAAAGGACCAGAAAAGAAACGAGCAGTAGGAACTGCTCAGGTCTCAAGGGCTCAGAGCTCGTCCTGGCACTTTTCCTTGCACTGCAGAAGAGAACAGTCTGCTGTAGTCCCAGGCTATGGATGTCCCTGGAGGACTGGCCAAGGCTGCTACCATTCACCTATAGTCCCACCACCTAGCCTGGGGGCTGGGGCTAGAGCCGAATAATAATTCATGTGAGCAATTAACAGTCCCCTCAGAGGCTGGCAGGATGCCCCCTTTCCATCTCCTTTCTGGCTCGATTAGCCTCTTAGGACTGACTTAGGTCTGACTTAGGTCTTCTCAGTTGTATAGAAAGTCCCATTTCACAGGCGAGGAAAGCAGAGTCCAGGAGAGACTACATGATTCTTACATCACTCTGAAATGTTGTCAAAAGCCTCAGTTGTTCTTGGGGTTTTAGGGTATTAGTTCCAACCCTTCTCCACCCCATCTTCTTTTCCTTCCCCACATTCTGTCCTGAAAATCCAACCCAGACTTCATGCATGGGCATTCTTTTTTTTTTTTTTTTTTTTGGTTCTTTTCTTCGGAGCTGGGGACCGAACCCAGGGCCTTGTGCTTCCTAGGCAAGCGCTCTACCACTGAGCTAAATCCCCAACCCCATGCATGGGCATTCTTATTCTGTTTTAGAGGGAAGGAAACTGTCTCTTAGGAAGATAAAATGTCCTGCTCAAGCTCAGAAAATGTTAAAAGCTCCTTCCGAAAACAAAGCATTTAAACATTACATTCATATTATGAAATATTTAAAAGGTTTCTTTGGTTCTGGAGTAAACGTGTGTGCATGCATGTGTGTGTGTGTGTGTGTGTGTGTGTCTGTGTGTGCTTTTGTGTATGTATGTGTGTGTATATGTATGAGTGAATGTGTATGTATTTTTGTGTGTATGTGTCCTAAATGTGTATGTATGTGTGCTTATGTTTGTGTGTGTATGTGTCATGTATGTGTGTGTATGTGTGTGTTCTATATGTGTATGTGTGAGCATGTGTGTGTGTATGTTTGTGTGTGTATGGGTGTATTGTGTGTGCATGTATTGTGTTTGTGTGTATAGGTGTGTGTGCATTTGTGTGTATGTGTGTATGGGTATGTGAATGTGTATATGCATATGTGTATGTGTATGCATATGTGAGCATGTATGTATATATGTGCATGTGTGTATGTGTATATGTGTGTATGTATGTATGTATATGTGTATATGCATTTTGTGTGTATATATGAGTATGTGTGCACATGTATGTATGTGTGTATGTGTGTGTATGTGAGTATGTGTGTGTATTTGTGTTGTGTGTATGTGTGTGTCAATGTATATGTGTATCAGTGTGTATGTATGTGTGTATATGTATGTATTATGTGTAGAAGTGTTTATGTGTATGTATGTGTGTGAGTATATGTGTGTGTAAATATGTGCATATGTGTGTGCTTGTGTGTGTATATGTTTGTGTGTGTTCATGTGTATGGGGGTGTGTTTGAGGAAGAGTCTGACTGGATAGCCCTATTTTGCCTGGAACTCACAATGTAGTCCAGGCTGTCTTTACGTTCATAGAGAGCCTCCTGCATCTGCCTCCAGAGTGCTAAGAATAAAGGTGTGTGGCACCATAGGTAAATTTTTCATTTTGTAATCACTTGTCTAATAAGGTATATCCACAACTATGTTGAAAAATGAATTCTTTATAAAGTGTGAGGGAGTAGAAAGGAGACTCAAGGAAAGATACTCTTTTGATATTTCTGATCCACAGCTTTTAAAAATTGCTTGACGTCTTTTCAGACACACCGAAAGATAGTAACAACAGTACAGAAGTCTCTGGATGCCCTCGCCTCTGTTTTCCCTCGTTATCCCTTGTTAGGGAAGGCATGTTTTGATTCTGTATGCTTCTAAAGCACCTCTTCTATCCTACTGCTACCTTTCTCATTATTGCTGCTCTGGCTGGAAGGATGTGTGCCCGAAGACAGACGTGTGTAAGTGTAGCAGATGTGTGTCTAGATCCATACCACCCAAGCTGAGGCTATCAAGACTCCTTGGGTGGAAGGATGTTAACCACTGACCCAGGTGCTTAGATCATGCTGAGATTAAACACTCACTTTCCACCAGTCCTGGGGTCACTAGGGAGCAGATGCATCTTCCTTGGGTGGTGATCTGCCACTGACATAAGTCCAAAGTAGAGGTTCTGGGGACAGCCCGAAAGAGTATTCCACTGCCGGCTGATGCTGGGTCCCTTGGGAAAATCCAAGGATGTATGTGACACTCTTATCTTTAGTGGACCCTCAAGTCCAGTGGAGAGACGACTTCAGCATGTGAAATAGTTCAACAACAGCAGAAGAAAGACAGTAAAGTTTCAAACAAAAACAAACACGGGGCCTCCCCAGCACACTGTGGAGTACGGTGGTTAAAGAGCAATGCCTCAGTTTGGAGGATGAATAGGACTGAACAAGGACCCTAGGTGGGTCAAAGACGTGGAGCCTACATACTCAGGAGACACTGGCTGAAACGGAAAATGAAATGATCAAAGCAAAAAGCCCTGGAGGATGGGAGGGACTGAAGTCAGACCGAGAAAGCTACTGAACTCCGGGCAAAGGCTTCTGGGATTCGTTCAGCATTGACATCATGTTAACATGAAATACCGTGATGACCACCAGGGTTGGTGAGCAACCTTAGCACGTCCCTCACACCTGCTCATCTTCCCACTCCAAGCTTTCCCTAGAACATTAAACACCGTCTTGGTCCTCTGGCTTTCTGTTTGTTCCGTTGGCTGGCTTGGTTTCTTTCGTGTCTGAGTGTCACGTAGCTCAGGCTGGCCTCAAACTGGATACTTAGGTAGGGAGACCTTAAACGTCTGACCTGCTTGCCTCCGCCTCGGAAGGGTTTCGATCGCAGGTGTGTCTTTCCAAGCCCAGCTGTCTCCAGAGTTTGTAGAATACTCAGCTTCAGGAATCACTTAGCGGGAGATGTATCTCATGCAAGAAGCCTAGGGTTCAAACTTCTGTTCCACATCAAACAGGTGCGGTGGTGAACACCTGCAATCCCATCTGCAGGAGGGAGAGACGGGAGGATCAGAAGTTCAAGACCGTCCTCAGCTGCATAACACGTTTGGGGCTGGTGTGGGCTACATGAGATCCCACCCTCCAAGACAAATAAGGAGGAAGAGGAAGAGGAGAGGGGAAGGAAGAGTAGGAGGAAGAAGAAGAAGAAGAAGAAGAAGAAGAAGAAGAAGAAGAAGAAGAAGAAGAAGAAGAAGAAGAAGAAGAAGAAGAAGAAGAAGAGAATGAAGGAAAGAAGGAAGGAAACACTTGTTGCTTATCTGGTTGTGGTGGTCTGTGTTTGCAGCCTTTGTGTGGGGGAGACTGTTGTGAGTTCAAGACTGTTTCCGGCTACAGAGTGAGACCCTATCTCAAAACAAAGCAGTTACATGTCCTGCTTTCTTATTCTTGCTCTCTGGGATGCCAAGGAGTGCCATCCTAAACCTTTCCTCCAGGAAACTCCTGGGGCCTCCATGAGGTCGGGGGTGCATGATGCCTGGGTGGGGGGTAACCTAGGAGCTAGTTAGAACGTAGCAATTTAATACTTGAGGGCAGGAACACAGGGGAGCAAACAGAAAGCAAATGGAAAGGAGATTAGACGGGGCAAAGTATCTAACAGTTACCGCACACGAGAGAGGGTGGGGTAGACAGAAGAGGCATCAAAAATGAGCAGAGGAGACCTAATACAGTATTCTATATGCCAAGCTCGGTTTGGTTTGAGACAGGGTCTTGCTACAGAGCCCTGGTTGTTTTGGAACGTGTTTTATAAGCCAGTCCTCACGACAGTCTTCCTTCTCTCTGCCCGCCATGTGCTGGATTTCAGGAATCAGCCATTCTGCTTGGCTTTCTATGATGGTGGTTCACAGTGATGGGGCTGTGTTTGGAGAATAAAACTCCTTCGGGTAGTAGACGGAGGCACGACGTAAAGCAAAAAGAGTCAAGCCTCTTAGACCTCAAGACTGTGAGTTGAACCTGACAAACTGGGGACGTCAAGGATGTCAATTTGTCGGGCTAAAGACAAATGGCTCAATTACTTTGAGAGATGATAACATGGAAGGAAGATAGCCATCCTCTATCTGCCCATCTGCCACTTGTCTACTTTTTTTTCCCAATCAGTAATTCAGAGTCAAGGATGTAACTTGGCAAACCTTATCCCTAGTCAAAGCAAAACAACAACCAACCAATCAACCAACGAACCAACCAACCAACCAACCAACCAACCACAAAACCCCTCAGCAGGTCAGTTAAATCAATGGTGACCAAAGGAAAACCATCCCAGCTCTCTAGAGCTTGGTGTGAGTGAAGGGAGACGACGTTGCAAAGCGATCTATGGAATGAGAGTGTGGAGCTCACAGCAGAACCCTGCACTTAGTGTATGGATGTCAAGGACAAAGACTGTAAAATCCCTTTCCGTGGGCAGAAGCCACCAGGTGAATGGAGCTGCTGCGTTCCTACAAGTACATCTGGAAGTTATGCAGGAAGAAGCAGTCTGGCTTGGTGAGCTTTCTTTTGTGGGTTCCTACTACCGCCAGCAATTGGGGATCCACAGCACCACACACCCAGTGGGACAAAGGGTATAGGTGTCAATACAAGACCGAGAAAGGTTATGCCATATATACAGAGCTCTGTGTGCTGTTATGTCTGCTAACAATCAGGTCATGTCTGTGCAACTTCTGGTTGGCCTGTCAGCCATAGGGCTAACCAGGTAAAGCTTGCCCAATGCCTTCACTCAGACGTTTGTGGAGGAGATAGCTGAATGCCACAGTAGGGCTCTGGCAGTCCTTAATTCTTACTGGGTTAGTGAATTTTCCTCACACAAATTATTTGAGGTTATCTCCATTGGTTCCTTCGTAAAGCTACCTGGAAGAGATCCCGACGCCCAATGGACCCCGAAAGCCATCCACAAACACACAGAAGTGTGCACTGGCCTTGAAAAGGGGTCACAAGTTGAGACACAGTATTAATGACTCTTGCCATGCCGTGCAACTTGGAGAAGGCACAGTACTTTCTAGATCCCCTGTTATTGTAAACCTAGTGATGTTTGTAAAATCACACCGGATAAACCATCTAGGGTGGTTATAAGTTAAAGGCATGTCTGCAAGCTGATCGGAAGAGGGACACAGGGGAAAGAGGAAGAACTGATATTTTCCCACCACCTGGGAACTATGAGCACGTCCCTCCCACCCAGTTTAGAGGATGAAACCCAGCCCAGAGCACATGGTACACGCTGGACTAATCCACTCTAGCTCAGAGAGACCCGCAGCACAAATGTATCTTTCAGTGCCTTTGAGGTCCACTGTGTTCTATCCTCCCGGATGCAGTCTAAGCTCATAAGGATGTTTGGGGGGACGTAGCTGTAGGTGGTGGGAAGGGTTCCAGGTTGGAGGCAGCAGGTTTGGTAGTTATGAATGGGTCCCTAGATTCGCTGTACCTTCCCCTCCTTTGCCTAGCTCGGCTACGGTGAAGAAATGACTGCAGCGAAGGCGCCTGCTGCAGCGTCTAACACATACGGAACTTGGTAAATATTTGTTCCAACTTAAGCTGAAGTGGAGCTCATAGAATCTCGTTCTGCGCTCTAAACGGAGCCAATTCCTGTCTCATTTCCTTTCTCTACTCAGACAGGGTTATCTTTACATATTCTTTCCTGTCCTACAAGGATGCTTCTCAACTTGGCTATTCAGTGTGTTTCTTTTTATGGCTTGGAGAGCAAGAGGCCCCAGCTGGCTTTCAGAGTTTTTCCAGGAGCACTTTAATGGAGGTGGTGCCTGAGGGCCCTGTGTGCTGGGGGAGGCTAAGTAATGAAGTGTTCGACTTACTCCGGGAGAGAAAGGGGCTGTTTCTTCCTGAAGGGTCAGGATAAGGAAGAGGTACGAGTGTCTGGATTCTGTCCTCGAAACTCAGTGGAGGAAGTCTGAAGCTTCCACCTGTGGGGGTCTCCTGAGGAGGTCGAGGCCTAGTGGGGCTGGTGTTTTTTGGAGGATATTTGCTCGTGAAGATCTCAGCTCTTCCCTGCACCAACTCCCGAGGTTCAAGGTTTATCCCTTCACCCAGTGGGGCTTAGAGGGGGTCATGGGAGACTCAAGAGGAGCTAATTCACCCTGGAGCCCTTGCTGACTTTCCCTCTTTCTTCTCTGAGAGCAGTGTGGGATTTTCCAGAATTTCCATTCTTCCCCTTTTAGTCCTGTGACGCTGTCCTACCCCCCCCCCCCCGCCACCTCCAATCTCCCCGTCCCCTCCTCGCCCTCCCCGCCTCTCCGCCCCCCCCAGCCCCCTCCCCGCCCCTGCATAGTCCAAATTTCCTCTGATGGTCTTCACTGTCAGCCTGACTGGATTGGAATCATTCTGGAAACATGCCTCTGGGGGTTGTTTATGAGGGTCTTTCCCAAAAAAGGGAAGACACACCCCGAAAGCTGACGCATGCTCCTTCCACTATGCCTTTACCGCCATGATGGATTCCACCCTCAGTCTATAAGCCAAAGCAAACCGTTCTTAAATTGCCAGGGGCAGGTATTTCATCACAGCGGTGAAAAAAGCATCTAACCCGTTGCCCTCAACCTGAGCAATGAGCCTTTAACCGGTCTCTCTGCCCGCGTGATTTCATAGTAGTAGCGTTTCTTGTTTGGCAGTTGAGAGGATTGCTAGAATCTATACGGAAGCTGCCCAGCACGGGGCATCATGGTGCTTAGTTTAGCTCTCCTCTCTCTTCCTCTGACTCAGTGCAGCCCTCTGTGCCCCGACTGCAGCTCGTACCAGCTGAGGGTTCTTTCATATCTCAGAAAAGATCGCGACAGCTTCTCTTTCCTTACAAACCAGTAGAGTCTGGTGACCTCTTAAGAAACACTTAGAAAGGGGGTAGAAAAGAGTAGTCTTAGCTGGACTGCGGTGGGGCACGCCTTTAATCAGGCAGCACCTGGAAGACAGAGGCAGGAGGATCTTTGAGTTTGAGGTCAGCCTGGTCTACAGAGTGAATTACAGGATGGCCAGAGCTGCACAGAGAAACTGGTCTTGAAAAAAACAAAGCAAAACAAAACAAACAACAACAATAAAGTGTCATCTCTCCAGTGCCCTTGTGGGATGGTGTGAGGAAACAACAACAACAACAACAACAGAGTATTCTTAAAACAGGACATGGTGGTATATGCTGTAATCCCAGCAATCTGAGATCTTCATGAATTGAAGTCTAGCCTGGGCTACAAAGAGAAACCGATCTCAAAAATAATCTTAAAACATCTTTTCAAAGAGTATCTCTGTGTTCTTTCCTTTCATTGTTCCCCATCTTGGAGTTGGCAGTCAAAGGAGAAGGAGGATTCGTTCTAGCTGATCATGCTCAGAATTACTCTCGGACGGGCATGAGAGAGCTATGATCAAGCACTCAGACTCTTAGGGTGACAGGATATCAGGGATAGTTGACCTAATACCCTTATTTCTCACTGCAGGGCAGTAGTACAGAGAAGATAGCATCAGTCCCAGGGCCACACAGCTAGCTGGCAGCCTGCAGACACTAAGAACCTTCCCATGACTCCCAAGCACATGTTTCTGCCACTGTCCCCTATTGACCTGCTGTGGTTTCTGTGTGGCATCTCCTCCAAGGCAAAGGCCACCCGGTGGGTGAACAGATCTCTGTCCACCCTCACTCTGTAACTGAACCACGACCCACTTTTTTTTCTTCTTCTTCTAAAATTCTAGCGTCGTTTCTCTCTGTTGCTACGTAGGCACCTGGCAGAGAACAGAAATCACCAAACCGGGAGACAGGAGAGGTCTTTACCTTCTCTGCTCTGGGGTGGGGATGAGGGTTGTTGGGTGAGGGAGGATCCTGCCAGCATGAGGGCGTGAGAATGTATTCCAGCCTGAGTCCACATTCACTCCAGGGCTTTGCAGCTGTTCATAGCTGGATGAGGATTGTGTGAGCGCCTTGCAACCCAACTTCCTCATTTTCTTGCCACCCAAGGGAAGTTCCAGGTTAGGATTAGGCTCCCGGAGTCTGCCACCAGGCCGCCTAGTCATGAGTCCTTTTTTCATTCTAGAATGGGGGCAGATACCTCACAGGATGGCTCTGCCTCTTCCCTAAGGACCGGGAATGAGATCGGAGGACTGGATGATGTCGGCTGGCAGAAACAGATGTGATCCTGTTGAGGAAAGGGCTGGGAATTTTTTTTTCCTCCCTAACTTATGTTTAACTGAAACCATACAAGACGGAGGGAGATACATGCAGAGCCTGAGTAGGCCTCGGTGACCAGCCTGTGAGGAGCTTATGGTTTGTGGCTGAGATGCTCTGAGCTGTCAGCAGCTGCTTGCAGCTGCTCATTGACAAGACTGATGTGTGTGTAGCGGTCAAACTCAGGAGATGGGAGGCGGGGAAGAACATCTTCTAACCCCCACAAGCAGAGAGACTTGTGACTCAGAAGCAAGTCCTTGCGTCTTCCCCAGCAATACTATTCCTAGGAGGTGGGGGAAGGTAAGTAACAGCTGTGGCCAAAACCAACAGTGCTCAACAGACAGCCAGTGGCAGAGGGTGGACCATGGTGGGGGACGTCAGCCAATCAGAAAGGGCCCTTCTGGCATCACCCCTGACTGAGGCAGCTCAAACAAATTATGGAGGTCTCTGTAGTTCACTCATCCATCTGAAGGAAGGAAGGAAGCTAGTGCCCTGTAAACCTCGGTTCTTTGTGGAAGTGAGCAAAGCATGACGGGGCGTCCACTCTGGGGCTTTGGCAGAGCCGAGATGGAGTCCTCTGCTTTTTCTCGTGCTACTCCGCTGCAATAGAGAACTCCTCAGCTCATAAGCATCTGGTGTGGACCTGTGACAGACACAGCGAAATAAGCGGAGGAACTGGAGCCCAGCTTCAGGATTAAGAGCTGACCTCTCCTCCTTCCCGGAGGAAGCACAAAAAGATGCGGACAGACGCTATTCACCGGCCCGCCCACAGTCCTTCCCAATCTATTCAGGCCCACCTCCGCTGAGAAGGCTGGGGAGAAATGGCCACTGTACCAGGTTCCCTCGCCCACAGGGAAGGCCACATGACATCATTCTAGCAATTAGTTAAGTTATAAGAGAAAAACCTCCTGGGGAGATGTTAGTGAAAATTTGCTTATAATGTGTTCAGACCTGAACTGGGTTGTGGCTTTACAGGATGTGCAGTTGAAGTTGGGGAGGGGTATAGAGCATGTTCTTAAGTAGCCAGACACCTAAAGTAAAACACAGATACTGGCCTAAGACAGGCACAGGTGAGGTGTTACAACTCGTTCTTCCTTTGTAGCATCAGGGACAGCTTCATGGAGAAAGGGGCATTTGAGGGTGAGAAGGACCTGGAAGAAGGTTGAGAGACCAAGACACAGTTTCCAGCTTTACCTTTAACAGCCGTGAGCTTCCCCACTGTTCCAAACCACACTGTGGGACTCTAAGCGTTCTGTCCATGTGGTGCAGTCACAGCTCTGGAGAGAATCAGATCGTAATTACATCTTACGGCCATAGAGCACTTCCTTCTGAAGTCCTTTACAGATCCAATCTAAATCGTCCCTCCGAAGCTAATGAAGAAAGACACTCCCCAGACCTCATCCTGCAACTCTCCAGTTGTTTGGGAAGAGCTTCTCTCTCTCCCCAGCCATCTCATCCCTTCCTTAACTCTCCAACTTCATCTTCACCCATGAGTCTCCTGGCCTATGTGTGTACACAGTGTGGGTCCCTGCAGGCATGGAGAGGTGTCTTATCCAAGAAGCATCCGTGCAGTGGATTCACGCTCACAGTGAAGCCATGAACTTTCTAGGGGGGATTTGTGCTTTGGATTCATTGTCCCTCGGAGTGGTTATTGTGCTGGTTTTCCTGGGAACCAGAGGACGGTTGGGAGGTCTCTGGATAAGCCTAGTAATGGTAGGACAAGGGGTTGGCATAACTGAGACCCTTGTGTAACATTTGTGAGAGGGTTAAATGGTACAGCCGCTGTGAAAAAGAAAATACTTCAAAAAATTGAAAATAAATTTCCGAATTGATTCCTCAAATAATTGAAAACAGGATCTCAAAGAGATATTTCCATATCCATGTTCAAAAGGGCACTGCTTAAAAATAGCCCCAAACGCAGAAGTACTCGACTGATGAATAGATTAACAGAGTGTGTTTATCTATGCAAATGGAATATATGTACTTCGAATGTGATATTACTAGTTATCATCGTAGTGCTGGCCACTGAACCCAGGGCTGCTTTCGTGCTGAGAAGCACTCTAAGCTCCAGACATAGCATCTTAATAGCATCCTCTGCCCCATACAATGGAACATTATTCATCATGAAAAAGGAAGATGGGTCTGAGGCATGCTATAATGTGGATGAACCTTGAAGTCATTATGCCAGAGGATATAAGCCATTCCCCCAAAGGACAAAATGCTATAGGATTCCACTTATAAGACGCACATAGAATAATTATAGCCAGGGAGATAGACACGGTGGTTTCCAGAGTCCGAGAGGCAGAGACTTGGAGGGGTCTTGTCTGTGATGGTTACTCTTGATTGTCCACTCGATGAAATTAAGAATCACCATGGAAACAAACACACCTCTGGTTGTGTCTGTCCGTGAGGGGGTTTCCAGAAAGGCTCAGCTGAGAAGAAAAGACACTTGGAATGTGGGCAACACCATCCAGTGGAGAAAGGGAACTGAATTCCAGTGGTTTAGGAGGTACAGACTTTCCGTTTGAGGAAAGGAAAGTTCTGGAAAACGGTGACAGTACCATCACACAGCAATGCCAATGCACTCGATACCACTGAACTGTAAGCTTAGGAAGTTTGGGCTAGGGGTGCAACTCGGTGGTAGAGTGCATGTGGGAGACCCTGAGTTCCATCCTCAGTACCACAGAAAAGAAGACATAATGTAAGCTTGGCATTGCGGGCCACAGCTGTAATCACAGTACTCGAGAGAGGAGGATTATCAGCAATTCAGAAAGTCATCCTTACCTACGCAGTGAATTTGAGGCCAGTCTGAGCCACATCAGACCTGATTTTAGAACTACGATCACAATAACGACTACGATTCCCTAATATTATGTTCTTTGTTTTTCAAGACAGGGTTTCTCTGGGTAACCCTGGTTGACCTAGAACACGATCTGTAGACCAGGCTAAGCCTCAAACTCTTAAGAGGTTGGCTTGTCTTTATCTCTTGAGTGCTGGGATTAAAAGTGTGTACCACCACCATCCTGCTATCAAGTCGCCCAAATTTATCTACATTACATTCTTAAAAAAAAAAAACAACAGCAACAATAACAACAGTAGATCCCTACTTCTAAGTCATCAGGGTCAGGCACATCATTAAGGCCAGGCTGGTCTCAAAATTTCCTGTGTAGACAAGGATGGTATTGATTTTCTAACCTCCGTCCTCCTGCCTCTGCCCTCCCCAGTCCTGAGAGTCCTGTTGCAGTTCTGAGAGTCCTGTTGCAGTTCTGCACTACCTTGTCCAGTTTTACAATGCAGGAGATGGAACTCCTGTATTTGGTAGGCAAGCACTCTATAAATCGAGTGACAGTCCCAGCCCGCAGGACGGTAGGACTGAAGTTAGCTAGAAAAGCCAGATCAAGGTCTTTGTTCTGCTGCTTATTAGCAGTCCCATCTTGTTCTTACTGGATTTAGTTTTCCTTGTCAACTGGCTGAGTACTACAATATCTACTTCGATAACCTCACCCAGCAGAGGCAAAAATCCAATTAGACAACTCATGTGGATGAGCTTAGCGACCCACAGTCCACCAGAAAGATACAAAAGACTCTTCGGGGAGACAGTGAGGTTCTCTCTGGGACTTCAAGTAATAGCTTCCGACCTCTCTTGCCACGCAATCCCTTCTCTCACAGCTACATCCCATCCTATGGAGGAGTTTCAGCCAGTTTGAAGTAACCTTTCTGCTGGGAAGTTTCCAGGTCCCAGATTTAGCAATCCTTCCATCTGGTAGGTATCAGAGGGGACAGCAGGAGCCCTCAGCAGACAGTTTGGAAACACAAACTTTTGGGGCCAAGGACAGAATTCTTTCCCAGGTCTGCTTTGGTTTGCAAATTCCTGGTCGCCATAGCAACCCCAAAAGCAAAGGAGGGCTGTTTAGTGTAGCCTCTGATTGAAGTCTGGCCTTGGGTGTGCCCAGGTTGGCTGTGTTACACACTGGTCATCGAACTGTGCCTCTAGATGCTTTCTGGCTGCTGGGTTCCTGTGCCTGGTATCACGCAGTCACCCCTATCTGCTGCTGTGTTTCCCAGTGGCTCTGCCAGATCACCAGTGGGGAGGGAGTTTCCAAAGGGTCCTCCGAGACACGCCATTAACTCCACCGGTGGACACAAATGCTTGCTTTCATTGTGCAGATGCGTGAGGATGGCTTGGGGAGTGGGTGGCTGACAGCATTTCCATGGTAACCTTAAGCATCCTCCTGCAGTTGTCAGCTGGGCTCTGCTGACCTAGTGAAACCCTGGCAACCAATACTGTTTATCCCCTTGGGTGAGAGACCAAGACATGAAGAAGACCTAATCAGTTTCACAAGGAAGAGGTTTCCGTGAAACTGAACTGAGTGCCTGGTTAATTAACAAGTATATCCACAAAGGGGCTCAATATCACTTTCATTGATCGAAACATTGGCTATTGTAAGAGTTTTGTTTTTTTGTTTTTTTTTTAACACATCAGAGAAAAATTTATAGGTAAGTTTTCCCTTTTTGGAAGAAGTCCTGATTCCACGCAATGATTGCCAAGGAATTATTCTTGGATCAACTTTCGAGATTAAAATAAGGTTTATAATATTTCTTAGTAAAGGGCATGTCTTATTGCTTGTTTGTGACAGAGTCATGCTGTTTAGCCCAGGCTGGCTGATGCTAACTCATGTTGTGACAGAGTCTTGCTGTTTAGCTCAGGCTAGCCTAATGCTTACTCATATTGTGACAGAGTCTTGCTGTTTACCCTAGGCTAGCCTAATGCTTACTCATATTGTGACAGAGTCTTGCTGTTTACCCTAGGCTAGCCTAATGCTTACTCATATTGTGACAGAGTCTTGCTGTTTACCCTAGGCTAGCCTAATGCTTATTCATCTTGTGAGAGTCTTGCTGTTTAGCCCAGGCTGGCTGATGCTTACTCACCTTGTGACAGAGGCTTGCTGTTTAGCCCAGGCTGGAGAGATACTTACCATTCTCCAGCTGTAGCCTCCTGAGTACTGAGCTCATACGTAGCAGGAGACTATCTCAGTCTATTAACAGTGATATAGGATGGAGCCTGGGTGGCTTCCGTAGTCCTCAGAATTTTTCTGCTCACTGCATGAGTCTTTTTTATTTTTTAGATTTTAAAGATTTATTCATTTATTATATATGAGTACACTGTAGTGTCTTCAGACACACCAGAAGAGGGTATCAGATCCCATTAGAGATGGTTGTGAGTCACCATAGTTGCTGGGAATTGAACTCAGGACCTCTGAAAGAGCAGTCAGTGCTCCCAACCACTTAGCCATCTCTCCAGCCTTGCATGTGAGTTTTTATTCCTTTCCCTCTCTCTTATTTTCTTCCTCCCTTTCCTCTGTCTCCCCAATAATTTCTTCGTCTTCTCGTCCATCTTCTCTTTCATTACTCTTTCCCTCCTTGTCCAACGTCTGACTTTCCTTCTTCTCTCTGCCCTTCATCCCCTCTTTGTCTCTGTCCATCTGCCTCCCTTCCAAGCCTTCGTTCGTTCCTGTCTTCTCTTTCCAGGAGGAGCAAGCACACTGCTGTCTGACGCAGAGGCAGCATGAAGCCAGTGAGAAGCTGTGTGAACTCAGATGGCCTGGACACATCGCTATCTGTCTGGCCCCTGGATTGTAAGATGAAGTAATACCATCTGTTTCCAAGAGTTATGAAATTAAATTCTATTTGTATAAAAGCACCAAGTGCTGGCCGTCGCTGTCTCTACCAATGGCAGCTTCTTTCCTCACTTCAGGGGACTCTGCATGAGAGCGCTTGCCACATGTCCCTGAGGTATTCCTACCGAAAGTGTGCCAGAGCCATGCCCATGACTAGATTTTTTTTTTAACTTCATGTTTAATGTGTGTGAATGTAGTATTTGATTTGTGTGTGGGGGGTCTTATGTGGGATGTATGTATGTGAGAGATGTGGTATGTATGTGTTTGATGTGTTTGTGTGATGGTATATGCTGTGTGGGTAATATGATATGTGTGTGTATGGGATATGGTATGTGGTGTGTGTGTGTGTGGCATGGTGTGTACTGTGTGTCTGAGAGATGTGGTGTATACTTATGTGTGATGTGTGTATGTGAGAGAGATGTGTGTATGTGTGTGATATGGTGTGTGTTTGATGTGTGTGTGTGTGGTGTGGTATATGCTGTGTGTGTGATATGGTATGTGTGTGTTGGGGGATATAGTATGTAGTATGTGTGTGATGTGTATTAGGTATGGTGTGTGTGTGTTTATAGTATGGTATGTACTATGTGTCAGAGATGTGGTGTATGTGTGTGTGGTATGTGTATGTGTGACATGGTGTATGTGTGTATGATGTGGTGTGTGTATGCATGTGCACACTTGCATGGAATGTGGGGTGTGGTATACGTGTTGTGTGTGGGTATCTTTGTGTCTTTGGTGTCTTTCTCCACTACTCCCTTACTCATTCCCTTGACAAAGGGTCTCTCATGGAAACGGAGTGTCACTGCCTCATCTAGACTTGTTGGCCACTGCATTCCTAGCATCTGCCTGTCTCCACCCTGTTTTAGGCATATGCAGTATACTTGGATCTTACCACTGAGCCACCTCCCAGACCTCTTATATCAGTGTATCATCGTCGTCGTCGTCATCATCATCATCACTGTCATCATCATCATCGTCATCATCTGAATTGTATTTGTGACAGGGTCTCATGTAGTCTATGTTGGCCTCAAATAGTCTATGTTGCTAAGGCTGGCCTTGAACTCCTGATTTCTTGCTTCCACCTCTCAAGCTCTAGGATTGCAGATATATATTTTCCCTACAACTGGCTTATGTTTGGAATTTATCAAGGTCAAAGATTAAAACAATCTAAAGAATATTCTCTTGAAAAGCTTTCCCTAGAAAATACAAAAAGAAAGGAAAATCAAAGCCTCCTCAACCAGCCGCCGGCGTGGTGGCAGCCAAGCCCATGCCAGCAGATGAGCCAGTGCCTCAGTTGGCACGGTGCTACCGACCAAGCTCCCATCCTCTAGCTCCCAGCCAGCCATTTCCTGGAACAAAGGCTTTACTACCGCTGCAGGTTTCCAGCATCTTGGAGGTGTCAAGGTCAAGATCTGCTTGATACAACTGCTTCCCATTTCATCCATCACTGCTTCTCTTCTTCTTGTTTCCCCTTTCCTGCTCCTGCTCCGTCTCCTGCTCCTCCTCTCGTCGTTCCTCCTCCTCTTTCTCCCCTTTGTTAGCCACACAGTCTCTTGGTAGCCCTGGCTGTCCTGGGACTTGATCTGTAGACCAGGCTGGCCTCAAACTCAAGAGATCCTCCTGGGCTGCCTCCCACTTGCTAGGATTCAAGGTCTGCAGCACCACATCCAGCCGCCCATTTCTTTTCTTTTCTTCCTCTCTTTTGATAATTTTTACAGTACTTTCAATCACCTTTTGTTGTCTGGTCTGTTTCTGTAACCACATTAGTAATTGTTTTTGAATTTTATTGAAAATAGACTTTTTTCATATGCTATATCCTAACGATGGTTTTCCTCTTCCCTGACTTCCCATAGTTTTCCCCACCTCTCCTTCTATCCAGAACTATCCCCTTTTGCCCATTATTAGAAAACAAACAAGCATCTAAGGAATAATAATAAGATGAAATAAAATGTAATAAGGTAAACAGAGAACAAACCAATCGGAACAGGACAAAACAAACAGAAGGAAAAGGGCCAAAGAAAAAGCTTAAGGAACACACACAGACATAGAGGTTGATGCTCACATCCCACAGGACTCCCATAAAAACACAACACCGTAATCTATAATATATGCTCAAAGAACCTGTGAGGTTAAAAAAAAAAGCAATGACATAACATTATGAGACAAAGAACCCCCAAGATACTGCTGTTGGGTTTGTCTTTTGGTGACCATCATTGGTAGGCATGGGGCCTACCCTTAAGAGTAGTTTGTTTCCCTCTTGAGATTCCCTTGTATAAAACTTTTTTTTTTTCATTTGCAAGTGGTTATCAAGTGGAGATAGCTTTTGTGTTAGGATTGGGGGCATGTGCCCACTTCTCCTTTCGGCTCCAGGACCCCTGGTGCGACTACCTCAGTCTCTACATCCGCATGTGTGCTAGCCCTGTCACGTGTGGAAGGCCTTGACCCCCTCTTTCCACCTCCTTTTTTGCAGTTTCTTGAACACCGAGGGGTGGGATTTGACAGAGATATCCCATTCAGCCCGGAGTGCTCCAAGGTCTGTCACTCTGCATAATGACTAGCGGTAGGCCTCTGTATTCCTTTCCACCTGCTGCAGGAGAAAGCTTCTCTGATGGTGGCTGAGCAGGACACTGGTCTGAAAGGATAGCAGAATGCCATCAGGAATCATTGTATTGCTATGTTCCTGTGACAAATCAGTAACATTGGCTTTTCATTTCCACCCCTGGCCTATCTAGTCTCCAGTTCTTGGCTACCCAAGCCGTATTGGATTTGGGTTCCATCTGGTGTCTGGGGCCTTAAATCTAATCAGGTACTGGTCGGTTCCTCCCACAGCCATTTCTTCTTCATCCCATGAGTTCTGCATCAGACTGGGCCTTCCACTAAGGAAACTCTGAGCTGTAGCAAGACTGCTGTGGAATAATTTCTTTCCCACTCCTACTGCTTCTTGCTTTCCGTTTGTGTTTCTTCCTGTCTTCCAGTTTTTATCCGCCCCACTCTTTTATCTAATTTTTCTGGACAGCTGTCACTAGAGCGGAGATCAGCACCATGCCAACATTTCCCTCAGCTTGCACTGCTAATAACTTAAAGTGCCCGACACATCATTATCCTTCAGACTTCCCTGCGAGAATATGTCACAAAGGGGGAACTTCATCTGGGTGCTCCTAGCCGCACGCAAACTTATACCATCGTTTTTTTTCTAGCCTCTGAAGACACATTGGTGCTGAAGCTGGGTAGGTTTTCTGACAAGCCTTTGAAGGAACCAGGACACCAGTGCCTCCAGCTCACCGCTCTGATCCTTGAGGTAATCTATCACTGTGATACTGCCCATGGATCTGAGGCTATAGCCTACACTGTGGCCACACAGGCTGCAGGATACACACAAGGCTCTAGCACTTGCTTAAGCTTGCTTGTCCCCACGGATGATATCCAAAATTACTGCGGAGGTGTCAACAAATTCTGGAAACCTTGGCTGTGTCAACGTCATTTGACAGTGGTGGGAACACACAAGAGGGCAGGGGGATCTCTGACCTTGAGGGAACCTGGGAGCCTGGGACAGTAGTTACTTAAATTTATCAGCGAGAATGAGTATATTTCTCTATTTAATAATGGATATGTTGGAGCAGGCATACAATTGCACATAGACCTTCTTCAACCCAATATAATCTATTTCTTCATTCATTTAGTCCACCAACGCTTGAATTTTAAAGCAGACTCTTTATCCAAAGTGTTAGGCTAGAGGGTTTAAGGTAGAGTTAGAAAGATAGCCCAAAGCGCTCATGGTCTAAGAAAGGATCCGAGATACATAAGACGATTTAGCAGGAAGAACACATGTGAAGTGTCCTAAGAAAAGGACACTCAGGAGATGTGGCTCAGAGGATGAAATGCTTGCCAGGCAAGCATGAGGGACACACACACACACACACACACACCACACACCCACATACATGCACGCTCACGCGCACACAGGCACTGGCACTCTGGCACTCACACACACGCACGCACGCACGAACATGCACACGCAGTACACACTCACCACTCAACAACAGCAGCAAAATAAAACCACAAGAAAGCTTAAAAAAAAAAAGAAAGAAGGTACTTGGGTCAGGAATATGATGTCACATCTGGCTGGTGTCATCACTGAAGTCTTCACGGAGAAGGTGACTCAAGAGGGGACATTAAAGGACGAGTGCAATTTTAGTGCAAGAATGAGAAGACGTTGATGTTCAGAGTCAGGAAATGGCAGTCCACATAGATGAATAGAGTAAGTTGGAGCCAAAGGGCTGAGGACTATACATAGCTCTGATGGAGCTGTGACGGTTGTCTGGCCTAGTTAGGACTTCCGTGTGCAGAGAGACTGGCTGGGGTTGTCTCAAAAGGCCAAAGCACCGGGTGGAAGTGGGAAAGAATACGATGGGAGAAATGGGTGATAAAGAGCTGTGAATTCTGTATTCTGGTGGGGACAGCCCAGCGACTGCTGCAAGGAAAGTATGTGGAAGAGATATGTGGAGATTCTTGTGAGGATAGGCAGGGCCACGGGACATATCGAAAGTCCAATTTAGCTTTGACTTCAAGCCAAGTTGCCAAAAGGCAGCTTCTCGTTCGTGCATTAACATCACATGCTTTTAATCCCAGCCTTCTGGAGGAGGCAGAGGCAGGCAGATCTCTGAGTTCTCGAAGCCAGAATGGTCTACAGAGTGAGTCCTAGGACAGCCAGGGCTACACAGAGAAACCCTGTCTCCAAGGTGCACCCTGGTATATTAGCTTGAATTTAGATGCTTACCTTCCACATAGGGAGCAGGAAGCAAGGTGAATCCAGAGCTCACACTAGAACAAGAAACAGAAATGGCAGGAGCAAGCCAGGCTTGTGAAAAAAAAACCAAAAACAAACCTGCCGTGACCATCCATTCGATGGAGACAAATCTCTGGTGAGGGATTTCAGATGGATTAATTGAGGTGGCATCGTTCTACTGGATGGGGCCTTGGACTGCATACAAAGGAGAAAAGCTGTTGAATAGCGTCTTTCCCTCTGCTCTCTGACTTTAGATGTGACAGGAGACCAGTCAGCAGCTGACACATGCTCTCGCCGCAGCAGTGTGGTCCTGCCAGGGTGGATGGAAGGACTGTGCCCCACAAGGCTGAGCAAAAGGAAACATTTTCTTCCTTTTGTTAGATACTTTGTTACAACCACCAGAAACATAACGAATCACCTGGTCTCTAGACACCAACAGAGACCAACCAGTAAGGCTGTGGGGTGGGGTTCAAGAAACTACATCAAATTTTTAGAATGAAAACATTCTTCTAGCCAGGTGTGATGGTGTTGGTCTTTAATCCAGGTTTCCCAGAAGCAGAGGAAGGCAGAGCTCTTAAATTTGAGGCAGCCTAGCATACTGAAAGAGCAACACACACCCCATTTGTCTCCGTTTACAGACCCCATTTGTTTCTGTTTAAAGACTGGGCCTGATTTCCAAAAAGGCAGTAAGGTACCAGCTTCGGGAATAGATCATAAGTTCCAAAAACTGGCTCATAAGACACCAGCTCTAGGAACAGACCATAAAATCCAAAAATCATAAAACCCCCTCGCAAAGCCTGGGGTTAACCTCAAAAATGGGGAAATATCTTACCTCAGAATGGGCCGTCTGCACTGAGCAGCCCTATTTCATCACATGATTGAACGCTCATGATTCAGAAATGCAGACCATGGACCGCCTGTGAGCCCCTAGCACCCACCAATGAAAATTTAGATTATCAAATCCTTCTACTCCCAGTTCCCTATAAGAGGGCCTGTGTGCCTTTGTCTATGGCTGATATTTTAGAGAATAGTTGACCACTGCGTTCTGGTTGCTTCTGCAGAATAAACACTCTTTGGTTTTGCGTACTATCTTGAGTCTGGGGTCTTCCTTCAGTGATTTTTGGACCCTTACAATACAAAGCTAATTCTAGCCAGCTAGGGCTATATAGTGAGAGCCTATCTCAAGACAAACAAAAATTAAATTAAAAACAGAAAACATTCACCTAGGTCAGCCTTTCAACTTGGTGCCGAGTCTAAGTCTGACAGGAATTCTGACCCAGGACACTGAGACCCAGCCTTAGCACAGGTTTATAACTCCCTCCCCTTCATCCCAGGCCACCAGATTCATTAAGTCTGAGGTAGGGCTGGCCTGGGAATCTCTGCTGTTGCCTGTGTGTGTGTGTGTGTGTGTGTGTGTGTGTGTGTGTGTCTGTGTGTCTGTGTGTCTTTGTGTGTGTGTCTGTGTGTGTGTTTGTGTCTGTGTGTGTGTGTTTGTGTGTGTCCCATGCAGAGGAGCGTGGAACTGTCACCTGCTCAGAACTGGTCCTGTTGTTGCTACAAGACTGATCTCTGAAGCTAGGTGAGAACCAAGTTTTCCTTTTCTGAAATCAGAGCTGATCCCAGACCAGCGAGAGGCCGGAAGGGAACACCCGTGTGGCCACAGAGCATTTCACGGACAGCCTAGAACAAAGCTCACTGCCTCTGCCTTGTGCCACCACGCCATTCTGACACTGAACTACACCCCAGCCTGCCTCTTTTCATGAAGAACGTAAACTCTACAAGGGCAGGAATTTGTTTGGAATCTTGGACATTTTCAAATGTAAGCAAACTATAGAAAGGGTTGTGTGACGAGCCTTCAGGTTCCTACCACCCTGCTTTGAATCATTGGCTACACTAGGCTGGTCTATGTCTGCTTCATCTGCCTGGCTTCCTCTCCCTCGTGGCCGCCGTTGCCAGGCAGATGCCTGCAAGATGATCATCCCATGTGTCTTGGGATTTTATTGCTGTGAAGAGACACCGTGACCACAGCAAGTCTTATAAAGGAAAACATTTAATTGGGGCTGGCTTACAGGTCAGAGGTTTAGCCCATGAGCTCTTATAGTCCTGGGAGAAGCACAGCGTTGTGCAGGCAGACGTGACGCTGGAGAGGTAGCTGGAGAGTTCTGGAACCTGGTCAGCAGGCAACAGGAAGAGAGTGACACAGTGGCCAGGCTTGAGCTTCTGAGACCTCAAAGCCTCAAAGGTGGAGGGTGGCACATCTCCCCCAAGACCACACCCCAATAGCGCAACTCCCTATAAAATTATGAGAGACATTTTTATTCAAACCACCACACCCTCCCTGCCCTGTGATCTTTACATACTCTAGTATGCCAAGGACCAGCCTTGGCTTGGAGAAGAGTTTTGTAGAGGGGATGTCTGGGGGTGGCGAAAACAACTCTCTGGACAGCTAATCTCCTGCAGATCGTATATGCAGTCTTTTATTTTACTTATCAACCCAGTCGTTTACTCTAGGTTTCCTTTTATTATCCTATGAGTCAGCATCCCAAGACTCCAGCTCCTTGATTCTCAGGAAACAGCAAGCACACATTTCCTTTTAACCTTCCAAAAGAATTCAGAGATCTGCCTGCCTCCGTTAAGCACAGACGATAAACTAGCTGGCTGGGACTCTGTCCTGAAATTACCATTTCGACCACACCTGGGCCTAACCTTGCTCTGTCTTAGGCCAGCCCTGAACACTCAGGAATTTGTCTGCCTTTGGAATACTTAGCTGGGTGGATCTCCTTTGATCACCACTCCCTCAATCTCTTCGTCTCCTTCCTTCGTGTATTTCTGTACTTTTTTTTTTTTTAATTTCTTTTTTTCGGAGCTGGGGACCGAACCCAGGGCCTTGCGCTTCCTAGGCGAGCGCTCTACCGCTGAGCCAAATCCCCAACCCCTCGTGTATTTCTGATAAGTTGGCTCACAGCACAGCCACTTTTGTTCCTTTAGATTCATGGAGCCCCTTCCACAATTCATATTGCATCCTTATGTTTTTGCATAGGTGAGAAATTGTATATATTTGAACTTACAGGGCTGTCCTGAAGGTCCTAGCGTTTACCATTTTGCTGAGACATTAGCCACACCTTTGCCTCCTGGATCTGTGCTGTCATGAAGTTGTTAACATTAACAGGGAGGACAGTGCTCAGAGGAGGAACGTGAAATATGTATATTATCATACAAACTAGCCGTATGCCCACAGTAGCCATTGACACTCATGGAGGCCTACACCCACTGGCTCTGTCCCAGGGTCAGGAATCATGTCATTCTGTCCCTACCAAGGCCATGCCAGACCTAGCAAGTATCCCTTTAGCAGGTAATAAAAACAAGTTTCAAAGATGAGAAGGTCTTAGGGAAGACTTCCCGGCTGCCCTCTGCTTCCTATTCTGAACATAAAGGGGTAGGGCTCTTCAAATTGCTTTTTCCAATTGGACCAGGTTTCCCTATTCCCACCCCCTCCTTTGGTATTTTGAGACAAATATTACTGCTACGTAAGCTGATCTGGAACACGTGATCCACTCACATCTGCTTCATGAGTGCTGGAATTATGAGAGTACATCATCATTCCAAGTTCCATCACCAAAGGTTTTGGGTATATACATGTAGACTAACCCATAGCCAGTTTCTAGATCTGTAGGGGAGGGAAGGTTTTCATGCTGGCTTAGTAGAGCACACCCTCCCTTCCACCTCAAGAGGCGTAGTCCAACAGGTGGGAGCCGCCATCAATATTGGAATCTCTGAACCTACCTGGTCCATAAATTACAGAGTCTGTTCTTTGAGTTTCAAGCCTGCCTTCTGGAAATCTCTCTGTTTTGTTTGTTTGTTTGTTTTTTTCGGAGCTGGGGACCGAACCCAGAGCCTTGAGCTTGCTACACAAGCGCTCTACCACTGAGCTAAATCCCCAACCCCAATCTCTCTGTTTTGAACCCACCCTCAAACATGGAGACACCTGTCCAAAAAAAATTGTGTGGCAAAAAAAATTGTTTTAGAAAAACTTAAGTAGTCATGAATCCCCCTAAGCTTCCCCCTCCGCCCCCGCCGTAAGCTTTGTGGTAGCAAGCAGGGGTCGGGCTAATGGCACTTGGTGGGGTATATGCTTGGAGAAAGCTGCAGAGAAGACTCAAGGCACCAGAATAGAATTTTTATGCAGAGAATGTCCTCTTGTGGTTCCCATCTCCAGAGCCTGTTCCTGAAGTCATACGAGAGCCTCTGTAGGGTGTAGAGGCTTCAGCACAGTGGTCTTTATCATCAAGATGGCCAAAGTACTATTCTGTGCTAAGCTTGCCACTTTTTTTTTAAAGCTTTTGTGTATTTCATTAAGCCTGTGGCTTATGGAAACCACAGGAAAAAAACATGTTATGTCCTGATGGAATTCAGTTTACGGAAGATTTTTTTTTTTCATTTGAGGGAGAAATCATTACTTTGTATGTGATAAAGTAAGATGCAATTTTTGTGGATTAATAAAGATAAACACAAGACTTTAAACAACTGTCCTAAAGGAAATGGCCTAGTTTCTTCCTACAGCTACTGGGGAGAGGGGAGGGGAGTGAGAGTTGACAGTCGGTGCTCTGATGGTCCATGGGGCAGGTGAAGTCTGTGGGGCAGCTTGAATCTTCTCTCACCTGACTTGTCAGTCCGTATCTTCTGACAGCCGTGAAGTCAGCAGTTCTCTGCTCTCTTGAGAGAGACTCACCTTCTCCTCTCTTCAGGCCTTTGTCCAAACTGTCATTTACGCCTGGAACAATGTCTTACCTCCTGACAGACACGTTGTGAATCTTCTTCTCACAGTGCAATTCAAGGTCATTTCCCCAGGAGGTCTCCTCTGAGAAAGAGAACCAACCCTCAAAGAGAATCTGGCTGGAGAAGAAGGGTATAGCACAGGCCTGTGATTCTAGCTCTTGGGAAGTAGAGGCAGATAGATCAGAAGTTCAAAGTCATCCTTGACTGTGTATCAAGTTGAAGGCCAGCGTGGGCTAAACAGATCCTGTCTCATAATCGCCTCTTCTGACAGAGGGAAAGATAGAGAGATCGAGATAGATAGAGATAGAGAAGCAGAGAGACAAAGAGAAACAGAAATATACAGAGAGAAACAGATACTAGTGTGAGAAAGAGAGTCAGTCTGAGCATCAGAATCCAACCCCCAAACTACCGTCCAATACTAAATATTTGCACAGTTTTGTAAAGGATTTAACAGTGTATGAAACTGTCACACCCACCTTGTCTTAGTCAGGGTTTCTATTCCAGCACAAACTTCATGACCGAGAAGCAAGTTGGGGAGGAAAGGGTTTATTCAGCTTACACTTCCACATTGCTGTTCATCACCAAAGGAAGTCAAGACTGGAACTCAAGCAGGTCAGGAAGCAGGAGCTGATGCAGAGGCCATGGAGGGATGTCACTTACTGGCTTGCTCCCCCTGGCTTGCTCAGCTTGCTCTCTTATAGAACCCAAGACTGCCAGCCCAGGGAAGGCACCGTCCAAAATGGGCTGGGTCCTCCCATCTTGACCACTAGTTGAGAAAATGCCTTACTGGTGGACCTCATGAAGGCATTTCCACAACTGAGGCTCCTTTTCTGTGATAACTCCAGCTTGTGTCAAGTTGACAGACAAAACTAGCCAGTGCACACCTCTTAAGAAGTAATCATGGTAACCATATGAAGAGATTAGAGCAGGGGTTATTTACAATTCTCATCTACCAAACAGGTGGGGAACGTTAACCACATAAATAGGAAGTGATCCTGCCTGTAAAATACAGTTTTCCAAGACAAGGAAAAGACTGAAGGAGGAAGACCAAGGTTCTCTCACTGTCGTACCAAAAGGCTTCCTCTAAAGCTCTCCTGAACGGCCATCGATAGAGGTTAGCAGGTCAAGGCACCTGCCACCAAGCCTGATAACATGAGTTCGATCCTGGTGTCCTCGTAGTGGAAGGAGAGAAACAATTCCTACATGTTCTCTGACCTCCGCATTTGTGTCCTGGCATGTGCCCCCCACCAAAAAAAAATCAGGTATGGTAAAACTCGTCATCTCCACACTGAGGAGGGAAAGACAGGAGGAGCCCTGGGGCTCACTGGTCAGCTAGTCTAGCTTACTTGGCAAGTTCCAGACCGCTGAGAAACTGTCTCAGAAAACCAACGCAAAGCAAAGAAAAGCAAACAATAAAAAGGTATACAGGCAGAGCATGACGGGATATCTATCCTGTGTGTGCACTTTAACCTCAGCACTTGGGAAGCAGAGGCACGTGGGTCTCTTTAAATTCCAGGCTAGCTAAGTCTACACAGTGAGTCTCTATTAAAAAACAAAACGAACATACAATCCAAAACCAAGGCAAAACCTGAGGTGGCCTTGAACTTCTGATTCTCTTGCCGCCAATTCCCAGATGCTGGGGTTACAGATAGAGGCCACCATGCCTGGCCCTCAGTGAGATTATGGGATAACTCTACTGGACTTTATGGTAAATCTGTCTCATGTTTCGCATACAAACAATATCTCATAAATCTTGTACCCTCATTATGTGTGTACTTTTTCAATTTTCAATTACAGTGCATGTGTATGTGTGTGCACGTGTGTGTATGTGTGTGCAGTCACATGCATTCCATGGTGCGTGTGTGGAGGTCAGAGGACAACTTTTGGGAGTTGGGTTCTCTCCTTCCACTGTGGGTGGATTCTTGGGACTGATCTCAGATGATCGAGCTTGTCAGTATCTTTATATGCTGGCAACATTAAATTTCCTTTGAGATAGTTCTAGGATATTCCTACTTTATAATCATCTTGATGAATTAAAAAGTCGGAGGGCTAGAGAGAGGGCTCAGTGGTTACGAGCATTTGTGGCTCTCACAGAAGACTAGGGTTCAGTTCCCAGCATCCACATGGTGGCTCACAGCCATCCTAATTCCTGCTCTAGAGCATCGTATGAATTCATCTGACCTCTGTGGACAGTGTACACACATGTACATGTATGTGTGCATGTACACACATGTACATACATGCAGGGAAACCACTCAAACACATAAAATAAATCTTAAAAAATAAAAAAAAAGTAATGTTGGTATTCCATTGGAAAGGTCTTAAATGTATAGATGTGCTGGGGAGAACAGATTTCTTTCTTTTTTTAAGATTTATTTATTTTATGTATATGAGTGCTCTCTGCGTGTACACCTACATGCCAGAAGAGGGCATCGGATCCCATTATAAATGGTTGTGAACCCACCATGTGGTTGCTGAGAATTGAACTCAAGACCTCTGAAAGAGCAGCCAGTGCTCTTAACCGCTGGGCCATCTCCCCAGCCCCCAAGAACAGATTTCTTAATAATTCATAATCTTCACGGTATGCTTTTTCATTCAGTGGTTCCTATTCAGCTTCTTAAAATTTTAAAGTTGTATTCACTTTACATAGTTCCTTACTGACGGGTATCTATCATTGCTATTATGAAATACTTATATCTCCTATATGTTGTTTATTCCACGGCATTTCCTGGGTTTCATTTAAAACCATGTATGAGGAAGCTGAGTGGCTTTTCCCCTAAGAAGTCCGAGGTTCTTAACTTGACAAACGTTTGTATTCCCTGAGCCTCTCTCTCCCTTTCCAATCGCAGTAGTTGTGAAGTCAAGCTCTCACCAATGAGATGATACGCAGCCACCTATGTCAGAGATAAAAGACAGGCAGTGTTGGCCGGGGTAGCCGTGCTAGCTCCATTTGAATCTTGGCACGTGCTTTTTACAAAAAGAATTACCTTGCTGAGCTGCTTCCGCTCTGTGTTCCTTTGTGGACACTGAGATAACTCGGTATTTGTTTCTAACATAAGAACCTGGGGTAGCTAATTGCTAACAAGTCATCATCTTCCAGTACCTTTCTGGGAGTTGGGGCTTACGGTGAGACACCAAGGGGGTTAATAAAACTGTCCTCTGGGTGAGTCTACGATGGATTCCGGAGATGACAACTGAGGCCTGGGACTGAATGAATGCACTGTGTCCCTTGATAGATTCATGGTCTGGGAAGAAGGGCATCATGGGTGGAAGCAGTTACTAGGAGTGTGTACTTGAAGCCATATCTTCCCTAGTCCTTTCAGTACTCCCCTCTGCTTCCTGTCCTGTCCCTCTCACTACCATGACTCCCTCTCCCCCCATCAAGAGCTAACACACCTCTGAAATAGAAAGTAAATACTCCCCCCACCCCCTCAATTCATGTTGCTCTCTCAGAGGCTGTGTGCACAGAGATGAGACAGCCAGCTAATACTGGTCTGTGGTTCCTGACAGCTGATGCTGGGTAAAACAGAAAGGGCTGGTTTTACTGATCTTTGCCTGGTGGAATAGGTCATTTTTAATGCGGGAGAGTGAGAGGGCTTATTTGAAAGTTGGCGTATTAATGCCAGGATTAATGTTTTAAAAAAGCACCGAGACCTGAGACCTGCTCTGTCAAGAACCAGAAGGGGTTCATTCCTTCTTTTCTTAAAAATCTGGAAAAAAAAATTCTCTTAGGAGTGACCAAGCAAGGAGGATCATCTTTGGCTAATGAGGCTTGCAGCCCAAATGTGAGGAGAGACTGAAAAACGGGCGAAGAAAGAGGCTTTCGGCAGCAGCGTGTCTGAAGCTCCATGAAAATTGCACACTAAGGTGTGGGTTTTGTTTGGTTGTTTGGTTTTGATACTGGAAATTGAACGCAGTGTGCATGGGTGAGCACACTGTCACTGAGCCCTCCTTTTCTCTTTCTTAAAATCTTTTTGTTCTTGTTGAAGAAGTCATTAAATCACCCAGAGCAACCTTTAACTCAAGCCTGGGCGGGACTTGCATCCTGACTGTTGTCACCTTGCCCCTTCAGCCTCCTAAAGTGCCTGGGATTCACTCCAGGCCTGAGGCAGCAGGTCAAGCTAGCCAGGATCTTTTACAAACAAACAGACAAACAAACAAATAACAGGAACAAAAACCCCTACAGCTCTCCCCTGAACGGGAATAAGAGAGTTTATTCTGGAGCCATTTTTGAGGGGCCATGGTCCAGGAACAATGAAGGTTTATGGTTTTACAGAACAAAGAAAGTCGTAAAGCAAATACATTGCTGATTACATGGGGGGTGTGGGGATGGAGGGAGGGAGGGAGGGGGAGAGAGAGAGAAAGAGAGAAAGAGAGAAAGAGAGAAAGAGAGAGAGAGAGAGACTGTCTTTCTCTTTCTGTCCCTGTTGCCTGCTATGAACTAGAATTGCTGGAAAGAAGCTATCAACAAAAACTGATTAAAACTGCACTGAGGTGGGGAGGTTGGAATGTTGCAGGTCCTGAGATGGATTTTTGCACTAGCTTTAACCTCCACAATAGCCAGGCATTCCTTGCCCACCTCTGTGTTAGATGGAACGAACCCCGCTGTGGCTGATAGATAAAAACCTTTTGTAACAAATTAACTAGGTAGAGGCCCTCCTCTCTCCTTCACATTAAAAATGATCTATTCCACCGGGCAAAGATAAGTAAAATCAGCTCCTTCTGTTGTAGTCAGCAGCAGCTGTCAGGAACTCCAGCCCTGTATTAGCTGGCTGCCTCATCTCTGTGCATACAGCGTCTGAGAGAACAACATAAATGGTCTAGGGAAGGTTTATGTCAATTTTAGGGCTTCAGCTTAGCATCATCTGAAATTGGGCTAGAACAGTCATTCACTCATTCACTCATTCACTCATTCATTCATTCATTCACCATTCATTCATTCACCATTCATTCATTCACCATTCATTCACTCACCCACAGAATCACATAGCCCAGGCCAGCCACAAATTGGCTATGTAGCTGAGAAAGGCCTTGGGCTTCTCATCTCCTAGCACCTGGTTTTATGTGGTGCTGGGGATCGAACCTGAGTCTTTGCCCATGCGGCCTCTCCTGTTAGGCTAGAATTTTAAAGAGTTAAAAAGAAATAGTAGCATTTGACCTGAATGCCCACAGAATGGGTTTCTCTCTGGCAATGTTTAACACCTCAAAAAACGAAAATACACCCGCTCACTGGGATTGCTAGGGGAGGTCACAGCACTTCTTGACACTTCTTTGCAGACAAGATAACACTTTAATTTGGGCCTCTGAGTCTTTCTCACCCGGAAGGGAGGTGGGTTTTTGAAGAGCACTTCTGCTCTGTCTACTTCCTTGCTGAGCGTCAGCCTGACAATGTAGGAGCAGGATTTGAGACGATGTGCAAGCAGGACTCAAAAGTCCTTTCTTTAACGCTGCTTCAGACAGGAGGCACACGTGGCGGTATGAGGGGTACAGTTCAGTGGGAAGGTCTCTATCACCTGCTCTGGCCTTCAAGTTCAAAAGATCAGGCACAAATCTCTTCAGTCTAAGACCGGGTTTTCTTCAGCTAGTACCTCATTATGTCCCGGATGCAGAGTTTCCAACTCATCCTCACAGTTTTGTTTTCAGACTTGGAGGTTATTGTGGCCCAAGTCAAGTCCAGACACCCAACCCCAGCAAGGTAACTTTAACAGGCCAAGATAAAAGACAAAAGCAGAAGCTGAGTAGTGGTGGCACATGACTTAATCCCAGCACTCCGGAGGCAGAGGTAGGAGGGTCTCTGAGTTCAAGGCCAGCCTGGTCTTCAGAGACAGAGAGAGAGAGAGAGAGAGAGAGAGAGAGAGAGAGAGAGAGAGAGAGAGAGAGAGAGTGTTCCACAACAGACAGGGCTATGGAGAGACTCAGTCTCAAAAACAAAACGAACAAAAAAAGTGGGAATCAGGAAAAGGCAATTTATTTAACATGACCACATTGGAAAGAGGAACAGAGATCCAGTGAACTCCTAAATCCTGAAGCCAAGAATGTACACACCTGAACGGTTTCAGCCAAGGTGTGATCATGGCCGCCCTTGGCTCATAGTAATCTGTCTGGGCTTCAGTCTCACCTTGTGAGGTGGTCAAGTTAGTTATTACAACTGTATGAGATCGCTTTCCAGGAGACATTTCCCCTGCTGGCCGGTGTCCTTCCCTTCACACAGCTATTTGTAAGGAGAATTCCCATTTCTTTGGGGCCCAACGTTTCACAGGTCTGATAATCTGATTGCTTCATTTCGGCCAGGCTGCTTGCGGCTTCTTGGGTCACAGGATTCTCAGACGAGATCATCCCATAGAGGTCTTGCTACTCTTACCAAGGGTCCAAACCAATATGACCAAAGATTTCTGTGTTGGTTTCCCCTTTTGGTCTTTCTTTTCTTTTTCTTCTCCTGGATTTAGTTACCTCAGTACTCAGACATCCAAACCATGCCTTCCTGTTTTCACTCCTCTTGACCCAAATCTTAGCATGTGAAGTAAGAAGGGAGGAAGCCAGCTGGAGCAGCTGTCAGCTCAGCAGAATCGATAGCTCAAGGATAGGGACCCTGTGGACACACTTTCAGCTTCTTAGAGCTTCCGGGCTGTTCTCTTAGACCCAGTATGGTATGGCCTATTTTCTCCTGATCTCCTGAACCACCCATCTCACCTCTCCTCCATCCCTCATCCTTATTGCCAGATCTGCCCACAGCTAATCCCTCTGTGACTGGACAACTGGACCCGATCCTCAGTCCTGACTCCCGAAAAACCTACCTATTCACCGTGAAAATGTCACAGGAGCCCACAAAGCCTTGGGTAATGGGGGACAAAGAGGTAAAAGATACACACCTTGAAGGGCTTGAGGAAGCCTCCTCAGGGAATAAGGAATCCTACCCTTGAAGGAATTAACAAATATTAAAAGAAGTCCAGAAGGGAGGGGAAAAATACAACTGGTAGCTGATGAAAGGACATCGTGGAGGTGGTACGTGTGTCTGGGACACACATGGAGAAAAAAACAGAAGCCCTAGACAGACTTAGGTGACAAAATGGTTCTCAAAAGAGAGTTCACTGCTTCGTCCCTACCGTCTCTGCCACAGAATACTACCCACTGTCTCCTGACGTTCATTTACAATTCTCCACACGTGGTTTTGCAGAGAACTTGAATATTGTTCTATGTTACAAAGAGTCAGGGACAAGGAAGGAGGATGAGTCCTTGTAATTCAAACCATCAGTTTGCCGTGTGGATAGGGTATCTCACTTGTCTTACGGCATTGGTCTCCTTAGGAATTGTGCATTAGGACATTGTCAAATCACACACACACACACACACACACACACACACACACACTTTTAAGCTATAGGGCTATACATAGGTGTCCTGTGTACACACATACAGTAAAATATATTCTAAGATACATACATTAAAAATTTCAAGGGGCTGGGGATTTAGCTCAGTGGTAGAGCGCTTGCCTAGGAAGCACAAGGCCCTGGGTTCGGTCCCCAGCTCCGAAAAAAAAATTCACAGTAAATCATTATTATTCATCGAAACCCACATAAACCACTTTTGCTTAAGTGTTATTGTTCCTGAAAGGGGAGTGATAGCAATGTTCTCTGCCCCAGACACACCCACCACCACCATGAGCTTGTACAGAAGAAAACCCTGAGGCTCGGAGAGGCAAGAGAACTCCCTGTAGCTCACAGAGAATGTCTCTGTAGTCTAATGACAATCCCTGGCACAGGAGTGATGCTGTCAGTGGAGACAAAGGCTTCCCTACCCAAATACCTCTTTTCTCTTTCCATACCTGGAAAAATGGCAACATGGGGTCCAAGTTTCTGCAGACCTGGGCTGTGCAGTGTGATGCTGACTTACATGGAGCTTGCTTCCACTTTGTAGTGAGGTGACTGCCGAGAGAGACTCGGTGGTGGGTAGGAGACTGTGGGGAACAGTCTTCTGTCAAGATCCTGTGGGAACTCCTAACAAGGCATTAATGAGGAAACCCTTGCATACATCAGGCTACAAAACTGCAAACAAACAACAGCAAAAAATCTCCCAGCTTCATATGGGAGGCATTTGCAGTATTAAAATATTTGCTAAATTAAAAAAAAAGTGTCTGTTGGGAGGAGATCCACAGGAAATGTACAGCAGCTGACGTGTGCCATGGGGCCACGACCCAGGAATAATTGGTTGGCTTAGGTGGTACTGACGAGTATGCAAATTAGGGGAATTCAGTCCCTGATGTCTCGGTCCTGGGCCGCTTTGGAACTGCTTCATCTTCCAGACTGCACAAACATTTCTCTGCCCTCTCTACCTTCTTTCCTCATCCCTGGCTTTGTGTCCCAGCAAAATGAACTTTACTGTGTTCCAAGCGCATGCCCCGGGCTCTCCTACTCTCGGCTTTTGCCGAGATTCTGTGCTCCATCTGGCATGTCCTTCTGTTTCCTGCTTTGCCAAGTTTCTAAAGATTCCTGATTCTTATGGCCTTGTGCAATGTCCTTCGCTCTGTGAAACCTTTTCTGACTAGGCAGGACCGGTCAAAGGACCCTCTTTCTCTTTGCTTGAGTATTTCTCACGTGTCTTACAGACGTAGGCTTTTGCGTGCATGTGTGACATTGAGGACTGACCTGGGGCATCAAGAACGCCGGGCAAGCACTCTGCCACTGAGCGAGAATCCCTAGTCCGAGACATTCGCTTTCCGAGGGTTAAGTTCTCTTTTCACGATCCCGGTTGGTAACAGATGACTTTGTACGCAGTAGCAATTTGATCAGAAAGTGAATGAATGAATGAATGAGAGAACGAATGCTCACATCCTATACAAACAGCTGAACTGTGTGTAGTAAGAGGTCAAACAATAATTCAATATACTCATTTGTTAGACATAAATTAGGATCAAGGACCTATGCCAAATTGATGATTCAAGTCTTTCTTAGAATATTTGGTCTCCAACAAACACATACGAATAACAAAGAGAAGAGTAACTGTCTCCAAGGGAAAGCAATTAAGCCCACATTTTTTTAAAGAAGACCTTGATGAGTGGAACTGGGAAGGGTAATTGTGATAGAGCTTGAGAGGAATGCATTGGTAGGGTGCTTGGGACACCCCAAATTCGTGTTGAAAACTGTCAAGCTGAAGACGTAGCTCAGGTGACTGAGCCCTTGCCTAGCACGCACAGGCCCTGGAGGTCAGTCGTCAGCACTGCAAAAAGCAGGCAAGGCGGTTCATACCTGCAAGGCCAGCGCTAGACAGGTAAAAGCAGAAACATCGGAAGTTCAAAATCATACTTGGGATATATGAGTCTTACTGGGATACCTGCCTCAAAAAAAAAAAAAGAAAAAAAGAAAAAAGTCCTGACCTTCCAGATGATTCTACAGGAAATTGGACAAGAGAGAGGTAATCTCCATTAGTGACTGTATAAGAAAATCCCCAGAGCGTGCTTAGGCAGACTCGTCCTACCATGTGGGGATCCATGCAGAAGACCGCAGGCTCTGACCTGCAGAGGCCTAAGCTGGACCGTGTTTTCAGACCAGTCTCAGGCTTCGGCCTCAGAACCGGGAGCAGTACATTTTTTGTAGTCGGCAAGTTTCTTGGCGTCTAGTACTGCACTTTAGTAGTACAGAGGTCAAAAGGAGCTGGAGTCACTAAAGACAGCTTTGCGACACTGTGGTGAGTATATGAGCTAGTGTTATCCAGAACCCACGTCTGCTCTCTAGGACTCTTGGCAGTAAGTGCATTTAAGAGACCATCACTCAGCCTGCGAACATCTATTGAGAAAGGACCTTGAGCTAAAGGCTGGAATCATGAAAGTCAAAGTAGCTTTGAGGGGCTTGCAGCCTCGTGGGGAACTTGTGACGGCATCCTACGGTGTTAGTTTGGGGCCTTCTGGAGTGAGACGAGGTATCTAATACCTCTTGGTGGTAGGGAAGTCTCAGGAAGGTCACAGGTTTGCCTACGAGCTGATGAGGAGGTGACATGGGAGGATCTGAAGTAGCTACTTGACACTGTAGATGGGGTGGGAGGGGAGTATACTGACTGTGCTGGAGTCTGAACGCACCATTCCTCATGCATAGTTCTGACATGTCACTCAACCCCAGCCTTCTCTGTTTTAAAACGAGATAATGTTATTACCCAGTTAATAGATTCTTATGAAGAGTAATGGAGAAACCCCCCAAGGCTAGGTAGGCCCTACCCTATTCTACCTACAGACTCTGCGTTTCACGTACAGTGCTGTACCTCCTGCATGGCTTGTCCTTTAACCTGGCTGGCTATGAGGGAAGAGCTGGCTGGCCAAGCAGATGCACTTTTCCCCACAGAGTTTCAAAGTTGCGCTAAGTAATTCTGCAGGCTGCTAATCACACATTTCCCAACTGGCATTTACATAAGATAATACCCTACAGATATACTCAGTACCGTGAGCCTAAATAAACAGACATTGCTGAGCATGTTATTAGACGGAGAGGGGAAAAAAGCATGGGAATCGATATCCAATGGTGGGAGACTTCAAATCTCACAGGCTGCTTCTGTGTCTGCAGGCTAAGGGAGCATTCAGAGATTGTGGGCTCTGACTATTGAAGAATGCATGATTTTTTTTCTTACATATTTTCTTTCGTGGAGCTGGATGACCTTTTGTTGAAAAGACATTCTCTGGCTGTTTGTTATAGCATTGACTGTGGGTTAAGTGAGCAGTGAACTTCAAAACTAAAGAACACACACACAGAAATAGACAGATAGACACACAGAGACAGACAGACACACAGAGAGAGAGAGAGAGAGAGGGAGAGACAGAGACAGACAGACAGACAGATAGACACACACAGAGAGAGACAGAGACAGAGACAGACAGACACACAAAGAGAGACAGATACACAGACAGACAGACAGACACACAGAGGGGGTGGTGGGGAGAGAGGGAGAAAGCTTTTATTTCTGTCCTCACCCAAAATTGCTTTGTTATTGACCTTTTGATAAGATCTGAGCATAAACAGATGGGCGGGAAGCACTTAGAGATTACTGAAGTTGTTTCTCGAGGGGGTAGGATTTTTAGTCAATCATTGGTTCCTACTGCAAAAAAAAAAAAATTATGCCGTTGCTGAGATGAAAGAACAAAAATATTGGTCAAATTGGAAAAGGGGAGAGAAGCCAGGTGGTGGTGGCCCGGGACTTCAACTGATGCAGAGGCAGGGACAGAGGCAGAGGAGGCAGAGGAGGCAGAGGAGGCAGAGGAGGCAGAGGAGGCAGAGGAGGCAGAGGAGGCAGAGTCAGAGGCAGAGGCAGAGGCAGAGGCAGAGAGGCAGAGGAGGCAGAGGCAGAGGAGGCAGAGGCAGAGGCAGAGGCAGAGGCAGAGGCAGAGGCAGAGGCAGAGGCAGAGGCAGAGGCAGAGGCAGAGGCAGAGGCAGAGGCAGAGGAGGCAGAGGCAGAGGCAGAGGCAGAGGCAGAGGCAGAGGCAGAGGAGGCAGAGGCAGAGGAGGCAGAGGCAGAGGAGGCAGAGGCAGAGGCAGAGGCAGAGGCAGAGGCAGAGGCAGAGGCAGAGGCAGAGGCAGAGGCAGAGGCAGAGGCAGAGGCAGAGGCAGAGGCAGAGGAGGCAGAGGCAGAGGCAGAGGCAGAGGAGGCAGAGGCAGAGGCAGAGGCAGAGGAGGCAGAGGCAGAGGCAGAGGAGGCAGAGGCAGAGGCAGAGGCAGGCAGATCTTTGAATTTGAGGCCAGCTTGATATACAACTTCTAGGACAGCTAGGGACCTTGTCTCAAAATAAAATAAAATAAAATAAAATAAAATAAAATAAAATAAGGAGAGAAAACTGAATTTTTAAAGAATGCAGGAAGGAGACAGATGGCAAAGCTGGCAGGAAATAGAAAAAGACTGAGCCTCAGGGTGGCTGAGCTACTGGGATCCTGAAAAGTAGGATCTTCAAAGTTTCTGTTTCCTTAGAAAACCATTATGAGAGAGACGTGTGTGTGTGTGTGTGTTATATATACATAATTTTATATGTATGAGTGTTCTAGCTGTGTATATGTCTGTACACCACGTCCATACCCGATGCTCTCACACTCAGAGACCAGAACTGCTAGTCAGACCCCTGAGAACCAGAGTTACAGAAGGTTGTGAGCTGTCCCTGGGTGCTAGGGATTGAACCTGGGTCCTTGGGAAGAACAACCAGTTCCCTTTCATGTCTGAGCCATCTCTTCAGCCTGAGAGCTTTCCTAGTAAATTAATTTGCTATGTCTTGTTGCTTACACAACCTGTACCAAGCAACGAAGTGTGGAGTTTTCTCTAACGACTTTAGAGCAAACAAATTCTATCTCCCTTGATAGGTGGCAGCTAGGTCACTTGTATTGTCTCTAAATTCTTTCACCTACACTGACATGGTGTGAGGCAGGACTCTACCTCAGCAGAGATCTCCTTTGTGGTCAACAGGGACTGCAGGAGGCAGTGAGCCCACCCACCACTCCTTAGAGGAGCCCCAATCTTTGGTACAGGGGATGTTCAATGATAGTTTTGCCGTGGTTCATCTGTATTCCCTGACAGACTGTAGCTATATCTTATCTTCTTTAAATACAAAAAGCTCTTTCCCTGGGAGAGCACCCAGAGATCAATGTGCTCATTAACTTTATAAGCTATAAGTAGCTTACTTTTGATGATACCTACACATTCCTATTGGTTCTTATTTTGCCTCCCTCATGGGTTGTGTGTCCCTGGAAGGCTGGAAGTGCTCTCCTTGGGGGCTGCCTGACATTCTAGCTCCTGAGATGGGCGTCTCTGAAAACAGCACAGAGGCAGAGCATCCATCCTCTTCTTCCCCTGACCCTAACCTGCCTGGCTAATGCAACCCTCTTCTGCCATGTGTCAGGGCAGAGGTTCCCGTTTTCTTTATTAAAAGCTGATGCCCCACTTTTAACTGCGTTCTTAGTTTCATTCAATAAATGAATTTGTCTGTGTGTGTATGCCTGTGAGTGTGTGTGCACGCATGTGTGTGCATGTGTGTGCAAGCGTGTGTGTGCATGTGTGCAAGTGTGTGTGCATGTGTGCATGTGTGCAAGTGTGTGTGCATGTGTGTGCAAGTGTCTGCACGTGTGTATGTGTGTGTCATGTGTGTGCAAGCGTGTGTGCAAGTGTGTGCATGTGTGCAAGTGTGTGCATGTGTGTGCAAGTGTCTGCACGTGTGTATGTGTGTGTGCATGTGTGTGCAAGCGTGTGTGCAAGCGTGTGCATGTGTGCAAGTGTGTGCATGTGTGTGCAAGTGTGTGTGCATGTGTGTGCAAGTGTCTGCATGTGTGTATGTGTGTGTGTGCATGTGTGTGTGCGTGTGTGTGTGTGTGTGTGTGTGTGTGTGTGTGTGTGTGTGTGCTCTAGGAGGCTAAGGGTGTGGGATTCCCCTGGAGCTGGAGTTGCAGTCAGTTGTGACTGTCCAACATAGTTGCTGGGAGGCAAACTTGGGTCCTTGCTCCACCCTTGTAGCCATTGCGTCTTCTCCCCAGTCCCTCACTGCTTTGGTGTTTCTTCTGCCTTATTTCTCTTCTCCCATCAGTACACACACGCACACGCACAAATACAAGCTTGAGTTTCTATAATCTGAAACGTCCCCTGGACTCCTGGACCCAAGTCTCACCTCCCAGGCCCTCCTCTTCCCTTCCAAACCAAGCTTCCATTTCACTGCAACTTGAACTTCGCCTAAATCACTTATTTCTTTACCTATAACCAGGTCCTTATTTATCCCTGTATAACTTATTTATGACAGAGTGAAATCTCTCTAGTTGACTATTGTCTGCCCATGAAGTCACTGGTTCTCGGTCTGGGTGTGGTGACACATGGCTTTAATCCCAGCACTTGGGAGGGAGAGTCTGTGAGTTTGAGGCCAGCCTGGTCTACAGAATGAGTTCTAGGACAGTTAAGGCTGCACAGAGAAACCCTGTCTCAAAACAACAGAACAAAACAAGACTTACTGGTTCTCATTAAAGCTTCAGATATTGCATTAAAAAAAAATCAACCAAGGGACAACCCACACAGAGCCCCCAGTTCCCTTGCTTTTAGCTGCTTGGGTTTCAGACAACAGAGGCCTCAGACCTAAGCAGAGCACTTGTCCTCGGTGCTACACGCAAAGCCGCTGCCCTCAGGGCTAGCAGTTGCCTACATTGGTGTTTAGGACCTTGGAGGTAGCACAGTCTGGCTGAGAGCACCAACTATTTTCTTGATTGCATTTGAGTTTCTTTGACCTCAGAGACCCCAAACTCCAACCTGAGATCACACTCATGATGACAGCTTTGAGTCTGTGCAAGTGTCTGAGCACACATACTATAAAGAGCCCTTAAATTCCCCACCCAGTGCAAACCGATCAATCACTTTCCCCCACGCCCGCCCATCTCTCCCAGTGTCTCAGACGGCTCTGTTTCTTTACTCCGCACCTCTCCTGCATCACATCTCTGGGAAGGCAGATGCTTGCACGCTGACTTTTCCACTTGTTCACGTTGTTTGCCTCATAAATGTTCTTTCTTGTGAAATCCACCCTTTCAGTGGTCGGCGGGCCACGCGGTGGGTGAAACGGGCCTGAGGTGGTAACAAAGGAAAAAAAAATAATTGGTTACCCCAGAATTCAGAATCAACCATTGTGGGGTCCGAGGATTAGAATTTTCTCTAATTCCATGCCAGAAGCCAGAATATTGTAGCTATACATATATGTATTTCATGGTTTGTGTATCAAAAAAGGGAAAAAAACAAAAAAATTTTTTTTAAAACCAAGGATTCCCCCTTTGTTTTGTAAGCATTTTAAACCTCGGTTATAGATGGCTGGATTTTCCTGTCTGCCTCAGCACACAGCCTTGTTACAGTAAAGACTTTACTGTAGTAAGGACCCTAAAGAAAATGTAGGGTTATGGAAGATGGATATTTTCTCTCTTTTCCAAGGAAACGGGGCATTTGAGACTGCCTGATGACATGGCAGTTTAGGCTCCATCATCGAGGAACTTACAGAGCATCTCTCATCAGCCTCTCAGTCCTCACAAATCAAGCTGTGATTCACAGCAATTACCTCCCTGGACGGACGTGGACACAACAGGAGCGTGTGGAAGTAGGAGAGTGGCCCGGGCCATGAAACTAACTGATTATCTGTACAAATGGACTAATGCGGCCACCCCAGCGTTCCCGGGGCTCAGGAAAACTGTCAAGGGCTTTATTCCATTTGACTTTGCTGGATAACCCTGGGGTTGAGAGGAAAGATGTGAGGGAAACTGTTCTTGGTCCTTTGTTCCAAGTCCCAACCCCCTAGGAAGTCCAGGGCTAGGGACAAACAAGAGTGACTCCTGCGTTTCTCCTCAGCTGCATTCTGCTGAAATGACAAAGCCCTCGTTCAGATGACTTTATCTGGAGAGGATCTTTTCTGCTAGATTTGCTGTGGCATTAAAAATGGATGAGAGCAGGGATGCTTCCTGCCCAGAGCTCAGTGGTAACTGACACGTGCCGGATCTGAACTTGCTTATTGCAAATCAACGCTTCTGCTTACCCAGGATTCAAAGGCCCCCGAGCCAGACGCATCCAGGCCGATGTGTAGACAACTGACTCAAGGAGAGAAAGGACACAGAACTCCATGTCCAGGAGGTAACCCATCCGGCTGGAGAGATGGCTCCGCAGTTAAGAGCACTGGCTGCTCTTCCAGAGGATCTGAGTTTAGTCCAGCACCCACGTGGCAGCTCCCCTGTCGGGGGTGGGGCTCCAGCTTCAGGGGACCTGACACCCTCATAGGCACAGATACAGGCAAAATACCAGTGCACATAAAGTAAACATTTAAAAAACCGTAGGGGGGGTTGGGGATTTAGCTCAGCGGTAGAGCGCTTGCCTAGGAAGCGCAAGGCCCTGGGTTCGGTCCCCAGCTCCGAAAAAAAGAACCAAAAAAAAAAAAAAAAAAAAAAAAGAAAAAACTGTAGGAAGGTAACCCATGCCTGCTCTCACTATTTTTGCTTAAGCCCAGGTGACCGGTCCATCTTCCGTACTAGGCTCCAGTGTCACCTCTAGTGCCTGCTCTGTGCACACAGATGTTTGGAGGGCAGAGATGTGATGAGAGTCAACGCTCCTCTCTCCTGTGCTCACCTGTGATGGGACAGAAAGAAGCTGCTCTCCTGGCTTTGCCTGTCACTAGCTGGGCGCTGTATGTTGCAGGGCAGAACGTATTTTGCCTGTAAGATAGGACTGCAGTGAGGGGTTAAGATAGTCTGGACAGGTTTTCTAGCCCCACCCTGAGCTAAAGGTGGGTGCTCAAGACGTTGTCATTTTAGGATGCTGTCCAGGGCAGGGGTTCTGGGAAGCCGGTTCTCGGGTTTGCTAAATACGGGGGGGGGGGCGGAGGGGGGGAGTAAGGGAAAGGCAATGCAGGGGAATGGCAGGAGAAGCAAGGAAGGAGGAGCGAGCTGGGGAGGGAGTGGAGAAAAGAGGGACGGTTTATCTGAAGCAGAAGCACCTGGATGGGTATGTAGGGACAGGTTTCTAGGGTCTCCAGGGACACTTGAACTTCATCCAGTGAGAACAGGGAAGCCACGGGAGGCTCTGAGGAGAAGCAGTGTGGGGAGTAAAAAAAAAGCACAGGACTACAACTCAGTGAAAAGACAGGTACACACTCTAGAGGGGACTTTGAGGCAGATTTTACTGGCAGTATTTCGAACAGATTCCCCCAGGGGCACACATTAAAAGCACATGCCCCATGCCCAGTGCACGCAGTGCTAGAGCTAGGGCTCAGGGCTTTGTTCACACCGGGCAGCAATTGTACCCACTGAGCGATCTCACCATGCAAGGCAACCTCTGTATTGGCAAAGGATAGAAGTTCTTGGCACCAAATAACAGCGATGCCAAATAATGACAAGGCCAAGAGGAGGAGAGAAGGGGAAAAGAAAGAGGCAGGAATGAATAAGAGGAGTTGTTGGGGGCGGGGGGCAAGGGAAGCAGGGCAGGCCATAGAGAAGCTGTGTGTGCTCCATCCCCTGCCTTGGAATGCTGGACCAAGACCAGTGGGCTCCATCGCTTCGGCTGCGGACAGTTCGGATGGAAATATGTCGGATGAGTCTCCAGGAGCTCCATGTGGACTGGGGAATCCAGTTCATCAGTCTTGGAGCCTTTTCACTTCTGGGGAGCGTCATCTATGTCAGATCCATCTGGACACCCCAGCCTTTTCTTTTTCTTTTTTTTTCCAAACGCCTCTGCCAAGAACAATGTTTACCACATTGCGATGTGAGAAACTAGAGCACGGAGGGAGGGAACTGAGCGTTAGTTTTGGTCCAAGTGTCCTCGTGATATTATTGGGCCCACAGAACAATTTACTTTTCATTCATTCGCTTCCTCAACTATGTCACAGAGCTTGGTATAGGTGTGTGTGTGTGTGTGTGTGTGTGTGTGTGTGTGTGTGTGTGTGTGTGTGTATGTATACCAGGCACCAGAAGGATGTCGTTGGACTTGTCACAAGACCTCCTATGCATGAAGATGAGGTTACACATGATGTACTAGAGAGGCAAAGGGATACTGTAACCAGTTATGTGCCTGCTCTGCAAACTCTGGGACCTTGGTTTTGATCCCCCAACTCACGTGAAAGTCAGATGCAGTAGAGTGAATCCGTAATTCCAGTGTTGGGTAGATCCCCGAGGCAAGGCCAGCTCAAGGTTCAGTGTGGGGCTTTGTCTCAACAAAACAAAACAAAAACAAGGCTGGGAACAATCAAGGAACGTGTCCAATGCCAACTTCCAGCTTTTACACGCATATGTATACACGAGTGTACACACACACATAAACAGATACACATACCACACTCGCACACCAGAAAATAAAACCAAATACCAACTAGATGACAGAGTAAAACATTTCCTAGTTCCCCAAAGCCAAGTTCACTCCTGTGGGAGACTTCCTGCAGCGTTCTGCCATTCTTTATATTTTACCCACCATGCTCTGGGCTTTAAAGCACCTTCTGCTTGGAAATAACTTAGGTTAAATAACCCTGTTTCCTCAGTAGCCAAGGTTTTGACCATGATTCCCAAATGTGTTTTTATCCCAGTTCCTGTGTTATGTTCGTGTCCCCCTTCAAGTCCCTGTGTTGAGACTCTCATTCCCAAAGTGATGGCTTTAGGAAGTGGGTGCCCTTAGGTGGTTTTTAGCTTAGATGAGATTGTGGGGGTGTGGGGTGTGCCCCGTCTATGCCTAATGAAGATACAGAGAGATGGCCCTTAACAGCTAAAGAGTGAGACCTCCCCAGACCCTGGACCCATTGACACCCATCCCCCCACTAGGAGAATTAAAGCTCTGTCACTCAAGCCCCCAAGTCTAAAGGTCTCCCTACTGCAGCCCCAGCAGGCTAAGACCTGTGATTACAGCTCATCAGCTGTTGTAGCTCTCCAGTCCTCCCCGGAATGAAATCTTTCACTTTCTTTGTCCCTAAGCCTCAAGGGAGTGGAGGGGATCAGCTGGCCTGAATGAAATCCACAGCCTGGAGGGACGGGTCCTGCCAGCAGGCCTTGACCCTCTGCAGCACTTAGACTAGGTGGACATTTCCCCTCCCCCACCTGCCTCCCCATCCCCACGGTGAGGCATTCTGATTCTGCCCTTGCCTGTGGCGCAGAACTAGACAGAACTGCACTGGAGACCATGCCCCTGGCTCCCCCTCTACTAATAAATGTTTGATTGATTCTAAATGAGCTGTCACTATGCCTTGGAGTGAGAATCACACGCAGTGCCATAAGCGGACTGTAAAGTGACAGTCACGTGACCCAGCCGCTGCTCTGACAATGTCGGGGAGGAAGATGATTTAATTATGGGGAGGGGGAGAAGGAAGGAGGGGATGGCTGCTGGGAGGGGGTGGGTTTCTGATCAGCTCTCTCAGGGACCAGCTTTGTTCTGTTTTTTGACAGCCTTTCACTTTTTTTTTTTTAAATAAAATCTTATTATGCTTAAAAAACCCCCACGCTGGTTTTGTGTCTAGTTCTCTTGGGAAAGAGTGACAAGGTGTGACCATCTGTCATCTATAGAAACCTGACTCCTGAGGAGCTTGGACCAACTCTCCAAGCAAAGAGTATGTCAGTGGGGTTTTTCAGTGTGTGTGTGTGTGTGTGTGTGTGTGTGTGTGTGTGTGTGTGTGTATATGTGCGCACGCGCGCATGCGCACATTCACAAGGTCAGAGGTTAACCTCTGGTTCTGCTCATCAAGAGCCACCTACCCTGTTTTATAAGCAGTTCTCTCACTGGGACTAGGGGCTCATTCAGGCTGGGTGTCGAGCAAGCCTCGGGGGTTTACGTGTCTCTGACTCCCAGTACTGAGATGACAGGGCCATGTCACTGTGCCCAGCTTCTTAAATGCTAGGGACCAAGCTTAGTCTTCATGCCACCGTAGCACGTACTTTACCAGCTGAGTCACGCCCCCCATCCTCTTTTCTTTTTGCTTCTGATGGTCATTTCAGGGGTTGTCTTACTAAGTTAAATTTCTGAGGCCCATTGACAATTGCCCTTTGTTGGGCTGGAGAGATGGCTCAGGGGTTAAGAGCACTGACTGCCCTTCCAGAGGTCCTGAGTTCAAATCCCAGCAACCACATGTTGGCTCACAACCATCTGTAATGAGATCTGATGTCCTTTTCTGGGTGTGTCTGAAGACAGCTACAGTGTACTTATATACTTATAAGTAAGTCTTTAAAAGAACAAAACAACACAACAACAACAATAACAAAAACAATTGCTTTTTGCCTAGCACATCTTTGTAGGTGAGAGATGCGTTCCCACGGGCAGCCTTTGGAAAGCAGTATCAGAGTCTGCCTGCCTTCCTGGGATTCTGTGTATGGGTTTTTCATTCTCCCTTACTGAGGCCATGGAGCAATTAGCTGCTTAAAATCTGTTAGCCTCATCTGAACAATGATGAGACAGCTTCCCACCCCACAGGTTTCGGTACATGTACTTCCAGGGCTGCTATACCCATAACTCCTCTGACAAGTGCTAGCTTTCATGAGCATGGACTTATGTGTTGACATTAAAAACAAAAATGCCTCTGGAGACTGGAGAGATGGCTCAGTAGTTAAGAGCACCTGCTGCCCTTCTAGAGGACCCTAGTAGTATTCCCAGCACCTACATGGAGCTCACAACCATTGTGACTCCATTTGCAGAGAACCTGATGTCCTACTAGGACCAGTGTGGGCACTAAGTGCACATGCAGGTGAAACACCCACACTCATAAAGAAATCTAAACACACACACAGACACACATGCACACCACACACACACATATTTAAAGATGGGCCAGCTTCCTCAGAGCCTGAGCAAAGGGCCTCAAACTTGGAGGCTATGTGGCAATAACCATCTTGCCCAGGGTTGGGGATTTAGCTCAGTGGTAGAGCGCTTGACTAGCAAGCGCAAGGCCCTGGGTTCGGTCCCCAGCTCCAAAAAGAAAAAAGAAAAAAAAAAACCCATCTTGCCCCTGTTGATGATTCTAACAGTATTCGTAACACTGAATGTCACATATTATCTACCATATGCCCATCACTGTCTGAAGAAACAGAGCAGACTAAAAAGAATTAAGGGTTCGTATTATTATTCCCTCCCCAAAGGGTGGGGTGGTACTTCAGCTGTACCTGGCTTTACTTCAGCTGTACCTGGCATCTGGGGAGAAAGGTAGAGCGGGTGCTTTTGTTCCTGAAGGCTGGTTTGGGAATAAGAACGGCAGAAGATCACATTAATACAAGCAGCCGGGGGCAAGGAAACATCATCTTCTGGCAGCATCCTGGAATGTTCCAGATGTGCTCTGGGAAGCAGTTATGGGTAGAGGTTTCAGATCTGGGGTTAGAAAAAAAAAAAAAAGGTCCTGGCTCAGATCCCTCAGCATATTTGTCCTGGGGTCATAGTCCGGGTCCATTGTTAACTTCCTCAGTTTCCTCAGTGAAAATGTTCAAATCTTGATTTTTTCCCCTCCCTTCCCTACCCCCACTTTTTTTGGGGGGGGGGTTTCATAGTATCCAGGCTGGCTTCCAGCTACAAGGGATCCTCTGCCTCCTGGTGCTGGGATTACAGGCACACAGTAACTACCGTGTTGTTTAGTGATCACTAGGATGACTCGGTACCGTGAGTTTTACAAGTAAATATATGCAGAAATCGTTGCTTACTTTTCCTCCCGATATACCTTCTGGAGAAATGCAGACAGTGGAAGAAAAAAGCTTACCCAATGAAGAAGTGAGTTGGTAAGTGTGAGCATCCCAGGAATAAGGACTTCATCTTTATCGTGTACTAAGTTTATCCCCCATAGCCTGTAGAGCAGACCCAGCAGGGTGCCAAGCGGTTTCGACACCACCTGGTGGACATACGTGGAACTGCAGAGTCATAGCTCCAACAGTGCATTCTGGAACATTCTTTGCCGCCCGCTAGTGAAAAAATATCTTTCCGTTTCTTGTTCTGACAAGAGAATTATATTTATTGAAACTCACAAAGAATTTGTCAGACATATTCAACATCAGTCTATGACGCGAATGACCAAAGCCAATCAAATTGAAAAGCTCGCCTCGGCCTGCTCTGTTTCCCACATCAGAACACTCACCCGCTCACAACTCCCGTGCAGGAAATATAAGACCTGAGTCTCACCGACTAGTAGTTAACTGTTGTAAAGTCACTGAGACTCTGTGATTTCACCTTGTGCTCTCTGAAGCACTCCTTAGCTGCAGGGCGGAACCCCAGGGTTTCCCTGGGTTCCCCAAGGAAACCAGATGAATCCGGAGAACAGAGCTCTAATTTACAACTCAAAGTAACTTCAGCCTCCATTTGTCCTCCCTCTTTTTCCCCCCTTTAGGCCATGTTCACCTTATTTTTCATAGATCTGTGGACCGAGTGAGTATCGTTTGTGATGGAGCCTACTGTTTTCCCAAAGAGCAGGAAAAGACCAAAGGTCTTTTCTTTTTGAGCCCTAAGGCCAAGCATGGCGCCATTGGCCTTTAATTCTATCACTCTAAAGGCAGATCTCTGAGTTCAGGGTCAGCTTGGTCTACATATCGAGTTCGAAGACAGCAAGAACTATAGAGAGAGACTCTGTCTCAAATAATAAAACAAAAACAACACAAACAAACAAACAATTTCCTTAAGATACCAAAGGATACAAGTTCCGAATATGTGTGCCTGCGCAAACGAACCTTAACCCCGGCCAGCTTGAATGCGTCAATCTTTTCCAATCTCTGAAGCTAGGCATGTTCTGGCCTGGCTAGTACTTGGATGGTAGGAGTCACAGAACACTGATTTTTCCCTCACTGCCTTTTGACTTCTGGAACCATTGAATGGATGGGCTTAGGCTGACAAAACGCTAGAGGGCTAAGATGTGCAAGTGGCCAGTTGTGTAAGAGCTGGATTTGGCTATTCATGAGGTGAAGTGATGCCTTGTGGTGCTGACTCAGCAGTCACTCTGGGGAGACGCCTGCTCCCTGGACAGAGAAGCCCCACACAGCCCTGACCTCCATGGAGACCGGCCTGGGTTGTCAAATTCCTGTGCATCAGGGAAATTGAAGAGGGCTTTGTGGGAGGGAGTTCTTAGTGACAAATTTGGTGTTGCTGTAACAGTTTTGGAACTGTTAAAAAAAAAAGATGTTTGTGTGACTTCAGACAGGCTTTTAAATGGCAGCATGGAACATCTGCTTCTGTGGCAGAATGATTCTTGTGGGTTTCTCTAATCAGAAAAAAATTTGAAGCTGCCTCATGAACGCCCTGACTCAGCTCTGTGAGTCTCGACTCCCTTCACAGTGTGACTGTGTCTATTGCTTTTAACATCCTGAAAATCGGCAGGGCGTCTTTCACGTAGTGGGTTCAGCATGAATGGAATCTGGTAAGAGTGTGGAATCGGCAGTTCCGCCTGCAACCCAGGCGCCAGGTCAGAGTCTATTTTACCTAAGATTTCTATTGCTGTCGTAAGTACCATGACCAAAAGCGATCTGAAGAAAGTCTGTGTGTTGGGGGATGGGGGTGGGGCGTCTATATACTAGCTGTCCTGGAACATTCTCTGTAGACCAGGCTGGCCTCAAACTCACAGAGATGTGCCTGCCTCTGCCTCCCAAGTCCTGGGATTAAAGATGTGTGTACCATTTCTGCCTCATTTTATGTCCCGTAATCCACCATTATGGAAAGTCAGGACAGGAACTCAAGGCAGAAACCTGGAGGCAGGAACTGATGCAGAGGCCACAGAAGGATGCTGCTTACTGGCGTTCTCCTTGTAGATTACTCAGTCTGCTTTCTTATAGAACCCAGGACCATCTGCCTGGGGGTGACAGTCCCTACAGTAAGTTGGGCCCCGACACATCAATCATCAATCGATCAATAAAGAACAAAAACAGAAACAAACCACTCCATAGGCTTCCCATAGGACAAGCTAGTGGAAGCATTTTATCCACTGAGGTTCCCTCCTCTCAAATGACTCTATCTTGTGTGAAATTTTCATAAAATGGGGGTTGGAGAGGTGGCTCAGTGGTTAAGAGCACTGACTGCCCTTCCAGAGGTCCTGAGTTCGATTCCCAGCAACCACATGGTGGCTCACAACCATCTGTAATGGGATCTGATGCCCTCTTCTGGTGTGTCTGCAGACAGCAACAGTGTACTCATCTATAATAAACAAATAAATCTTTAAAAAAGAGAAATTGGCATAGACTGCCCAGCATAGAGGCCTCCTGCCTGGTCTAGAAATTGGCTTCCTTCTTATAGGTTTCAGGTTAGAACCCCGACCATCTGGAACACCAGAGATTTTCCATGTGGTGGAAGCTGTTTCATGAAAAAGAGAAACTTGGACAAACCCAGCGCAAGTTGAAGGTGGATTTGCAATACTTATCGGCACAGATAAAAAGAGTAATGGGTTTTATTCCAACATTTTCATCCACGTGTATAGTGTATAGTGTTGGTCATTTTCACCTGTATTAGGTACTTTTCTGATGCTATGGTAAAAGTCCACCATTAAGGAAACCTTAGAGGAGTTCGTTTTGGCTTACTGTTCCAGAGAGAGGGAGAAGAGTTTATCCTGGTGGTGCAGACACAGGAAGCAACAAGAAAACAAAGCTAAAGGCTCACACCTTTAATGGCAAGTGCAAAGCTCACCCCACAGTGATGCACTTCCTCTACCAAGGCCACACCTCCCACATTTCCACAAACAGAACGCAAACCGGGAACAAACCACGCAAAAGACACCATTTGCTGTTAAGCATCTGTCTGCAGTCTTTTGAGCGACTGAGATGTTTATCTGCCTTTAGTTCAGTTGCAGGAGACCGACTGCAGGGAGGATGGCATTCGACATGCCTGGGAGAGCTGTATTCTTTAACAGATGATCATTAGCATCTGCTCTGCACGGTGAACTGAGTCACAACAGTGGTAGCTCGTGACTCTGCCTCTAAGGAATTTACATCTATTGGAGAAATCCTGCACACATGCTACTGTTTAAATAATTCAAGGCACGATCTATGGTGCGCGAATGTCACTAAGCGCTACAAAATCTAACCAAGGAGTTGTTTCTAAAGAGCGGGGGTGGGGGAAGGCTTTTTAGCAGAATCAGAGCTGTTCTGGGTCTTTAGCTAAAGGTGAGTTGGAGCGGAGATGATGCCTAGTGAGCAGAGAGCGGGATGAAGTGGACTGGGAAGACTTAAAGCTTTAGAGTCCTTCCAGTCTGACGCCATGATATCAAGATTTCTGGATCTCCTGCCTTACCTGTGGCATTGCCATGAATCGAGTGAACAGAACATGTCTGACGCGGAACATGGTGCAAAGAGAGGAACTGTCAAAATAATGTAAACGTAGATGCGGGCAGGAATAGGATGGCTGATAAAACGCGGAGTAAGGATGCGATGGGAGGGGCGTTCCTGTCCTTTGCCTGTTGGAAGGCTCACCGCGCCCGAGGGGTTGGGCTGCACGCACTCCGCTTCAACGTAGGGGGCAGCACGAAGGGCATTAATGAGGCTTCAGCTTTTTCCAAAGTTTCTCAGTTGAAGAGCACATAGGCTGAGGACCTGGAAGGAATGAGTGGCAGGAGCGGGACTGGGCTGGAGAGTAGGGGGGGAGGGGGACGCCAAGTCTCAGTTCCACTAATTATACCCGCTGAGATTTTGCCTTTGACTATTTGAGAAGTACTTTCATTTAAGAAACCAAAAAAAGAGGTAGACTTCCTTTCCTGATTTCAGGTCCACGAGGACTTGGCTCCACCATGCAGTCCAGGGGCAGCAGTTCTGCTGCCCTGAGCCCAGAATCCCAGCAGGTCGAAGTCAGAAACTGCTCACAGGTAGATATACTGACTGACAGGTTGTATGTGGCTGATTAACTCCTATTAAATACCGGGAAGATGCAAATTTTCATTGCCTTAGCAAGAGATCAAAGAATATAATAAAATCTTTTCTATGTAGAGCTGTTACAGGATGATTGGTGATTGAGCCAATTAAAATTAAATAAAAAATTAATTAAAAATGTCATTTTCCTCAGAACAGATTGGAATGGCTAATAAGCTATTTTTGTAAGAAGAGGGAGAGACACATCTTACAAATTACATATATTCTGCTATTTTAATCTATAACCAGCCCCAAACAATATTTAAAAATATGTTTGTATATCAGAGCAGAGTGTCTGTATTACTTTACCTTTCTCGTTTGGTTTTTTTTTTAAAATTATTTATTTTATCTATGTGAGTACACTGTAGCTGTCTTCACACACCGGAAGAGGGCATCGGATCCCATTACAGATGGTCGTGAGCCACCATGTGGTTGCTGGGAATTACACTCAGGACCTCTAGAAGAGCAGCCAGTGCTCTTAACTGCTGAGCCATCTCTCCAGACCCACTTACCTTTCAACTTATAAATGCACACATAAATCACACACACACACACACACACACACACACACACACACACACATATATTCAATTACCATGAGAGATCAAAGGGCGAAAGACGAATAAACGGCCCAGTAGAAAGATGCATCACGAGGTCTGTGCTGTTAATTAGGCAGGAGAGACTAGCAGAGCTGTCAGAAGACTGCACACCAGTTGGTTAAAGCTGTTTCAAATACTCCTCTTACCAAGCAACTACGGTCACTCCCAGCTTGGTCCCCTTCGTAGAAGGCAAGGAAGGCCTTTGAATCCCAGGAACCATTAGAAGGAAGGTGTCTGCCTGGTCTTTCAAAATGAATGTGTCACAGAATTATCAGGGAATGACTAAATCCACCCAGCTCTTTTTTTTTTTTTCCTTTTTTTCGGAGCTGGGGACTGAACCCAGGGCCTTGCGCTTGCTAGGCAAGCGCTCTACCACTGAGCTAAATCCCCAACCCATCCACCCAGCTCTTAAGTTGACTTCTAGTCACTCTTATATTTTTGGTTGTGAGCCTAGCCTTTAACGGCTGAGCCATCTCTCCAGCCCGACTTCTAGTCACTCTTAAAGGTTCCGACATACTCTGAACACTCAGTTCTGCGTGGATGGACTCAACTGTGGACTGTTGTCGATAAAGTTTGATGGATTTCACGATGACTCAGTTAGTGTGAACTGGGCTTATGGAGGGTCTAGCATGTACCCAGTTTACCGTTGTCCACAGAACCACTAGCACACGCTTTCTAGTCTTAAGGAATCGCAGCGATGCAGACAAAATAAAGTTTATCCTCTCTCAGGGTGTCACAGCTCAAACCCTGCCGGAGGAGCAGAGAGCCCTGGCGTACATGTGGGACGGAGGGCAGCAGATTGAGGCAACTCTCATTGGATGGATGCCGGACTGAGGAATTACGTGGATAACGTCGGTGAAGTGGCTTACGGCTGAACTGTGGAGGACACAGCACTGTGGGTAACCAAAATCCACAGAAAGACTCCAAGCTTGAGCATCCGGTGTGCCTGCCTTTGAGCCAGGAAGAACAGCGTGGTAGCAGTGTGTTCGACAAGCTGGAGTTGGGGGTACGGCACATTCACTGGGAGAGTTGGAGTTAAACAGCAGATTTGGGGACACCAGACAGGTGGGAAGAGACTTGTGAGAGGGCCTAGGAAGCAGGAAGTAGTTCTTCGACTTCCTAGCTGGATCATGGCTGCTAGAATTGCTAGTATATCTGTCCTGCGTTTCAGATTAACTTCCTACCTCCCTCTCCTCCTTTTTTCCCTCCCTCCTTCCCTCCTTCTCTCCCTCCCTCCCTCCCTTCTTCTCTCCCTCCCTCTCCTCTCCCTCCTCCTCTCCCTCCTTCTCTCCCTCCCTCCTTCTTTCTCTCCCTCCCTCCCTCCTTCCCTCCATCCCTTCCTCCCTCCTTCTCCCTCCCTCTTTCTCTCCCTTCCTCTCCTCTTCTCTTTTGACAGGGCTTTCCTATGTAGCCCAGGCGAGCCTCTAATTTATTATCCTTCCCTCTCCTCCTTCCAACTGATGAGATTGCAGGTATGCCACAAGGCCCAGCTTAAATTACAAGTCTCTGGAAGGCAAAGGCTGAGTTGTGCAGAGGCTCGCCCGCTGATTGAATTAAACCATGCGTAACACAATGCATTGGAAGCTGATTTTTTCCTTGTTGACTCTGGCTAATAAGAAAGGCCTGTTTATCCCCCAAGACATGACCGCTACACATCTATTTCGTATATCGAGATTATTTTACATCCATGTTGCACTTCCTGGCCATGTCCTGCTTTCTGTAGAACCCTCTCCTGCCCCCACACACCAACCGAAAACCTCAGAACCCAAATGTCACACTGACTAATAAAAAGGTGACACCTTCATTTGGAGACAGAAACCTAAAGGCCAAGAAATGCCTTAACCAGTTTCTTAGGCCCTTAAACATCTATTTTTCTACTTTTTAGATTCATCATTTAAAGGAGATAGAGCTTGGGGAATTCTGAGCAGTTAAAAGCTTAAAACCAAAAAAAAAAAAACACCCTAAAACAAAACAAACAAACAAATACCCCCAAAAAACAAAAACCAAACCCCACCCACCTCTCAAAAAAAACAAAAAAACAAAAACAAAAACAAAAACAACAACAACAACAAAAAAACCCAAACCACCTGCCTTTGCCACGAATACTCTTCTCTTCAGAATACAAAAATAGAAAGGACGGTCTGGTCTAAATAATGCATAGAGTTCTATTCTGTGAGGCAGGTCAGAACTCTAGCAGCTACTTCATCTCAAATGTCTGCTGGGCTCTGCCTGACGCAATGGTCTCTTCAGGAGCTGCACATTTCCCATTACACCAGGGCAGCCTCCTGTGCGACTCTGATCCTGACTGTGATTACCAAGCTTCTCTACAGTGCTTGCCCTTTTGCTTCCCTGGGGAAAAAATCGCTTACGTTTGCACTTTCTCCCTCCTCATTTCAGTTGACCGGCTCCTTCACTGTGGAGCTAGAATGTCTGGCAGGAACTTTGCAACCAAGAGCAAATCCAGGTACAAGGTCCACAGTCTCTTGCAGTCCTTGCTTTCCTATCGAAGAAATGGAAATAAGGATGCCTACTTCCTGTGAGTCATAAGAATTAAGTACCGATATCAGGATTTATCCCTAGGATGAGCTCTGTTTACCTACTCAGCGCAGGTTTATTTCCGAATATGCTAGAGCTGAGGAATAGACACACCAGTCCTATACCTCAACATAACCCTATCGTCCAACAAACAGTGACGCTTCCCCAGAACACTTCCCAGAGCCTATTAGAAGTGCCAGATCTCAGGCTCCGTCCCAACCCTATAACTGCAGACACTCTGTGGACCGCACACAGAGTGCAGCCCCTGTTGGTTGTGCCCCTTTCTCTACCCAGTTCCCTCTGGGGTCAGATCCCCAATTCTATTCTTATGAAGGCACAGTGTGGGTCTCCGTGCAGGCGGCAGGTATAACCAGGGATAAAGGTGTGTGCATACCTGCGCATGTTGTACTGGCGCTGTAGTTCTAACCCTTATTTCGGAAGCCTCTGGGTCTCGTCATTTATTTTCTCTCCTGATCGAGCTGACGATTTGGGAGCTGGGCTTTAGGAGTAGGTAGGGGCCCCGTCCTATGATTTGATCAGGTCTGAGTATTAAAGATGCCCTGGATCTCAACCTTAAAAATAACAACCCTGGTGTCCTTCCCTGGAGGCACCTATCCCTGGGGGGTAGGGTTTTTCCATCTTTAGGGTGACCTGGGAAGGCTGAGTGGGTAGCATGGCCACAGGCCTGTGAGTCAGAGGATTTCCTTGTTTAGAGAAATCTTACCACCCTCGTTATTTTCAGTTGGTCGTTTGCTAAGGGGCGGGACCTCCAGGAGCCCAGGCTGACCTTGGATCCTGAATTCTGCCCAGCATCTTCCTTCATCTACCAGGGCTGGGGATTGGTTAGACACCGCCCTCTTGTGGAAAGCTAGTTTCACTGGCTCCAGATGGGAGCAGAGAGGCCTGCCATTGGCTTAGCACAGAAAGGTTGCTGGCAAAATGGCTACAGGTTGCTTCTCTGGTTTTCTCCTTTCCTTGGACCTCTCTGGCCAAGTGAGTCTTCATAAACCCCATGCTAATTTGGGGTGACACAAGCATTTTTACAAGCATAACTCACTTGTAGCTGAATGGACCAGGGGTGTATAGCATTTGACACAACAGTAGTGTTCTGCAAAAATACCAGGCAGTCGTGAGAACATTACATTTTGTTTTTGTTTTTGTTTTTGTTTTTTTTCTTTTCTTTTTTTCTTTTTTTTCGGAGCTGAGGACTGAACCCAGGGCCTTGGGCTTGCTAGGCAAGCACTCTACCACTGAGCTAAATCCCCAACCCCTACGTTTTGTTTTTAACTGTTGAAGCTTATTCAGATAATATGCTAATTTTAGAAAAACCGTACAAATGATACTGTGACCCTGTCACTCACCAAGTAAGCAATTTGCTGTTTCTATGTCACTTTGTGGACCATTTCCTTTAGTGTTTCTATTTTGGCACTTTTTTCCTACTTTTGCTTGGATTCTGCTCACATATCTTAAGATGAAGAATGCAGACAGAGCCGGGGGCATGACGGTGCCCATCTTGAGTTCTGGCACCTGAGGGTAAGAGGCAAAGGTGGGTGGATCCCTGTGAGTTCAAAGTCAGCCTGGTCTACAGCGTGAGTTCCAGTCCAGCCTGGGCTACAGAGTGAGTAACAGTCCAGCCTGGGCTACAGAGTGAGACACTGTCTCAAAAGAATGATGATGATGGTGATGGTGATGAGGAGGAGGGGGGAGGAGGAAGGGGAGGAGGAAGAGGAAGAGAGGGAGGAGGAAGATGAGGGGGAGGGGGAGGAGGAGGAAGGAGAATAGGAGGAAGAGGAGGAGGAGGGGGAGGGGAAGGAGGAGGAGGGAGAGGAGGAGGAGAATAAGAAGAGGAAAGCTGGCTGGAGAGATGGCTCAGTGGTTAAGGTCACTGACTGCTCTCTCAGAGGTCCCGAGTAACCACATGGTGGCTTGCAACCATCTACAATGGGATCTGACATGTGTGAAGACAGTTACAGTGCACTCATACACATAAAATAAATAAATAAGTTTTAAAAGAGAAGAGGAAAGGGAGGGAGATGAGGGCTTGAGGGAGGGAAACCGTGCCCACTGCTGACCTAGTCCTTGGACTTGGCTTGTGGCAGTTGTCCTTGGTAACATGAGCCATCCCCTTCATAGCTCAGCTGGGTCGTTTAAATGCCTCCTGACCTATGCTTTCCCCTCCCGATACTTCCTTTTGCTTTTTTATCTTTCAGTTACGTCTGCTGCTCTAATGGCCTGCCCTTCTGCTTTTAACCTCCTTCTTAATTTTCCAGGGAAGAAAAAGAAAGAGAAGAAAGAGAAACCCCTGTGTCTACTATCGTCCGGGCTGAGAGTATGCTCTCTTGGCTCTTGGCTAGCAGTCCATAGCTCAGCGCTGTGGGGTGATATTTTACTTGATGGTCAATAAAGCTTGTCCATTTTAGAATTATTAACCCTGGGTCTGCCGTGGGAGTTAAAATATTTTTTCTATTCACTCGACATCCGATTCACACCTTTGTTCATCCTTTCAGCTATCGTTCATCACTTAAACAACATCCACAAAGGTTCTGTTCTTGGCTCTGGGGGGTTGGAGCCTTCTATGTAGATGGAAGGGCTTCGGTGAGGCAGGGAGGGAAAAGCGAGCATGATTAGCCTTGGATTTTCTGGTGAGCTTTGAGACAGGGCAGCGAGGCGATGGGGAAGTTGACAGCCCCGTGGACTCTGTAGGGGAAAGCTGTTTGGACTAGCTGCCCTTTTGAATGGGAGCTAAATAATGAGAAGGAACCAGCAGCGTGGCGACCCAGGGCAGCGCCTCCAGGCAGCACGCTCAGGACACGGGTCCTGTGGTGTGAGTCAACTCTGCAGGAGCTGCATGGGGACAGCTGAGGTCACAGCAAGAGGAACAGAGGGAGGGTAGGCTTAGAGAGGCAGGGGCTGGCATATTCATTTTCTTTGCTTCCCTCTCTCCATTGTGAGGCTGAGGATCGAATCAGGGAAGCGGTCTACCGAGGAGCTACATCCGGGTTTCAGTCCTTCCCTAGCTGTGAGTAGAGAGACTCTACTCTTCTAACAAGAGCTCACATGATTCAGAGGTCATTCCAGATGCTGGGTTGTAAGGGAGTAGAGAAGGTAGCACAGAGAGTAAAGAATGAGGATTGCATTTATGTATGGGATCCCTTGGAATAAGTGCTACAGACAGCGGTGAGCTTCCCTGTGGGTGGCTGGGAATTGAACCCAGATCCTCCAGAAGAGCAGCCAGGTCTCTTAACTGCTGAGCCATCTCTTCACTGCAGCTCTAACTGCTGAGCCATCTTGTTGGATGCGGTCTTGCTATGTAGTCTCGGTTGGCTTTGAACTCAGTGATCCTACTGCTGCAACTTCCTAAGTGCTGGCATGGCAAGGGTGCACTAAAGATTCTGTGGCAATGCAGGTAACACAGGGAGGGAAATCCTCAGCTTTTCAACTGGGCTAGGGTGGGGGTGGGGCAGCAGGGGCTGAGACAATTTCAAGAAGAGAAAAGATTGATTTTTGGCATGCACAGTTTTAGTGGTCTATGGTCATCTGACCCTGTTACTTTGGGTTTGTGGTGACAGTAATGTACAGCATACATGATGGTGAAACACGTGGCAGGGGAGAAAGCAGAGAGGGTCGCAAAGGGCTGGGATTCCATCAGCCCCTTGGGAGTCACAGTTTCCCCCTTAGGCCCCATCTCCATCACCCATTCATATCGCTCCCGAGGCCATTTCAACGTGACAGGTATTTTTATAAGACAGATAATCAGGACGCAGACACACGGGGAGGACACTACGAGATGACAGGATGCTCTAAGGACTGACAAACAGTGCTGGCCGCCACCTGAAGCTAGAGAGACACAAGGCAGGGTTTTTCGCTACCCAGTTCAGACAGAGTTTGCCCTTTCCGGGATCTTTGGCCTGCTAGCTTCTAGAACCGTGAGGAATGATGACAACCAGTTTTTGGCACTTTGTTACAATAGAAATGGGGAGAAAAGCCAGGGTAAGCCATAGGCAATATGGTGACCGGAAGCATGACCCAAGTTCAACCTGCGGCAACAGGTTAAAGACTGGGAAAGGCTGTCTTCCTCGGGGACGGGTCATCCTTCACGTGGATCCTAGCCTTCACTCCGGAGAAGCAAATTTGACAGGACACCGACAGTAATTTCCAGACCTGGAGGGAAGCGTAGGATCTGACGCATTGATTCCTAGAGTCTTGGAACCGAGAGGAGTAGTTTTAGCTCACAGTACTTCTATTCACACATCCAGGGATCCATTCACATAAAGGTAAGGAATGTCCTGGGCTGGCTTTGGCTCTTGTTCCACAAGTGATTCCCTCGCCTCTATCAAGCTTGCCTCTGCAGCCCCAGCTCTGTTGATATCTCTGATTCACTTAAAGAACACCAGAGCTCAGCATCCCCGTACCCAGCACTGCTCTGCCTCCCCAGGCCTGCAGACTCCCTGTAACCTTCTCAGGGAAGGACCCCTGCCACAGACCACCCAGGGGAGTGTATCAGCAGAGGGACCAAGGCTTGGATTTCATGTAGAGAAGGGATTCAGCTCGACAGACAGACACAAACTCGAGGTGTGTGCTGCTGCGAAAAGCTTTACTTCTTGGCACAGATTTAAGCAGTTAGAACAGGTACATCATAATGGGCAATCATCCAGCTCTTATTCCTCACCCCACCAATTGTCCCTTGCAAAGAGGAAAGCTGAACGTACAGTCCAGGAAACAGTTCTCAGCCGCAGACAATAGTTTAGAAAACTGCAGTTAGACTGCCAGACTTGTGGGCACCAGATATGCATTCAACATTTACCTTTGTTTTAATAAAGTTTAAACTCTATGTTTATGGCCCCTCAAGATAATATGGAAACTCTTGTAACCATTCTATAATTTCTTTCCTTTCTCGCTCAGTGTTAGCTTCTCTTTTCCTTCTAGTTAACTCTTGATAAGTTCGCTCAACTTGTTGGACCTTATCCATGGTCTTTCTAAAAGAGTCACTACTATTCTGAATCATGCTAAACAAAACTTTCCCAAGGGGGGGGGAAGGCTTTTCTGGAACAGTCATGTTCTTAGTAGCTGCAATTAATTTCTCTCCTATTTGCTGGGAACTAATGGGTGCAGCAGTTGAGTTCATCAGGATCCTGATGGTGTGAGACGTTTCCGTCTCTGAACTTTCAGTTCCTGAGACATCTAAAGGAACATGACCACTTCCCACACAGCTATATTTTTAAAATCAGATATTATTGACAGGCTTAAAGTTGCTAAGATCGGGGTTGGGGATTTAGCTCAGCGGTAGATCACTTGCCTAGCAAGCGCAAGGCCCTGGGTTCGGTCCCCAGCTCCGAAAAAAAGAAAAAAGAAAAAAGAAAAAAAAAGTTGCTAAAATCAACAAGGCTAGAACACAGAAGGCACCTCCACCACAAGCATAGACCCTAGTCACCATCTTTTTTTGGGAGACTGCCACGGACCTCCAGGAGGCCAAGCCATTCCAGGCACAGGCCTCTGTTCTGGATAGAAACGAAGCACAAGAGCTTCAGGTTACACAGACTCCACTGGAGTGGGTGTGGCAGACCCCCTCCTTTGCTTGCTTGCAAGTAGGGGTCTAACTCTCTTGGGGGCCATGGAGGCTTCTGAAGGCAGAGTCTGGGTTAGCTCTTCAGCCTGGAACTCTGGTTCTGTTCACACTGGGCCTTTACTGGGTTGAGCAGATGGCCCCATTCTTGCTTTCCCGTCCAACGGCAGAACAAGACTTCATTTTCAGTTTGTCTTAAAGGAATTCTCCCTGTACCGTAAAAACTCAGTTGTGTGAACAATCAGAACAGCACTGTAGGATGTGAGCTTGCTTACTTTTAAATTTTGTATGTGTGTGTGTGACAGAGTATGTCCACGTTTGTGTGAGGATGATGTGTGGTGCATGCACACATGGGTGCGATGCTCAAGTCTCTGAGTGTGTGTGTGTGTGTGTGTGTGTGTGTGTGTGTGTGTGTGTGTGTGTGTGTGTGTAGAAGCCAGAAGAGGGCCTCAGGTATAAAGGGACTGGGTATCAGCTCAAAACACCACATGACTAAGTTCTCAGGACAAAGGAGATTTCCAGAAGGACAGCAGGTAGGGAATAAGAGACAACAACAGAAGACAGAGGATGAAGGAGAAGGGAGAAAGGAACAAGGGAGAGGGGGAAGGGATATTTGTCCTAAAGGGGTCAGAGGCTGGCCTCTGGACAGAGGACATGGCCCATAGGCAAATGGCAGTTTACAAAGGTACAAAGGGAAGCCCTGTGTTAGGATGAGGTGTTTAATTAGAAGTGGACATGTTAATTAGGAGAGCTTTCAATTAGGGGGCTTTTGATTGCTAGACTTCAATGTTGTGAGAGTGGAATCTTGGTGGTCAGCCTCAGGAAGAGGAAGCGGCCAAACAAGGGAACAGACCTGGGTAGGGCTAGCTTTAGGAGTGTAATGGAAAGGTTTTTGGAGGCAGAGGGGATGGGGGTGGGAGGTGAGATGGGAAAGGTCCACCAGAGCCACATTTGCCCCCCTCAGCCTGGCTAACACACCTTTAAGCTGTCCTTCCACTCACCTGTCTCTCACAAGACAGCTTTTTACTGAACCTGGAGCTGGGCCTGCAGCCCCGCCTCACCCTCGTGTCTCTTGTTACCTCTGCAGTGCTGGGCTACAGGTGGGAATCTCAGACATGGGCTCTGGGGATTTGCACCCAGGTCCCTCTGCCTGCATAGCACGTGTTCTTGCCAGTGATCCATCTCCCCAGTCCCATGTGTGCTTTCTCTAAAGCAAACATCAAGGCAGAAATAGCGTGTCCTGTGACATTTGAGAAGGTATTGGTTCGTTGTTCCCAGACACATAATCTGAAGATTAATTTTACCTGTGTGTAGCATTGCCCTCTCTTCACAAACCATGGTAGGAAGTTGGGTGGCATGGATTAATGGAAGACAGTCATCCAGTTCCTTACTTTAGGCTTTAATTAGTTTTGTTTCCACCCCCCCTTCCTCTTTTAGTTACGGATTGGATAATTGTGCCACTCAGAATTCAAACGCTGAAAACCTCTAACCCCTAAGGTGACGTTACATGGGAAAGTGATATGTTTACATGAGCTCATGGAAGGGGTTCCGTGACAGATTGCTATCCCGACAGGAAAAGGAAGAGAGAGACCAGAGTTTTCTCTGCCATCTTGTGCAGGATGGCAGCGATCTGGACACTAGGGGAAGAACCTTGCTGAGGAATTCAACCTTCAGCACTTTGATTCCAGTTTCCAGAAAGTCACAAACTGGGGGGAGTGGATGAATTACCGAGGGAATGGGTATTACTGGTGGGGGTCCCAGCAATATCAAGGACCTATGTCCTAGAACCATGGAGACTGGCAACCTTCCCCTGGGCAGGCTCAGGAAATTGACGAAGACTTCCTTTGGTTTATGAGGGGATGTTGAGAGTCTCTGCAAAAATTAGCAACCACAGCTTCCTATTACAGGGTGACTGAAACCTGAGACTGCATCCTACAGAGACCTCACACAAAGGCCAGCGAAGGCATTCTTGTGCTGACAGGGTGATTGGTAGGCACCGTCTGTCACAGTGAGCACAGCCCACCGGATCCCAGGTTTTCTTCACGTGGGATCTGTGTCCTATTCTCTTTGTCTGGTATATTGGTTAAGCCCATTTATCTTTCAGTGCTTTCCAAAGGATTCCCATCCTCTCTATCTTTAGTCTCTCACTTGGATTCATGACTGAGTACGTATGTATGTGATAGGCCTTAGACCTAAGCTCCTTAGAGACCCTGTTTTGACTTTCCAGCAAGCCGCTCGCCCAGATAATCACTGCGGTTGCAGAGATGTAAGAACCAACCATTAAACTAACTGCTTTCCATTCCAAGTGTTGGGAAATTTCCAACAGGTGAGCATGAATCTCATGCAGTCACCATGGCAACAAGACCAGGCAGGTCTGATGTGGAGTCATCTCTCCCGTTCTCTTCTTCCCCTATACTCACAATGTCCAATACATCACTTGAGGCATCCAAATTTATTCTTCAGTAGTGTCTTTGGCTGGGTTTGTGTTGCTGCAACGAAACACCATGGCCAAGAAGCAAGTTGGGGAGGAAAGGGTTGATTCAGCTTACACTTTCATCTTGCTGTTCATTACCAAAGAAGACAGGACTGAAATCCTCACAGGGCAAGAACCCGGAGTCAGAAGCCGATGCAGAGGCCGTGGAGGAATGCCGCTGAGTGGGTTACTTCCCCTGGCTTGCTCAACAAACCTCCTTACAGAACCCACAACTCCGGCCCAGGGATGGCTCCACTCACAATGGGCTGGGCCCTCCCTCCTTGGTCACTAACAGAGAAAATGCCTTAGAGCTGGGTCTCATGGAGGCTTCTTTCTCTGTGATGATTCCAGTTTGTGTCAAGTTGACACACGAAACCAGCCAGTCCAGGTGGTCTCAACTGTCTCAACTCCCAGTGGAGTTGGAGGTGACAGGATATATACCAGTCACCCTTCTGTTACCAAAACAAATACCAGACATGACATATGAAGACCTAAGGTTGTTTTGCTTCTAGATTTAGGAGTTCCAGCCCCAGGTAGTTGACCCTACTGCATTTAGGCCTGTGGTGGGTGTGCACACACAGTGAAACTGCTTTCTTTATAGTCAGGACTAAAGGAGAGAGACACACCTTCAAAGACACCCCCATCCCAAAATGCTAGGCCTCACCTCTGTTTTGTTTGCTGAGTGATGTTTTTATTCAGGCAGGCTCTCTTGTGGTTGGCCTGGAACTCTCTACTGTAGATCAGGCTGGCCTTGAACTCACACAGAACCAGTGATGGGATTAAAGGCACAGCCACAAGTAGGCCTCACCTCTTAAAGGTTCGCTAACAACCTTTCGCTAACAAGTTGGAGACCAAGCGTTTAAGGCCTAACCAATACACACAGATGGATGCATGGTATAGAGCAAAGGTTACAGACTTCTGAATGAAACAGCCCCCTTCGCTGTTACAAAATGAGAGAATCTGGTAAAATCCCCCGTCACGGATTCGTGCTTTATGAATCCATGTTTGTCAAGGAGACGGGGATATATTGGTAGTTTTTGCTTTTCTGCAAAACCTGAGGTGGCTGAGACTCCCTTCACCACAAGCTACCATTCTAGCCCCACTCCTACCCACATCCCAAGCTTCTGGAACACTTGTAGCTGGAAGTTACAATCTGCCTGGTTACGGCTGGAACAAATTACTCTGATCACTCTGGGCCCTTTAAATCTTTTTTTTTAACTTAAAATATTTTTATTTATTTCTTTATTTGTATGTAAAAACGTTTTGCCTGTGTGTGTATGTGTGTGTGTGTGTGTGTGTGTGTGTGTGTGTGTATGCATGTCATGTTCATACCTGATGCCTGAGGAGGTCAGAAGAAGGCATGGGATCCCCTGGAACTGGAGTTGCATATGGCTGTAAGCCGCCATGTGGGTGCTGGGGTTTGAATGTGGGTCCTGGAGAAGAGCGGTAAGCTTTTTTTTTCTTTTTCTTCTCTCTCTCTCTCTCTCTCTCTCTCTCTCTCTCTCTCTCTCTCTCTCTCTTTCTTTTTTTTTTTGGAGCTGGGGACCGAACCCAGGGCCTTCTGCTTGCTAGGCAAGCGCTCTACCACTGAGCTAAATCCCCAACCCCGAGTGGTAAGCTTTCTTAACCACTGAGCCATCTCTCCAGCCCCAGGTCTGACTACATTAAATTCTCTCTGTGCTTAGTAAAAACTAATGACCACCTTTGTGTGATGCACTTAGAAATTAGAACAAAACTATTAAAATGATATGTTGCATTTTCTTTTCTCTTTTCATTTAAAACTGATTTTTATTCTTATGCATGTTTGTGTATCACACGCATGCCTGGTCTGTGGAGGTTAGAAGAAGGCATCAGATCTCTTACAACTGAAGTTATAAATGGTTGTTGGCTGCCATGTGGGTGCTGGGGATTGAACCCAGGTCCTCAGAAAGAACAAGTGCTCTTAACTCTTGAGCCATCTCTCTAGTTCTGGTGGATTTCATATAAAATTTCATACTGATGACCCCAGCTAGTCCTAAATTAAAATTCTATGAGGCATAGGGACAGAAGGACACGTTGGTGAGAGGAAGACTGAGACATGCAGATCCTGAAGAACCAGCCTGCCTCTGCCTTAGCCTTAAAAGCCGTCTTATAGTAAAGACAATCTAGGGCTGGACAGATGGCTCAGCGGTTAAGAGCACCCGACTGCTCTGCCAGAGGTCCTGAGTTCGGTTCCCAGCAACCACATGGTGGCTCACAACCATCTGTAATGAGATCTGGTGCCCTCTTCTGGTGTGTGTGAAGACAGCTACAGTGTACTTATATATATAATAAATGAATAAATGAAAAAAAAAGACAATCTAGGTTCATTCCTGTTTATGATGAAGCCTCTGTTACCCAAGAATTGGGCTATGGCCCACCTGAAACTACAAATGGTTCTGTACTGCCTGTTCCAGGACAGGCAAGCATGCCTTTGTTTGAAAAGGTTGTCATAACCATTGTGCAAACCTACCTTTGTTTCCAAAGGCTCTGTGACGGTCTATGAGCCCCTTGTTATGACTAGCTGCTGTGATCACCTTGTTTTGACCACTGGTTCTATTCTGCTCCTGTAGCCCTTCTATTTTTTCCCCATTTGGAAACGTCCTACTCCTGAACTGTAAAAGCCCTACCTTCCTCACTTCAGCGCTGATCTCTCGAACCCCACTTTAGGGGAAGGCAGCCTATGTACACGAATGAAAAAGCTTGCTTTAATTAACTGCTTGCTTTAATTAACTTGGCGACGATAATTTGGGTTGGTGGTTTTTCTCTTCCCATCTTTGGGATTAATGATCCCCAGGCAGATGGGGAGTCCTTGGAAGAACTCTTTACAGCACCAGGCAGTGTCCCCAACACTTCTGCTCATGCCATCTCATTGTTGGTGGCCGGAGTAATCGTGATGGCCAGCTTCATTTTTTAGGTATAGGGATAAATCTCAGTGGATGAGTGGCTTGCCAGAAGCCTGGCAGTTGTAAATACTTATTCAATATTTGTAAATACTTATTCAAGGCGCTAATTGCCTGGAGTTAGGACATAGCTCACAACTACAGTATTGTCCCCAGGAAGTTACTCCACGGAGTGGATGTAGATAGGATGTGTTGTTTACTCACACTCTGACAAACTGACCGCAAATCGGATTGGGGCGGGTTCCCAGGATCCTCCTCGGTTTTGATACAGTTGTCAGAATAACTCCCAGAACTCAAGGGAGTTCTGCACTTAGGAGTTTGTCTAAAGGATACAAAATCTGGGACCAGACAAAGGACATCATGCAGAATCTGAAAGCATGCGGCATGGTCCTTCCTCATGGTCCATCAGTCTTCTTTGCGGGGTTGCGTTCACCATCCTGTAAGTCCAACAAGCTCCAGCATCCAGGCTTTGTACGGAGCTTTTGATATGCGGGCATAATTGGTAAACTCAGCCTGACTCCCACGCTCTCCGGGCGGGCTCATGGTAGGCCTACGTGAGAAATAGCCACTATCCACAGCCAGCTCATTACTGTGAATTCAGGTAGGGTCAGGGGCTCCTAGAACTTGGGAAATTGCAAGGGTTTTAGACGCTTCCTCTCAGAAACCTAGAACAAAGACCAGACGACTCTTTACAACAACAGCAGAGCCGTGCAGCTTTTGTGTCTGCAGATTCCAGGCAAACTGCTTTCCTTTCGGCCAAACTCCATTCCGGGGAAACTATCTCTCACCTGGATTTACGACTCTGAATTAAAGCAAGAGCTCAAGATCTATCCTGACCTCCTGGAGATCTAGAGCGCGGTTTCCTGTATTTCGAAACCACATCCTGCCCTTCCGTTTCTGCCCACTTGAAACCAGACACAATCCACGATCCAGTCCTGTCTTCCGGTTCCCCTCCGTCCCCTCCCCCTCTCTCCCACCCCTGCCCCTGGGGCGGAGGTAATGAAACCACAGCCGGAAGATTGCCTGGCAGAGAGCAAGTCTTGAGCAATGGGAGGCTCCTGACGTGGGCCACGTGGGCAAGACCAGCTCAAGACGTACAAGTCTGCATTTATCCTTAATCTGCATTCTAAACATCCCCTCCCCCAGCCCATCTCCTCGGTAGCTCTGTTCTAAGGTTTGCAAGGTGAAAAGGACGGGTGGCTGTGAAGTGATTTCTAGGATTTGTATAGAGGCCGTGCAGACATTCATTTTAATTATTGATGCGAAACCCTGTCATGGGTGAGAAGGAAAGGGCTTTTCTTTTATTGCACACTTTCTATACACTGTGATCGGCACTCGGATTCCACACACCATTTAACCCTCACCATCCAGTGGATTGTGTTCCGGATCCTTCTCTAACCTGAGCTCTGCAAGATTAAAGAAATTAAACCTGTATCTGGCTGCCTCCAGTGGCTGGTAATAGCCAGAAAATGTTGCCATTATGTTTGTTCGCTCTGTGCTTTATTAAATATTATTTTGTATGATTATGTAATTAAACTGTGATCCTCTGAAACCTGTTATTGTGAAAGCGGGGGCAGCTCAGCTGAACAAAGCTAATCAAAGAAATGCTTCATTTACATTAATCCTGCTGGGAGATTGTTCGGGTCATTTCTCTGAATACCCGGGTGACCTTGCTTAGTTTAGGGTAAACACTAGGCTGCTTTCCATTATTAAACCTCTGCTAATTCGGGCCCCTGATGCAGAGCGAATGCGCTATTAATGATAAACGCATCAATCACATAAAAGGCTCGCTATGGGATTATAAGCGCAGCAGGATTCAAGCTCTGGTTTCCAGTGTACCTCGGTATTATTGACCCAAGTTGATAAAGGAGACAGCTTTCGGGAGGATTGATGTAGAGACCTGACCTCTGAATTAGCTCTGTACTAGTGCCACCTAGTGGCCATGCTGTGCGCCAGCAGGTCCTTCATATTTCTAAGGGCTCTGGGGCTCCGCCTTCCTCAGTTACCCAAACTGGTGTGTTTTGTTTGTTTCCGAAGGCACTGGAGTTACTTGTGTGATAGGAGGTGAATGAGGCAGTCGTTTACTTCAAATTGATGCAAACATTTAAGTACCTGAGATGGTGAATGTGGAACCTTGGATCATTTTAATACGGCCCAAGAACGCCGTCTCTCCTGCCTCTTTTCGATCCCTGATTCCTAAGGAACCCATCAGTGCACACAGGCCACCCTTCTACATCTTCCCACAACAGTGTCCTCAGGTGACACCACAGCCCAGAAGGAAAATGAGAAAGTCCAGCCGTCCCCCCAGAACACTGAGTCAATGGATTTTACGTTCTTTATCCAGGTGTCTCTCAGCTACAGGCCTGGCAGAGGCTGTTCAGAAATAGTTCCTCAGCGCTGCTCCTGAACGATGTGGAACATCAGCAGCGCGCCGTGCCTGACTAAGTGCAGAGAATAATAAGTTGGCTAGCCGTCCTTCCTAACTCAGACAAAGACGAAAAATGCCTGAGCAAGGAGACAGACCCCTCCCGCTACAAGACACCCTAAACGGGATTGCCATCGTGGAGGGACAAGGGAACCAGGTCAGGATCTGAATGGGCTTTGCCCCAATTTTAATCCTGAATCTGTTACTTGTACAGTTGGAAAAATGATTGGTCACCTCAATCAGGAGTGAAAAAGGGAGAGACCGTCGTCCATCAAGGCTTCCTGTGTACCTTGGTATAACTGGACTAGGTTGATCAACGAGACTGTTTTACTGGAAGGAATTGGTCATGGAAATCACCAGGCCCCGCAAGACTACCCTTTGTGGATGTTACTGGAAGACATGCTCAGAGTGTATCCCAACCAAGGTACCTCCCAACAGTGTTGTTCAGGTTCAAGTCAGGAAACTAGAAAAAAAAAAGGCCAGTTACATGTATTTGTGTATGTCTGTGGTGTGTATGAATGGTGCATGTACATATGTGTCTGGGTATGCGTGCTCGTGCGTGTGCATTTGGGGCGGGAGAAGGACATAAGGGGTCTGTAGCTCTTGGCCTTATTGACTTGAGTCAGGGTCTGTCACTGACCCTGAAGCTCACTGGTCAGCCAGCTCTTAACGATCTTCCTATCTCCGCTCTCTAGTGCCAAGTTTACAAGCATGTGTAGCCATGTCTCGTTTTCTATGTGGGTGCTGGGGATTTGAACTCAGGTCTTCATGTTTGCAGAGCAAATGTTTTTATCTACTGGGCCATCTCCTCAGTCCCAGAACAGCAATATTCACAGAGATAATTTCCTAGGGGAAATTGGTTGCCGGGGGTGGGGGTGGGGAGGGGAGTTTGGAGGCTGGGAGGGAGGCTGGGGACCTCTGAAGTCCAGAATTAGTGCTTCCCAGTGTGACCTAGCCCTCCGAGGAGAGTGGTGATGTTGGGAAGGTGATGGTAACTCCTGAGTTTGGAGGCCAGAGTAGTATGTTTGCTCACAGTGATGAAAAAATACTGACAGAGCAATTCAAGGCAGGGGGGTTTCTTTTCGTTCACAGATGGAGGTTAGAGTCCATCGTGGTGGCGGAGTCCCGAGATAGGAGCTTTAGGCACGTCGCCTCTGACGTTTGGAAACAGCGGGCTGAAGGCTGCAGCTCATTTTTCTTTATCTGCAGCCTGGGGCCCTGGCCTGTGGAGTGATGCTGCCCACGCTTAGGGTGGCCCTTCCACATCAATTAACCCATCTTGACACTCACTCCCCGGTAGACACGCTCAGAGGTTTGTCTCCCAGGTGACTCTAACTAATCACATGTGTTTCCATTTCAGTTTAGCAACTGGTGATGTAAGACTCTTTAAGGGCTGGAGAGGTGGCTCAGTGGTTAAGAGCACTGACTGCTCTTCCAGAGGTCCTGAGTTCAAATCCCAGCAACCACATGGTGGCTCACAATCATCTGTGATGGAATCTAATGCCCTCTCTTGGTGCGTCTGAAGACAGCTGCAGTGTACTTACATATAACAAATAAATACATCTTAAAAAGAAAGGACTTTTTAATATGCAGGAAATATGAATACATTTGAGTTTATATAAGTTGAGAGCAGTTACGCGTACTATAAAACAAGATTAATGTTTTACATACTCCTTTCCTGGTATTTAAACTGTTGTATCAGTATCTTTAGTGAGTTCTTATAATCTGGGGACCTATAGAAAAGCCTGCAAATCAAACTTTACCCCTGAGGCCGTGTATGTGTGTGTGTGTGTGTGTGGTGTGTGTGTGTGTGTGTGTGTGTGTGTGTGTGTGTGTGTGTGTGTGTGTGTGTCTGGATTTCTCAGTCATGGTAAGCTACTTTTAAGAGGCTCTGTGAATGAATGGAGAACGCCGGCTGACAGCTGCTGTCTTTCTTTGCTACACAAACCGTTCTATGCTCTGCTTTGTGATATTGAACCTGGGTTCTCATTTCTCCTTTGTTAAAGGGACACCGGAGAAAGACCGGAAACCAAGAGGAGGGAGTTAAGAGTCTTCCCACCCTTGCTTGCTGCTTTCGTCTGTGTTGATGTGAAAGACCCACCCCATGAGTCTTAACTCAGAGTTGCAACAGGCTTGAACAAGCCCAGGCACGCCCAGATACCTAGGGCCGAGTCACCGTTAAAACTAACAGACCATAAAAGGAAAGGAATACAGAACAGACTAGGAGTACCGGATCTGGCAGGAAGAGATAAGTCCCTAGCCCCCTCCCCCCCCGACATTCAGGACGTCCCAGCCCGCACGTACTCTTACCATGTTACAACCTCATTCGAATATGATTCAAACCTGCCAATGTGTGTAGCTATACCTTATTACCTCATCTTGTGAAATAACCAATCATATGTGAACATGTCTATATGCTTCGTTTAAATCCACCAATCCCCGTAACTATGCATCTGCTTCTGTACGCCCGCTTCTGCTTCCCCAAACCCTATAAAAGCCCCATGCTGGAGCTGTTGGGCGCGCAAGTCCTCCGAAGAGACTGTGTGCCCGCAGGTACCTGTGTTTTCCAATAAACCCTCTTGCTGATTGCATCCGAGTGGCCTCGGCTTGGTCATTGGGCGCTTGGGGGTCTCCTCCTGAGGGAAAGGTCCTCTCCGGAGGTCTTTTCATTTTGGGGGCTCGTCCGGGACCTGGAGATCCTCCGCCCAGAGATCACCGACCACCCACCGGGAGGTAAGCCGGCCGGCATCTGTCGTGTCTTGCCCTGTCTTGTCTTGTCTTGTCTTGTGCGCGTGTTCAGTTCCTCTCAGTTTTGGACTCAGATCTGGGTTTTGGTCGGAGGAGAAGGCCCAGGGCCTTCGGTGTCTCAGGGTTCAGGACCCTCAGCGCCTCCGTTTGGGCGGGTCAGAGAAGGAGCTGACGAGCTCGGACTTCTCCCCCCCGCAGCCCTGGAAGACGTTCCAAGGGTGTCTGGAGCCTGGTTCTTTGGGGCTCAGCGGAGGGATACGTGGTTTTGGTTGGAGGAGAGGGTCCAGGACCCTCGGCACCTCCATCTGACTCTTTGTTTTGGGTTTTACGTCGAAGCCGCGCGGCGCGTCTGTCTGTTGTTTGTCTGATCGTTCGATTTGTCTGTCTAATCTGTGCCCTAATTTTCTTTGAAGCTACCATGAGACAATCGCTAACAACCCCCTTGAGTCTCACTCTAGACCATTGGAAGGACGTCCGAGACCGAGCACGTGATCAGTCGGTCGAGATCAAGAAAGGAAAATGGCAGACCCTCTGCACGTCCGAGTGGCCCACTTACGATGTGGGATGGGCGGTGAACGGCACTTTTAACAAGACCACTATTTTGCAGGTTAAGGACCTGATTTTCCGCCAGAACCCGTACGGACACCCTGACCAGGTGGCCTACATTGTCACCTGGGAGAGCTTGGCATTTAGCCCTCCTCCTTGGGCAGAACCCTTTGTGGACCCGAATTGGCTTCCTGTTTCCCCTAAACCTGTTTCCCTGAGCCCACCTGACCCTTTGGTTGCTTCTTCCTCTCTCTATCCTGCTCTAACTAAGGAAGAATCTCCCAAAGTCCCTCCCCCGAAACCTGTCCTCCCAGAGGACCCAAATTCCCCCCTTATAGATCTCCTGTTGGAAAAACCTCCTCCGTACCCTGTACCTACAGCCCCGCCAAGAGAAGAGGAAGTGGAGCCGCCTGCTAGACCTCGACTCGAGGCGGCCCCTTCCCCTGTGGCTGGAAGACTTCGGGGACGACGCGAGGTGGCGCCAGACTCCACCTCCCAGGCCTTTCCGCTTAGACAAGGGGCTGGCGGCCAGATGCAATACTGGCCATTCTCAGCGGCCGACATATATAACTGGAAACAACACAACCCCCCCTTTTCTAAGGATCCGGTGGCTCTCACCAACCTGATAGAATCTGTCTTGCTTACCCATCAGCCCACTTGGGATGATATACAGCAACTTTTACAGGCCCTCCTGACCTCTGAGGAGAAGCAGAGAGTGCTCTTAGAGGCCAGGAAACATGTTTTGGGGGACAATGGACGCCCCACCTTGCTCCCGGAAGAGATCGATGACGCATTCCCACTTACGAGACCTGATTGGGATTTCACCACGGCTGAAGGTAGGAGACACCTACGCCTTTATCGCCAGTTGCTCCTAGTGGGTCTCCGAGGGGCAGCACGACGCCCCACCAATTTGGCTCAGGTGAAACAAGTGGTACAAGAGGCTGCGGAGACTCCCTCAGCCTTCCTAGAGAGACTTAAGGAAGCTTATCGCATGTATACCCCTTATGATCCAGATGATCCAGGACAAATGACAAATGTCTCCATGTCCTTCATCTGGCAGGCAGCACCAGATATCAGGGCCAAGCTACAGAGAATAGAAAATTTACAAGGGTATACACTGCAGGATTTACTTAAGGAGGCAGAAAGAATTTATAACAAGAGAGAGACACAAGAAGAAAAGGAAGATAGAGTACGTAGAGAAAAGGATGAGAGAGACCGAAAAAGAAGCAGAGAGTTGAGTCGAATCTTGGCCGCCGTAGTTCAGGGTCAAGAGAAAAGGGGAGAGAGGGTGGGAGTTCGAAAGGGGCCAAAGCTAGATAAGGATCAATGTGCGTATTGCAAAGAAAGAGGACACTGGGCCAGAGATTGCCCTAAGAAACCCAGCGGGCTCCGAAGACCCCGCCCACAGACCTCCCTCTTGGCCCTAGATAAAGATTAGGGAGGTCAGGGCCAGGAGCCCCCCCCTGAGCCCAGGATAACTCTTGAAGTTGGGGGGCAGCCAGTCACCTTTCTGGTGGACACAGGAGCCCAGCACTCAGTCCTCACCCAGGCCCCTGGACAACTCAGCGACCGGACGGCCTGGGTACAAGGAGCCACTGGCAGCAAGAGATACCGTTGGACTACAGATCGACGGGTTCAGCTGGCTACTGGTAAGGTGACCCATTCCTTCTTACATGTTCCGGACTGCCCATACCCTCTGCTGGGCCGTGACTTGCTTACCAAATTAAAAGCTCAGATCCATTTTGAAGAAGGAGGGACCCGAGTAACCGGGCCCCGCGGTATTCCTCTTCAGATTTTAACCCTTCAGTTAGAAGATGAATATAGATTATATGAACCAGAACAGGACAAGCCAAAATCTCCAGAAATAGACTCTTGGGTCACGAAATTCCCACTGGCCTGGGCGGAGACTGGCGGGATGGGGTTGGCGCTCCAACAGCCTCCCCTAATTATCCAGTTAAAGGCCACCGTGACTCCTGTCTCCATTAAACAGTACCCCATGTCATGGGAAGCTTATCAGGGCATAAAGCCACATATCAGGAGGCTCTTAGACCAAGGCATCCTAGTCCCTTGCCGGTCACCCTGGAATACGCCTCTGCTACCTGTTAAGAAGCCCGGCACTGGAGACTATAGGCCAGTACAAGATTTGAGAGAGGTCAACAAAAGAGTAGAAGATATTCATCCAACTGTCCCAAACCCTTATAACCTACTCAGCACCCTGCCTCCCACCCATACTTGGTATACGGTCTTAGATCTGAAGGATGCTTTCTTCTGCCTCCGGCTGAGCCCAGAAAGCCAGCCCTTATTTGCTTTTGAGTGGAAAGACTCTGAAATGGGGCTTTCGGGACAGTTGACTTGGACAAGGTTACCACAGGGTTTCAAAAACAGCCCAACGCTCTTTGATGAGGCCTTACACCGGGACTTGGCTGACTTTCGAGTCCAGCATCCCACTCTTATACTTCTTCAGTTTGTTGATGACCTTCTTCTAGGGGCCACTTCTGAGACAGCATGCCACCAGGGAACAGAATCCCTCTTGCAGACTTTGGGGCGATTGGGCTATCGAGCTTCTGCCAGAAAGGCTCAAATTTGCCAGACCCAGGTTACTTATTTAGGCTATCAACTAAGGGACGGACAGCGATGGCTGACTCCGGCTAGGAAACAGACCGTGGCCAACATCCCAGCCCCAAGAAATGGCCGACAGCTACGGGAATTCCTAGGAACGGCGGGATTCTGCCGCCTCTGGATTCCTGGGTTTGCCGAGATGGCAGCCCCCTTGTACCCTCTCACTAAACAGGGGGTGCTCTTCCAGTGGGGGGCAGAACAACAGGAGGCATTTGATAACATTAAACGGGCCTTGCTGTCCTCCCCTGCCTTGGGTCTCCCAGACATCACCAAGCCCTTTGAACTATTTGTGGATGAGAAGCAAGGGTATGCTAAGGGGGTCCTAACACAAAGACTGGGACCCTGGAAGCGCCCGGTAGCCTACCTGTCTAAGAAATTAGACCCTGTGGCCTCCAGTTGGCCACCATGCCTGAGAATGGTGGCAGCCATTGCCGTCCTAACTAAAGACGCTGGGAAGTTGACCTTGGGGCAGCCACTCACCATCCTGGCACCCCATGCAGTGGAGGCTTTGATAAAACAGCCCCCTGACCGCTGGCTCTCCAATTCCCGCATGACCCACTACCAAGCCTTGCTACTGGATGCGGAACGGGTCCAGTTTGGGCCCGTGGTCGCTCTCAACCCAGCCACTCTGCTTCCTTTGCCAGAGGAGGCAGAACAGCACGACTGTCTGCAGATCCTCGCAGAAGTACATGGAACCAGACCAGACCTATCGGACCGACCTCTCCAGGATGCTGACCATACGTGGTATACCGATGGTAGCAGCTACTTGGTGAACGGGGAACAGAAAGCTGGAGCCGCGGTCACTACGGAGGACAAAGTGATCTGGGCAAGCGCCTTGCCTGTTGGTACCTCCGCACAGCGGGCTGAACTCATTGCCTTAACCCAGGCGCTCAAAATGGCAGAAGGTAAGAGGCTGAATGTATATACAGACAGCCGCTACGCCTTTGCTACAGCACACATCCATGGAGAGATCTACCAGAGAAGAGGGCTGCTCACATCTGAGGGTAAGGACATTAAGAACAAGACTGAAATTCTGGCCCTCCTGGCAGCTCTGTTCCTACCAAAAAGACTGAGCATTATACATTGCCCAGGGCATCAGAAGGGACACAGCCCCGAGGCACGGGGAAATCGGCTAGCTGATGTCTCAGCGCGTGAGGCCGCCATGGGCACCCAAGTTCTGTCCTTAAAAGACCAAGATCAACCCACGTCTCCACAGCCGGAACAGACCGGTTGGCTCTACACCACGGAGGACACAAAGCTCCTACAGAAAATGGGGGCCGTTTGGTGCCCACAACTAAAACGGTGGGTCTACACAGGGAAAACAGTTATGCCTACGAAGATGACCTTTGAATTAATCTCCTACCTACATAAATTAACACACCTGGGACTCAAGAAGATGAAGACCCTCTTAAGACGAGAAGAGATTGACACCTACCTCCTGGGACGAGATCAGGCCTTGAGGGAGGTGACTGAAAGCTGCAGGGCCTGTGCTCAGGTAAACCCAGGAAAAGCTAAAATTGGACAAGGAGTCCGTCCCCGAGGACATCGGCCTGGTACCCACTGGGAAATTGACTTCACTGAAATCAAGCCTGGTATGTACGGACACAAATACCTCTTAGTGTTCATAGATACCTTCTCTGGATGGGTAGAGGCTTTCCCCACGAAACATGAAACGGCCAAGGTGGTGACCAAGAAGCTCCTCGAAGAAATCTTCCCCAGGTATGGAATGCCCCAAGTATTGGGGTCAGATAACGGGCCCGCTTTCGTCTCCCAGGTAAGTCAGTTGGTGGCCAAGTTATTGGGGATTGATTGGAAGTTACATTGTGCTTATAGACCCCAAAGTTCAGGACAGGTAGAGCGCATGAATAGAACAATTAAGGAGACTTTATCTAAATTAACGCTTGCAACTGGCTCAAAGGATTGGGTGTCCCTACTACCCCTAGTCCTATACCGGGCCCGGAATACACCAGGCTCCCATGGCCTGACTCCCTTTGAAATAGTATACGGGACCCCACCCCCATTTATCAATTTCTTTGATTCAAACATCGCTGAATTCGCTAATAGCCCTTCCTTGGCAGCACATCTTCAGGCCCTACAAATCGTGCAGAGAGACATCTGGAAACCTCTAGCCGCGGCCTACCAAGACAGGCTTGAACAACCGACGGTGCCGCACCCGTTCCAGATCGGAGACACCGTGTGGGTGCGCAGACATCAGACCAAGAATCTCGAGCCTCGGTGGAAAGGACCCTATACAGTTCTCCTGACTACCCCGACAGCCTTGAAGGTAGACGGAATTGCGGCTTGGATCCACGCATCTCATGCCAAGGCAGCCCGACCTGAGGAAACGGCAGATCACAACATCGCACCCCAGACATGGAAGGCTCAACGCACTCAAAACCCCCTAAAGCTAAGATTTTCACGTTGTTGCTCTTAACTGTCTTATGGACTAGGGGTGGGGCGAGTCTGGGGGCTAGCCCCCACCAGGTATATAATATGTCCTGGATAATAACTAATTTAGAGACGGGCTGGTCTCAAGTCCTAGCTAATGGTAAGCATGCTGAAGGAACCTGGTGGCCCCCTTTGACTTTCGACCTTTGTCAACTGGCTAAGGACTCCTGGGAGCATACTGAGCGGACTCCCCACAACTCATACCCACCCTGCAGACACTCTGATTGGTATACTTGTCCCGGAGGTAAGAGGACACGGGAGTGCGGAGGTCCTGAGACCTTCTACTGCGCTAAGTGGGGGTGTGAGACTTACACTCGAGGATGGTGGGGGACCAAGAAGGGGGACTTAGTGGCCTTCTCCCCTGAGACTCCAGGTGAATCTCGAATTACAATAGAATTCACAGATCAAGGTAAAAACATAGATTGGAAGGTGGGGCGTAGGTGGGGGATACGGTTGTATACCCCTGGCCAAACTAACCCAGGACTCCTGTTCTCCCTCCAACTGGTGAGAGAACGGGTCACACAAGAGATTGGTCCAAACCCAGTCCTCATGGATCAAAAGCCCCCTTCCTGACCAGCACCAGTACTGCCCCCGGTCGGACCCCCACTATGGCTAAACACCACTCAGAACTCCGGGGATATCTTGACAACTCCCTCCCCGACTAGGGACCCTTCCACACCGGCCCCTCAGCTGCTAGGAACGGGAGACCGGCTAATCAACTTAGTGACCGGGGCATACTTGGCACTCAATTATTCAGAACCTGACAAGACCCAAGAATGCTGGCTGTGCCTGGTCTCTAGCCCGCCCTATTATGAGGGTGTGGCAGTCATGGGGAATTATACTAATCAGACTACGGCCCCGGCCAGCTGCACAACCCTCCCTAGCCATAGGCTGACGTTGCCGGAAGTCTCAGGACAGGGACTCTGTATAGGGACCATACCCCCCACTCACCAGGTCCTCTGCGCTATCACCGAGAGGATCCCCACTGGAAGCTACTACCTAGCAGCTCCTACAGGCACCTATTGGGCCTGTAACACTGGATTGACACCTTGTATCTCCGCCGCAATCCTCCGCAGATCCTCAGACTACTGTGTACTGGTAGAAATTTGGCCTAAGGTCACCTACCATGGGCCCGAGTACATATACTCACATTTTGAGAGGCTGACTCGATTCAGGCGAGAACCCATCACCATGACCCTAGCTCTACTCTTGGGAGGAATCACCTTAGGAGGAATGGCTGCAGGTATAGGGACGGGGACCACCGCCCTCATCGAGACGGGTCACTTTCGTCAGCTACAAGCAGCCATGAATGCAGATCTAAAAGCTATCGAGAAATCCGTGAGTGCATTAGAAAAGTCCTTAACATCTTTGTCTGAAGTAGTCTTACAAAATAGGAGAGGGCTAGACATGCTGTTCCTTCGCGAAGGAGGGCTATGTGCTGCTCTAAAAGAAGAATGTTGTTTCTATGCAGACCATACAGGATTAGTGAGAGATAACATGGCTAAGCTCCGAGAACGTTTGGCCCAGAGACAGAAGCTGTTTGATTCCCAACAAGGCTGGTTCGAGGGGTGGTTTAACCGATCCCCTTGGTTTGCTACCCTGGTGTCCACCTTGATGGGACCCTTAATCATCCTCCTCCTAATCCTCCTCTTTGGCCCCTGCATTCTAAACAGATTGATGCAGTTCATAAAGAACAGACTCTCAGTCATTCAGACGCTTGTTCTCACCCAACAATACCAGAGGGTAAGACAACAGGAAGAGATTCCTTAGAATTCGATTTGAGTAAAGGATTTTACTCAAGTCTAAAAGAAAATGGGGGAAAATGAAAGACCCACCCCATGAGTCTTAACTCAGAGTTGCAACAGGCTTGAACAAGCCCAGGCACGCCCAGATACCTAGGGCCGAGTCACCGTTAAAACTAACAGACCATAAAAGGAAAGGAATACAGAACAGACTAGGAGTACCGGATCTGGCAGGAAGAGATAAGTCCCTAGCCCCCTCCCCCCCCCCCCCGACATTCAGGACGTCCCAGCCCGCACGTACTCTTACCATGTTACAACCTCATTCGAATATGATTCAAACCTGCCAATGTGTGTAGCTATACCTTATTACCTCATCTTGTGAAATAACCAATCATATGTGAACATGTCTATATGCTTCGTTTAAATCCACCAATCCCCGTAACTATGCATCTGCTTCTGTACGCCCGCTTCTGCTTCCCCAAACCCTATAAAAGCCCCATGCTGGAGCTGTTGGGCGCGCAAGTCCTCCGAAGAGACTGTGTGCCCGCAGGTACCTGTGTTTTCCAATAAACCCTCTTGCTGATTGCATCCAAGTGGCCTCGGCTTGGTCATTGGGCGCTTGGGGGTCTCCTCCTGAGGGAAAGGTCCTCTCCGGAGGTCTTTTCAGATGCAACAGCAGTTCTTTACAGAGCAGCAGCAGGTCATTCAGCAGGTCTCCCACATTCCTCAAAGCACCAGCCTCCAGGTACCTCAGCTGCGGGATGCACCTGCTGTGCGTGCACACTGTAGTCCTCAGGAAGCTGTGCCTCTACCTTCTGTACTCCCAGCCTCTGACTGCTCAGGCCCTGCTTCCCCTTTTGTTTCCATATTTTTGTGTGAACAACCAGGTAATACGACCCATTGCATATTTTGGAGGGTTTTGCCCTTTGAAAGTAGGCAAGCAGTTAAAAAAACAGCAAGACATTTATTTGTGTCAGTGTGCACATGCATGAGCTTGTGTGCATGTGCGTGTGTCACAGGATACATATAGAGGCCAGGGGATAAATTACAGGAGTGGGTTTTTGCCTCCCACTGTGTGGGTCTTGAGAATTGAACTCAGGTCATTGGGCTTGGTGGTGTCATTCTGCTGAGCCATCCTGCTAGCCCAATAATGTCGAGTTTTGCTAGTTCCCTGTACATCTCTTGTTGCTGCTTTTCACCTAAATCTGAAAGCACAGTAACCTGAAGAAAAGCCTCAAACCTTCTCTTCTACAGTGATGAGAAGGAGGAGATCTTCCTCTCCTTCTCTCTCTTGATTTTCTACCCCGATCCAAGAGGCCACCAGAGAACTTTCCAGCCCTTTCCCTTAGAGGTGCGAGGAGAGGCTAGGACAGGAATTTACCTACATTTCACCTTAGCTCTTCCTACCCTACAGGACCACTCTCCTATGGAATTGTGAGGCCGAAGACTTGACTCATCCCATTCAGGGAGGAACGGCTCATTTACATCCATCCAGAACCACCAAAGACAAAGATAAAGCCAGACATTTGGCAAGCCAAGCTGATCAAACACGGTCCCTGCCCTAGAGCAGGCTTTATCTAGTAATGACAAGTCAGTGTAGCAGCCTGAGCCTAAACTTAAATACTTTTATCACGCAATCAATCATTGGTGCTTAATGCCATCTGTGAAGGTCTGGGGAGGCTGCTTGAGAGACTATATAACAGCTGAGAGGCGCCCCAGACACCAGCACATGCAGGGTGCCACAAAGCCACCTGAGAACATTTGTGTGTAGAACCCTACAGGGAGGTCTATAAAGCCAGAGCAGAGGGCTAGGCACACAGGGTCACTGAAGTAGAGCACTTAGGTGATACCCCTTCAAGGGGACACCCTACAGAGACCACAGGGAGCTGGCAGGGATGAGACCCATCTGCAGCATAGACAGCTCGTACTAGCAGTCGTGTGAGAGAGCTGGCAAACATCTGGCAGGATAGTGGCTACAAGCTGGTGTGACACTAGCTGTGGCTTCAGAGATGTGTGAGAAATATTCCTGTTTCCTGAGCCAAACAGTGATTCAAAGCAGTGGGTGCAAGTGACTAAAACTTGTGCCCAAGCTCCTTCTTGGAATATCACATCCAGTAGAGACACTGGGTTCAACCTGAGAAGACTGTGTTGCAAGGAGAGCTGAAGAATCCAGGGGACCACCGGGAGGATCAATGGGCAGGCAGTAAGGCTGTGTGTGTGTGTGTGTGTGTGTGTGTGTTTCACAGTTCGTAGTGGACCATGCACCAGTGTCTGGGTGCCATTCTCTAGGCTGCTGAGAACTGGTGTCCATCTGGAGGCTGAGGAAGGACAAGATGAGAGGCTGTGGGTCTTGGAGTCCAATCCCACAGCTGTGTGTCAGAGCCGTCAGAGGAGGAAGGAGGTTGTGTTGGTTTATTTCCTTGTTGCTTTGACAAAAGCCTCCCAAGACACATTATAAGAAAGGGAGGACTTATTTTAGCTCACAGTTTGAAGGGCTACAGTTCATCAAGGACAGGAACAGGAGGCAGGTGTCAACACAGCGGACAGGACGTAAAACTTCAAGGCCTGCCCACAGCAACTCACTTCCTCCAATGAGGGTCCACTTCCTGAAGGGTCTGTGGCCTGAAATAACACCACCGACAGGAGACCAAGAAGTTAAAAACCTGGGAACATTTTCTATTCAAGGCACAGCAGGAGATCTGCGGCAAAAGTAGACTATTGGCAAGCAATGACAAGGCCCAGAACCAGCATATTGGCATTCAAAGTTGAGTGGACTCAGGCAACTGGATGATGGGCCGGGAGTGAGTGACTTTGGAGCAATCAACCCTGAAAGGGATGTCTTTACCAAGCTCCTCCCTTCAAAGCTCAGTCATGTAGGCGGGAGAGGAGGAGGAAAGATGATATGACCCAGAGGTGGTATGTGACTCCAAGGAAACATCCTCCTGACACATCAGAAAATGCACATATGAATTCACGGAACCTTGACAGCACACACAGGACCCGCACAGGTTCAAGTTAGATGGGGTTCCGGCATTAGGAGTGGGAAGTGGGCACAGGGTTCCACTGCTCACAAAGAAGCAATCTGCCACGGATGCCTACTGGCAAAGGGAAAATCGGTTTTCACCAGTGGAGTATCGCTGGGTCTATTAACCCAGCATTGGGGCAGGCCCTCGTGCCCAGGAGTAGCTGTCCAACAGAAAACAAAATCAATGATACTTTTGGTGGACTTTTGTTTCCTTCTGCTTTTTTGTTTTGTCTCGTGCTTGTTTGTTTTGAGTATTGGGTCTGTTTCTTTTCTTTGCTTGTTTTATTTGTTTAGTTATTTATTCGAAAGAGAGAACCGGAATGCAGAGTTGGGTGGGTAGGGAGATGGGAAGGATCTGGGAGATGCCGGCAGAGGGGAAACCATCATTAAAATATACTGCATGAAAAAAAGTCTCAATAAAAAAGGGAAAGTGGCCGTGGCCATCACAGTTGGGAGGAAGACTGCGGAAGTGTAGGCCACTGATGGGGCAGTGTTGGGGAATAGGAGTCCAAATTCCGCAAGAATTTGTTAATGAAAGTGAGAAGGATGTCAAAATTGTAAAGGCAATGAAAAGAAAGGGTGATTTTAGTGTTAGCATTGGTATCTGAATAATGTACCCCTGCCAGGTTGTATCTGCACGACGTGTCCTGTAACACACAGGGAATCGACCCGTGGTTCCAGAGGAGGCATCAAAGCAGGTGGGGACGGGAACAGAGGACTGTGAGGTGGCACCCTGGGCAGTGAGATGCTCACAGTGACGGCAATTTCACCACAATCATAACCATGACCGTGTTCCATTTAGTCTGCATTTGCATCTGAAAGGGCTCCACTAGGCAAATTTCAGTGAGTAATCAATGAAATTAGCCTATACAAATTAGCTTCTGGCAGTACTATACATTAGTACAATATTCCGAAAAGCAATAAAAGAGGTGCTAAACCCCACTCCCAGGAATTTATCCTAAAAGCCGAGCTGGAGGCCCCAAGAAGTTCATTTTAGCGTTAGTCATGCCAACCGGAAACAGTGTGAGGGCACAAGACACCGATGAAGGAAAACTGTAGACGATGCTATGAGCATTCAGTGAACATATTAAAATGCAAATTATCATTAAGTGTCAGGAGACAAACACAGAGGCACGTGTGTAGGATAAGTGAATGAGAAATTTGCACGCTTCAGTTAACTGGAAGTGCAGTTAACTGGATGGCGATGTGAGAAAATGAAGGCAGGCGTTGTGGCCAGTCTCTCGGCCTCAGTGGTTAGGATGCTGTACTCAAATCCTGTGATGTGCTGACCTGTGACCTTGCTTCAACTTCTTGTACCTTCTGCTTCTCATCAATAAAAACACCGAGGTGGGTGCCATTAACAGCACTGACAGGAGTTGTGGATGTCCCAGCGAAATAATCTACACAGAGCAAATGCATCCACAAACATGTCTGACTAATAATAAGCACAATCATTGGCTATGTATGTATGCATGTGTGTGTATGTGTGTATGCATGCATGTATGTATGTATATGTATGCATGCATGTATGTGTGCATGTATGTATGTATATACGTAAGTGTCTGTGTGTATGTCTGTGTGTGTATGTATGCATGTGTGTGTGCATGTATGTGTGTATGTATGTATATGTGTATGCATGCATGTGTATATGTATGTATGTGTGTATGTGTGTATGTATGTGTGTATGCATGTATGTATATGTATGCATGCATGTATGTATATATGTAAGTGTCTGTATGTGTGCATGTGTGTATGTATGTATGCATGAATGTATGTATGTGTGTATGTATGTATATGTGTATGTATGCATGCATGCATGTGTATATGTATGTATGTGTGTATGCATGTATGTGTATGTATGTGTGTGTATGTGTGTGTGTATGACTATGACTGTTTTGCCTGCATGTAGTGCCTCAGAGATAGAAAGAGGGTGTGGGATCTCCTGGAACTAGAGTTACAGAAGATTGTAGGACACCAAGTGGGTGCTGGGAACCTAACCCAGAATCCTCTGTAAAACCGTGAAGCCATCTCTTCAGGCCCCAGTTTCTACTTTATACTACAGCTACCTCAGTGACTTTTTTTTTTAATGCACAAAGGATGTAATTTTCTTTAATGGAATTAAGTAGAGCCAAGCAGAATTACTCCAAACATTGAGGCAAAAATGTTAGGTACTGGGTTTACTGTTTTGTGTCTGCGGTTTTGTTTCTGGTTTATTGTAGTTTAAGTCAACTTGACATCCACTGACTATAGGGGCAAAATAAATACAATGCCAGAAGAAAAGAAAAGGAAAGAAAAGAGATCAGAAACCTTGGGCTCTGTGCCTTTTGGTGTTGAGTTTCTTTTCTGCCTCAACTATTTGAATCATAGATACAAACAATTTCTCTTCGTGAGCTTTCTTGCTCAAATGAAGAGGATAATGGAGGGCTCAGGCTGGGCAGGGCTGGCTGACTGTGAACTCTGATCAACTGCCATGAAAGGTTTGTATTACTGGGCGAGGGAGGAAGGGAGAATTTCAGCCTTTCTGAGTGGCCTCCAGGGTGCTGTCACCCTACCGGAGATGTGGATGATACTGATGTTGTTAGGACTCTGGTAGTTCCTACTCGTTATCTCTGTCTTTATTATCCCACCTAGGGAGGACGTTCACTGGTGCTCGCCGTGGTCAGGAGATGCAAAGCTGACACGTGACCATCCTAGTCACACTCTGCTTCAAAGGGAAGGAAAGAAGAGGCCTCTGCTCAGTACCAGGCTTTCACCACAAAGGCTCTGAGAGCCCTGCAGAGGAGACCCTGGCTCATCAGCGGCTTTGCTGCTGACTGCTTGGAGCATAATCTTGGAACCAGTCCAGTACTCTGCTCTAATGACCCGGTGTGTTGTCTGCACCATGAATGAAAAGGCTGATGATGTTTCAAGCATCGGCTTAAGAGAACACCGGGCTGAACCAGTTCCCAGGGCACTGGGCCTGTGTAGGAGCTCAGTTACCTGCTGCTCCCCTTATGCTTCAGAGCTCAGTGTGCATCCAGCGGTGATGTCTGTAGGACCCGTTCTTCACACGCGCGTGCGCGCACGTACACACACACACACACACACACACACACACACACACACACACACATCCAATGTCCACAGAGGCATTCACTGTTAGGTTGTCCGTTGCAGTCACCGTAGTGTTCTTTTAGTAAAAAAGGACTGAACAGAATCCAAGCGTCCACAGCTAGGAAATGAACTAAACAAACTGTGGTATAACAGAAAGGAATGAGGCCAGTTCTCACCCAGCTGAGGGGCAAAGGGATTTAGGTTTGTTTACATAGGCTGGGGTTTCTATTGTAAGCATGGATCATGAAAAGAGATTTAGGGGCTGGTGAGACTGCTCGGTGGGTTAGAACGCTTGCTCTGAAAGCAAGGTCTGAGCTCGGATTCTCAGAACTCGCATACAATGAAAGAAAGCATGGCTACCATTGCCTGCCATCCCAGCACTGGGAGGCAAAGAGAAAGGGATCCTTGGAGGTTTCAGGCCATCCAGTCTCAATCCACCCACCCACCCACGCACGCACCCACCCACGTGCGCATGCGCACCACATGGGGTCGGGACCAGAATTGTTTTATCCTTCTGGCTCGGTTCTCAGTGATGAATTAGTGAAAGTCAGGAACCACACAAAGGAAGAAAGAACAGCCCTGAGGCTAAGTAGAGCATTGCACAAGGAGAGGATGGACTTGGAGCTTTGTGAACACTCATTAGAGTCTTTACCGTGTGAGCACGATCTGCAATCTGCGTTCTGTTTAACTACTGGCCAAAGAGAAAAGAGGTACGCAATGTATATGCAGGAAAACAAATGCTCGGTTTTCACGGTAAGAGTCAAATGGGAAACACTTGAGGCTGAACACAGAGTAAAAACACAAGCACGTTAACGGAGGAAGGGCTGGAGAGGTGGGTGGCTCAGTGATTGAGAGCACTTGCTACTCCTCCAGAGGACCTAAGTTCGGTTCCCAGCACCCCATCAGATAGCTCACAGTGTTGCTATGTCTTCAGGGCATCCAGTGTCTCTGGATTTCATGGCCATTTAACTTGTATACAAAACCCACACGCATACACACATACACCTATACACAATTATTAGCTCTCTCTCTCCCCTCCCCCCCCCTTGAGACAAAATTTCTCAGTGTAGCTCTGGCTGTCCTGGGATTCGCTGTGTAGACCAGACTGGTTTCGAACTCAGAGATCCACTTGCTTCTGCTTCCCAAGTGCTGAATTATAGGCATGAACCACCATTCCTGCTACACATAATTATCGAAAACGTAAAGAACCAAGAAAAGTAAGCCGGCGAGATAGTTCAGTGGGTAGAGGTGCTGCTCACAAGCTGAACCCCCCTGTCTCCTTCCCACCTATACCAATGATCAGGGCTACTATGCAACACTGGGCACAGAACTCAGAGCCTTGTGCGTGCCTCTCAGACACTCTACCCACAGAACTGCATCTGCCGTGCATGGGAACCTTTCCACTGAGGAGTGTGTGGTACAAGCAAGCCTATTTGCCTTCTCACATCCTTACACTCCATGCCCAGGTCTGGAAAAGGACACAGGAAGGGACGGCCATCTTCCCTGATTCAGTAAGCACCCAAGGCACATACATGCAGGGAATTATTTCTCTTCCTCATTTTTCCTAGAGTCTAGTTCTGGTTGGACCTGGAAATACACGAGCTTCTGTTTCTCACCCACGGCTTACTAAATAAAAAGTCTTTGGAATCATTAAGTCTTAGTAGATATTTATGTCTAAATGTCAATTCCTCTGTAGTTAAAGTGATTACAGCAGAGGCTTTTGATAAAGGGAAAAGTTGGCTTCGGAAGGTTCAAGAATCAACCTGGGAGGGGACAGATGGGGTTTGTGGCTGCATAAGGAGGAAAACGGGTGCTGAAAAAAAGAATCACACCAAAGATGCCCTAAAGAGAAATGCAGTTTGTCATTTTCCCCATAAGCTCTGATGAGAATAGATTCTCTTAGCCTTACTACTGCCTGCCTAATTGTATGTGTCTAATTGCACGTGAGTGTGCAAGTGTGTGTTTGTAGTGTGTGTCTGTGCAAACGGACCCATAAGTATGCAAACATGTATGGTTGTGCATCCTCAGGTCAAAGCGGGACCTCAGCTGTCTTCCTGTTGTTCTCTCTCTTACCCTCCCTCTCCCTCCCCCTCCCTCTCCCCCTCTCCCCCTCTCCCTGAACCCTCTCTCTCTGCCCTATGGTCTTGAGATAGGATCTGCTCCTGACTTTGAAGCTCACCCTTTTGGCTGGGCTGCTGAGCCAGCGAACTCTCAGGATCTGCTAATCTGCCTCCAATGCTGGAGTTATAGCAAAGCACAGCCACACCTGTCTTTTCACAGGGGTGCTGGGGATTTGAACTCGGGTCCTCATGCTTGTATAGCAAATGCTCTTATCCATGGTGCCATCTCATATTAAAACTTGTCTGGTTTTTTGAGGCACTTCCAAACCAGAGTTATACTGACATCAAGGCCATTCCATGGTTTATAATATCAAGACAGTGGTCCAAGACACATAGAACTTTTAATCACAGAGACTCCACAGCCGTTGTTTTCCAACTGAATTGTCATAGGGTCTTATTGCTGTGAACAGACACCATGACCAATGTAAGTTTTATAAGGGACAACATTTAATTGGGGCTGGCTTACAGTTCAGAGGTTCAGTCCATTATCATCAAGGCAGGAGCATGGCAGCATCGCAGCATCCAGGCAGGCATGGTGCAGGAGGAGCTGAGTTCTACATCTTCACCCGAAGGAAGCCAGGAACAGACTGAGCATCCTCAGGCAGCTAGGAGGAGGGTCTCCATGCCCACCCCTCAGTGACACACTTCCTCCAACAAGGTCACATCTTCCAATAGTGCCATTCCCTGGGCCAAGCATATGCAAACCATCACATTCATGATGCACCTTTCTTCCCAAAGGTAATTAATTTGTAACCATTCCTGAAAGATTGAATTTAGGTAAGATCATCAGTGCTTGGTTTGTGTCACAGAAAGAATGACTTCAGAGGAAGGCTGTTCATATAGTCTCCAGGCATCCCACCATAGGGCAGCTGTTGGGACAAAGAGAAGGATGCTTGTGAAATGGGTTGTTCCATTACTGGTAATGCTGAGCTGGATAATGGGATGAGTTACATGTAATTTGCCTGCCCATGCAGTCCGAGCGAACACAATGCCATCTATGTAGCATTCGTTTAAAAGCTGTGTGCTGGCGAGATGGCTCAGCAGGTAAAGGCATTTGCTGCCAAGTCTGTGGGCTTGCGTCCTGTCGACCGGAACCTGCAGGGTAGGAGGAGAGAACTGAGGACAGTTCAAAAGTTGTCCTGTGACCCTCTCACGCATGGTGTAGCATTCACTAACAGATGGTACTGAAAAATAAATGTTAAAAGTAAAATGGAGCAGTTTGGATCTGAGAAGCTCGGCCGCTGGCTTGTGGAACTGGTGCGCCCTCACTTTTAGGAGAACCTTGGTAGAACTTTTAAGAGCCATGGCCGTGTCCCGGAGAGGAAGTGCGGGGGAGGAACGGGGATAGAAAGAGAGAGACAGAGAAGGAGAGAGAGCATTAGTTGGTTAAGTCACAGGAGTGTGTGCTTGAGGGAATGTTGGGACTTTGGCCTCTTCCACTCTCTACTCTTGTTTCCTCACCATCTTGAGGTATCTTTGCCTCTCTGTGCGGTGAAGTTCTATTTCTCCCACAGGCCCAAAGCCTAGGGTCACCTTACCATGAACCTTGGAAACAATCGCCCCCAGGGGATATTTCCTTCTCAGGTCATTAGTCGCAGTGATGGAGAACTGGCTCACCCATTGTAGATTTCTTGAGTTAGATGGTCTTAACAGGCTTCCATAGCGGAGTGCCTTCCAGAGATATCAGAGATATTTTGTCAAATATTTGTGAGGAAAGTGTGTTACTAGAATATTTTCTTCTGTGTGTTAAAAGCAAGCATATAGAGTAAGAAGCCTAGTGAATTCAATATTTATGCAGCGATGGGACAGTGAGCTGCTGTTATACACTGAGTACTTCTTCGGGCACTAGGGTACCATCGGGGAGCAAACCAATTAGATGCTCACCTTCATCGGTCTGTATTGTTTGAGAAGGAGAAAATGTATCTCCTTTACTGAGTTGTACAAGCTTCTTCATCCAGACCAAGGCACTTACTATCTCTAATGCCTATCTCGGGTTTTCCCCCCTTCTGGAATGTCCTCAGCTGCAAGGAAATGGCTGGCCCACCATTACAAATTCCCCACGTGGGGCTACCACTATGCAGTCATATGGTCTCTAGATATTACAGATACCCAGGTTATCATCCCAGTATAGCTCTGAAGAGCCATCTTAACCCCTTAGCTTCCAGTGCAACAGTTTGGCATCTGGCATGCCCAGATCTCCTCTTCCTTTCCTGAAGGTGTTTCTAAGAATTTCCCCAATTAACACCCAGCGTTCATATCTCCCGTTTCCAGAATCCATTTCCTATAGAACTCACCCTAGGGTTGGGGCTATAGGTTGATGCTTTCCTCAAAGAGATAATAACACACACACACACACACACACACACACACACACACACACACACACACACACACGGCCCTAAAGTGCTGAGCAGTTGATCAATTAGAGAGCTCTAGCTTGCCTTTTTTATTGTAAGGGTCAATTTTTTTTTTTTAACCAAGTGGCAAAGGCACACATTCCAAGTCCTACACGATCAACAAAGTCATTAAGATGATCGGCTGAACATTTCAGCATCCTGCCCAAACTGTTTCTTAACTGATACCTGACAACTTAATAGGCACATTCTGGTTGACGGTCTTACAAACATCTTCCTCCTGCTGTGGGGTGTAGGGGCTCTCCCAAGTGGCACTCTGTCCATCAGACACCAAAAAAGTATGCTCCATACAATTCTGAAGTGTCTGCTCCTCTTTATCCCATCTACCGACACCCGCCTTTGGTAGCTAGTGCTTGGATAGAAGAACTCGATTTTTCTGCAATAGGAAGACCACGTGATTGAGGTTATAAACACATGATACCACAGGGACAGTTAACGATCGGAGAGCTGTGGTCTCAGTAACTTTGGGCAAATCTCTGGTGCAGTCTGGCATGAGTATCCCAGACGAAACAGAAGCGTGTGTCCCAGTTCAGTTTGTGTTGCTGTGGTAAAACACGGCCCAAAAGCAACTTAGAAAAGTGTTTATTCGCCTTATACTTTCAGATCACAATCCTGATCTCACCCAGGGAAGCCAAAGCAGGAAACTGAAGGCACAGACCGAAGCAGAGGCAATAGAAGGGCAATAGAAACCCTTTGGTTTATGTTCAGCTGTTTTCTTTATGCCTCCTAGGACCACCTGCCCAGGGGGGGCATCATCCAGAGTGGGCTGGGCCCTTCCCCATCAATCCATAGTCTAAGAAAATGCCACATAGACCTGCCTACAGGCCAATCAGAAGGAGGTGTTTCCTTAATTAAGGCTCTCTCTCTCTTTTAAAAATACTTTTATTTATGTGAGTACACTGGCTGTCTTCAGACACATCAGAAAAGGGCATCAGGTCCCATTACAGATGGTTGTGAGCCACCATGTGGTTGCTGGGAATCGAACTCAGGACCTCTGGAAGAGCAGTCAGTGCTCTTAACCACTGAGCCATCTCTCCAGTCCTGAGGTCTCCTCTTCTCAGTTGACTCTAGTTTGTGTCCAGTTGTACAGTGTTTATTTTTTAGAATGGTGTGTGTGTGTGCATGTGTGCGTGTGTGCGTGTGTGTGGTATGCATGTGTGTACGCATGCTCACATGCGTGTGCAGGTGTATATGCACATGTGTGTGGGGCCCTGAAGTTAATATCCAGTGTCTTCCTTGATCACACTTTATTTATTGAGGTAGGTTCTCTTACTGGAACTTACCAATTCTGGCTAGTCTGGGTGTTGGGACTACAGGCTGATGTCACATCTGCCCAGCCTTATGTGTGTTCTGGGGATCTGAACTCCAGTCCTCAAGCTGCATGGCGAGTCTTTATCACTAGCCACTTCTTTAGGCCTCCAGTTAACGTTCTAGCCTTACGTCTTAATTTAGCTTCTTCAGAGTTTTCACACTAAAAATTTGTTTTGAGATAGACTTTCCAGAGTTCTAGGATAGCCCCTGGAACTCATTTCTTCCACCTGCGGATCGCTGGGGTTAGAGACGTGAGCATCCACACCCGGCACTGCCGGGTACCTGGTGCTGAACATCAGGCTCAGGGTCACCCACGGCGGGCAAGCACTCCATCCCAACTGAGCTATATCTCTAGTCCCAGGCTGAAACATTTCGTTAGAGGCTTTGGGTCATATTTTACTTCAGTTATAACTATTTTTTTCTTAGTAGGAGAGTTTAAGCCTGTGGCAAATTCTCAAATAACAGCTTAAGGAAGAGGGAAAGGCAAAGACAAGATATTCCATCTCCACCCTCCTTCTCCCTCTTCCTCTTTTTAATAAAGCGCATAAAGCAGGACAGCCTTGACAAGTGGTTATGGATAATGGGTTCGCAAAAGCCGCCCACCTTCCTCTCACCATCTATGGTTTTATAGCTACAAACCAGCCAGCTTTATGAGAGCTGGAAAATGGTGAGGGCTGAATTCAGAAAGCAGAAACCACAGAAAAAGCTCGCAGATGTTAGGTATCAGTGGTGCATATACCTTTCATCCCAGAAATTGGGAGGCAAAGGCAGGAGGATCTCTGGGAGAACAGGTCAGTGTGGTGAGTTCGAGACCAGCCAGGGGCTACTTGGTGAGACCCTGTCTCAAAAAAGAAATGAATAAAAATGAAAAGACATTTGATGCGCATTAATTTTCACAGAAGAGCATTGTATATCACCCCGACATATGCTACTTTGATATAAGACTTATTTTGAGCCACGGGTAATAAAAGACTCAACAAGTACAGGAAAAGTTCTCACCTATCTTTTATCTTGGAGCAGAGCATAAATTTCCCCTTGTAAAGATGGGATAAGTCTCCACAATAAAAGTACCACTCTCTCCTTGCACTGAAAAGAGAACAACTCCTTTCTTTCTTTTCTTTCTTTCTTCTTCTTTTAAGTATAGAATGTTCAGGGCATTAGGAGGGGAGTTAAGAGGGTAGTAGGGCAAATAGAGAGAAAGAGAAGTAGAGAAATAGAGGAGTAGAGGTCAGCCATGAGCATGTGGAGAGAAGGGGGGAGGGGAATGAGGAGAGATGAGACAAAGAGGAAGCAAGAGCAAAAGTGAATGACTCCTTTCTAGAGACAGCGAATCTGGTTGTTAAATGAGGACGGTCCCTAAAGGCTCATATGTTTGAAAACTTGGTGCCTAGCTGGTGGACCTGTTTGGGAAGGATTAGAAGGTGTGGCCATTGGAGAAGGTGACTCACTGGGAGCAGACTGCCCAAGTCATTCTCAGCCATCTGCATCTTGCTTGTGACTCGAGATGTAAGCTCTTAGGCCCTGCCTCAGTGTCGGGCCAGCCTGCCTACTGCCACACTCCCTGACGTGGCGGTCATGGGTCATAATGCTCTGCAACCTGTGCCTTTCCTTCGCCCAGTTCAACACTAGCTTCTAGAAGTTGCTTCTATCGTGGTGTCTTATCACAGCCATAGAAAAGTAGCTGAGATAGAGAGTCCCATTGAAATGAGTCTGTGTGACCAGACCTTGCTAAGGAAATCTTCACCTTCCTGTCAGAGCCTTGCACACTCTTAGTCTTAACCTCGTGGTTTCGCATGGTGTTGGGCTCCAGCACTCAACTGGCTCTTTGAAGTTCGTTTTTTCTCTACATATGTAAATATTAATGTAAACTGTGGAGTCTTTCTCCCATCAGGCCTTTCTCCCACATCCACTTGTCTATCCTCTCCACATTCCCAAAGCAAGCAAAGCAAAAACAAAAAGAAGCTAATAAAGAGACCCAGCGTACGGGCAGACTCCCTTCCGCAGTATCTTTTGAACTCTCTCTGATCACAGAGGTCCACGGCAGCTCCCGTTTTTTGACTGGTTCCATGGGTCTGGATATATTTTATGGATGTGAAAAAAAGAATTGAGCATGCCCCAGTTCTAGCAGTCCCAGAATGTAAGACTAGAATTTACCAGAGACCAATTAACCAGCCGCGAGCTCCCTTGCAAGGATGCGCTCGCTTTCCCAAAGCATTAATGAGAACAGAAGGTCCTCCTGTGTGTCAGTGTTTATGTGTAGCTGCTGAAGCTGATGGATGATGGACACTTGAGGCTGAGCTAGTATTAGATATTTAATTGGAGATGAAGATGCGAGTTTTCTGCAATGATCGGTTGTCATCGGGCTCCCAACCTTAAGTGTGAAAATGCGATTCTATTTACAGATACTGAATCAGCCTTGCCTGCCTCCAACCCTCTACTCCATCCTCCTGCTCCCGTTACATCTTCCTCCCTCTTTCAACCTCTTCCCCTCCAGCTGAAAGCACACCGGTTCACATGGGATAAGCTCCTCCAGGCCCACTTCTCACCACGGCTAACATGAACACAAAGAATCATCTTTTCTTAACTTACACCATGCTGCCTGCCAAAAAAAACCAACCAACCAAACAAACAAAAAAAAAAGACAAAAAAAAAAAAACAAAACACAAAACACATGCCTGACTTTTCTCCACTTACCACACACAAACCTTTCAGCCTTCACCTTGCTCTGCTTCTCTGGGCTTCATGAAGGGGCATAGAGAAGTGCACTTCAACAGAAAGCCCTGATGAGGTGATGTGTTTTTTAAAATGCACAAGTTGCATCTACTGTGGGCGAGCATCACACTCTGGATGACCTGTTCTTTGTGTGCATGAGGGTATTTTATCAATTATAAAAAAAAAAGTAGATTCAGGAACTAGCGGGGTGGCTCAGTGGTTAAGAAGTGGTACCGCTCTTGCAAAGGACCGGGGCTCAGTTCCCAGCACCCAGGATGGGTGGTTAACAACCGCCTGTACCATCCAGCTTCAGGGCGATCTGATGTCTCTGTGTGACACCTATACTCATAATTAAAAACAAATCTCTTTTAAAAGTAGATTCACATGCAAACCTTTTTAAATGTTTTTAGATTTATTATTTTATGTATATCAATGTTTTTCCCACATGTATCTGTTTGCACTACATATGTACATGTAGTCAGAAGAGGCTATCGGAGCCCCTGAGACTGGATTATAAGCTACCTCATGGGTGCTGGAAACTTAACCTGGCTTCTTTGTAAGAACAGTGAGTACTCTTAACGCTGAGGCCATTCTCCAGCCTTGTATGCAACTTTGAAAAGATCTTGTCTCTCGTATAACTAATGGTTTGTATGCATGGATACTTAACTCGCATAAAGAGCGGGCAAAGACAAGGAAAGGAATGCAACAGTGATGAACATGGGTGCTCAGTACCTGGTCAGAACAATGGGTTTGCTGAGGCTCTCCTGCTAACCTGTGCTTGTCAGGGTTCCCTGGCATCAGCGTCAGAGAAAACCACCTTCCTGCAGCCCTGCATTGATGCAGCCTGTCTCCGTGAGGCTTCCCGTCCAGCCACCGTCTGTGTTTGATGCCTATCATGCTGGTTGCTCAAACACGGATTCTTGCTCTAATCTGATAACTCTTGATTTCAAGCCTTAGGTATTGATTGACATCAGCATCACCCTCCTTGTCATCACGCTGTAGACGGGAGAGTTATATTTCTCTCCCTCCATAGCATAACTCGAGGATCCTTATCGTGGGAAGCTTTGCTTCCTGTTTGGTTCTTATTGAGAATGATTGATTTTCCAATTCGGTCTTCTATAATCCCTGCTGCTCCCCCACCCACCCCCTTTCTAGGTTAGATCTTTAATCCCACAAGCTCAGCATTAAACCCAATATCCTGAGAGCAGCAGGCCAGGACTTTAGCTGCTTTAAATGGACTACCATGGCTCAATCTTCTAAGCACAAAACCAATGCACGGGGGACACTCAGAGTGATACATGGTAACAAGGTACTAAACTTTAAATGGAGTATCATGGCGCAATCTCCACAGGAGAAACTCAGAGGGATACATGGTAACCTAAGTACTAAACTGATGGAATGGTTCTCACCAGGAGAGGGAGACCAGAAGAGAGTGCAGGGAAAAACTCCAAAAGGAGAGAATTCGGTTGCCTATCAGAAGGGGACACCAGTAAAAGCCTTCAAGGACCTGTGCATTGTGTCACCATCTGCAAAGCTAAAGACTGACAGCCATGTGTCAATTGTGTGTCTGTTGACTAACCTGTGGTTCATCCACAGAACTAAAAATCAAGCAACTTAAGAAGAGTGGAAGTTCTACACTTCCCTTTGGAGTCACTTCCAATGAATATTTTAATTGCAAACATCAAGTTCCAGAAGAATGTGTATAATGGGCTAAGGAGATGAGAGAGAGATTTGCATTTCTGTATGTCATTACTTATGATTTTTAAAGACAGTGTCTCCTGTTGCCCAGGCTGACGTTACAGTCTGTATGTAGTCGAGGACTGCCACTGAACTCCTGAGCCTCCTGGTTTCACCCCCAGAGCGCTAGGATGTAAAGACACCGGCAACCACAGCTGGTTTATTTGGTGCTGGAGGTCGAACCCAGGGCTTTGTGTATTTGAGGCAAGAACTCCACCAACTGGGACATTGCCTGCCTTGTACTTGTTTTTGTTTAAAGGTAAAGTAGCAAGAGGAAAACTTAACAAAGAAACTGGGTGGCTTTAGGAGGCTGGATGGGAAAGACAAGAGTGGAAGCTAATCTTTCCTGAAGTGGCTATTTTAGTTATCTGTGGCCACTTAACGAGTTTCTCCAAAAGCATGGTGGCCTAGAATAATAACCATATTATTTAGAAGTTCTGAGGGCCAGGAATTAGGAGCAACTCAGCTGGTGGTTCCAACTTTGGGTTTCTTTATGAGTGTTCTGCCTATATGTATGTATAGGCACCAGATGTGTACCTGGTACCCAGAGAGGTCTGAAGAGGGCATTAGATTTCTTGGATCCAGAGTTCTGGACGACTATGAGCTGATATATGGGACCTGAACCCACGTCTTTTGCAAGGGTTAGCAAGCAAGCTCTCTGAGCCGCAGACACCTCTCTCCAGCACCTCTGCTATGGTTGTTGGCAGGAAGCTGTGTTTTCTTACCATGTGTCCTTTCTCTTTATCGCATCATCATTGTCATCATTGTCCAGGAGTTGTCTTTTTCTAGAGCAAGCAGCCGAAGGGCGGAGAGAGCCACAGCGCCCGGCAGGATTCCCCTCAGGAGGCTTCTCTTGTCCCTACATTGTAACTTCATCAGAAACAAGCTTCACTCCTGCCTCAGGTGAGGCAAATACTTGCACTTTTTAAAGGATATTAAAGAATCTGTGAACACGTGTTAAAGCGCTGTAGAACCCAGTTTCATATAGAAACCATACTGTTGTTTAATGGAATTATAAAAGAAATCAAAAGAGAAAGAAAATCTAACCCTTAAAGATCAAAAGCAAAATCCATTCTTTTTTAAAAAGATTTTTAATTATTTAATTTTAGTCATGTGTGTATGGGGTGGGGGAGTGTAGGCACATGAGTGCAGGTCCCAACAGAGGCCTTAGTTACTGGATTTCCAAGGGGTTGGCATCACAGGTAGTTGTGAGCCTTATGGGGGGGCTGGGAATCAAACACAAGTCCTCTGTGTCAGCACTGTGTGCTCTGGGCCCTTAACCTCTGAGCCACCCCTTTAGTCCCAAAATAAACCAATGCAAACACACATCACATCAATGGTTTAAACAGATGGGATTGGTTTTTCCTGACTTTTACTGTTGAAAGAACAGTAGACTCGGGAGCTATGTTTTTAGCATGTTTTTCACATGCACTCCTGACTGCTGATCGCGGGTGACGTGCTGTTCTGCAGCTGCTGTGAACTTGTTCATCTGTCGGACTTTCCGCCGGGTTCCTCCACTAGCAACTCTGTATTCTTTCTCCCTCAGCCCCCGGAAACAGCCATTCTAAGCTTTAATTGTACGAACTTGATTATTTCAGGTACTTCAGGTAAGTGTGACTGTAGAGTATTATTATTTTTATTGTTGTTGTTGTTGTTGTTGGCTTACCTCACTTGATGCAATGTTCTCAAGGCTAACTGCATTGTTATATACAGCAGGATTGCCTTCGTCACTAAAGCTGACTGGTATTCCATTTTGTGTGTGTGTATTTGTGTGTGTGTCTGTGTGTGTGTCTGTGTCTGTGTTTGTGTGTGTGTGTATATGTGTGTGTGTTTGTGTGTGTGTTTGTGTGTGTGTCTGTGTCTGTGTGTGTGTCTGTGTGTGTGTTTGTGTGTGTGTGTTTGTGTGTGTGTTTGTTTGTGTGTGTGTATGTTTGTGTGTTTGTATGTGTGTCTGTGTGTGTGTCTGTGTATGTGTGTGTGTATGTGTGTATGTGTGTGTGTGTGTATGTTTGTGTGTTTGTATGTGTGTCTGTGTGTGTGTCTGTGTATGTGTGTGTGTATGTGTGTATGTGTGTGTGTGTGTGTGTGTGTGTGTGTGTGCAGTGCCTTCTTTGTCCACTTAGCTGTTAATGGGCACTGAGTTTTTTTGTTTTTTGTTTTTTTTAAATCTTGATTATTGTAAATAGCTCTGTGGTTGAGCATGAGAGTGCTGATGTCTCTCCACAGTTCTGACTTTGACTTTTTCTGGATCAATACCCCAAGGCAGGATTGTCGGGTCAAATGCCAGTTCCAGTTTTGTTCTTCAGAACCATCTCAGCTCTGTCCCTGGTTGACAGTACTATTTGTATTTTCACCAGCCTTTTTCAAGGTTCTCCTCTCACCAACGTTTGTCTTTTTTTTCCCCCCATAGTGGCCATCTTGACAGGCTAATTACTTTAAAATAGGATAAATTGGTCATACAATATAGAGATGTCTATCCAGAGGATAAAAATAGTTGTAAAGAAATCTTAATTTTTTGACAGTGATTAAAATATTAGATTTACTATCCTGAAACTAATAAATAAAAATATTTCTCTATGTAGTAAATCCTATATACGTACTGTGCTGGTTAGATTTATGTCAAATTGACACAAGCTAGCGTGTTGGAGAGGAGAGACTCTCAACTGAAAAAGCCTCTATAAAATCAGGTTGCAGCTGGAATATGGTTGTCCTCCCCTTTAATCCCTCCTGGCGGGGGAGGGGGAAGGAGGGTCTCTGTGACTTCAAGGCCAGCCTGGTCTACAAGAGTAAGTTCCTGGACAGCCAGGGCCACACAGAGAAACCCTGTCTAGTAAAACCAGCCAACCCAAAAGATCTCATTGTAAGCAGGCCTGTAGGACATTTTTAAAATTAGTGATTGATGTGGGAGGGCCCAGCCCACTGTGGGTGGTTCTACCCCTGGGCTGGTGGTCCTGGGTTCTCTAAGAATACAGGCTGAGTAAGCCATGGAGCAGCACTCCTCCATGGCCTCTGCATCAGCTCCTACCTCCAGGTTCTTGCCCTGCTTGAGTTCCTGCCCTCAGCGCTTTCAATGTTGAACTGCTATATGGAACTGTGAGTGAGATAAACCCTTTCCTCTGCAAGTTTCTTTTGTTCATAGTGTTTCACCACAGCAATAGCAGTAATTCTGAGATGCTTACACTTTATTAATACCATAATATATTATTAGGGACATATGTAAGTTTTATTTTGAAACTAATTACATATGTGCATATATATATCTCAAGTAATTTTGTAACTATATTAAGAACTTGAAGTTTTAAGCAGAAGAGGAGAGCTAAAAATGTAAAAATGAATGAGTCAAGTAGAAAACTCTATAATCTTAAATATGATATGGGAAATTAATACAAATTAATATCATTTTCCTTTTAAATAAACATGCTATTTGGGTGTGATAGTGTGAAGCTGTAATAATCCCAGCACTCAGGAGCCTGAGGCAGGAGGATTGCAAGTTTGAGAACAGCCTAGGGTAGAGTGTCCTTACTGCAAGGGGGAAAAACTAGCTAAGTGTTCAGGGGAGGGGAAACTCAGACAGTAAACCACTGGCCCTGCAAGCTTGAGGACCTGTGTTTGGTCCCGAGAATACAAGTAGATAAAGAAGCGATGGTGGTGGCAGATGTTTGTAATACCAGTGGGATTGCTTTAGTATGACAGATGCGGTGCTGGAGGTACCCCTGACAGCTGGCTTGGTCTAATTGGCAACTCGATGACAAAGAAGAAACCTTATCTAGGTGAATGGTACCTGAGGACAACACTCAGATTGACCCTAGGCCTCCACCTGTACTCTCACACATGTGCACGCACGCGCGCGCGCGCGCACACACACACACACACACACACATACATACACACACACATAGACACATATACACATACACACATACACATATATACACACATTCACACACATATACACACATACACACATATATACATATACACACATTCACACACATATACACATATACACACATACACACATATACGCATATACACACATACACACATATACATATATACACACATACACACATATACACACATACACACATACACACATATACACACATACACACATATACACACATACACACATATACACACATACACACATACACACATATACACACATACACACATATACACACATACACACATATACACACATACACACATATACACACATACACACATATACACATATACACACATACACACATACACACATATACACACATACACACATACACACATATACACACATACACACATACACACATATACACACATACACACATACACACATATACACATATACACATATACACATATACACATATACACATATACACATACACACACACACACACACACACACACACACACACACACTGTTGCCTTAGGGTTTCATTGCTATAAAGAGACACCATGACCAAAGCAACTCTTACAAAGGCCAACATTTAATTGGGGCTGACTTAGAGTTTCAGAGGTTCTGTCCATTATCATCTTGACAAGAAGCATGACAGCAGGCAGACAAACATGTACACTCATCTACACACATTCACACATATATATGTACATGCACATGTACACACATGTACACACACATGTACACACACACACACACACACACACACACAAAGTAAATCAAACTAAAGGAACAGCCATGGGTGATGCTAAGAATACCATTCATTATCACGAGACCTGATACTCCTCTGTCTTTTCTCATTTGGATTGTAGCTTCTTCTTCATGTTGCAGTGACTAACTGTGAAAGGACAAGAACAAATAAGAATCCCGGAGGCTGGACTGTCTGGAAGCCATGATAGCTGTCTCATGCTGGCAGCATGGTGTCCCGCAGAAGCCTTTGTGATGGATCTAAGCATACACTTAGCCTAATGGGCAGAGCTGAAGGAGCATACTAGGGGAAAGTGAGTGGCTGGAGGTCAGCTTTTGCCTCAAGACAGTGAAGTGAGGCATTAAATGAATTTCCACTGGTGAGCTTTGATTGACTCTTCAGATCTCCCATGAACCACCCCCCATCCCTAACCACCACCACCATGACACAATGGCCTGTCCTGGACAGGAACATTTAAGAAGAAGGAATGCTGGGGAGTACAGTCTAGAGCCCTGACACAGTGCAAAATCCATGGCTGTGAAATCCATCTAGGCCTGTGTGTGGAAAACACCAGGCGAGGTAACCATGGGCAGGCATGGACTTCTGGCTTCACTGGGCACATATACAAACTGTGGATGAAGCCTTCAAAACATTGTATCCCTTGTGCCTCTTCCCGTGATGCAGCCAGGACTATTTAAGCATCCCACAAATTCCTCCTATCACACAGCAGACTTGAGTACGATCTAGCCTCAAGCCCCAACTATAAGTTTATGGGAAATATGGGGTAAGAAAGAAAATTCTAAAGAGCAGCACGGTCAAGTCCTCAGCCCGATCTAACGTATGACAGATTGCACAGAACTCTTCCGCTCAGCTTCTTGAACACATAAGGCACAAAGAAGACAAATTGCAGAGAAAACAAGGGAGCGTGTGTGTGTGTGTGTGTGTGTGTGTGTGTGTGTGTGTGTGTGAATCTTGAGTTTTTAAAATTATTCAAAAGGAGTTGCAACTATCCCAACTGAGATCACATGATACACCCACCTGCCTGAAATCTAAGTTAGCATCATGGGGCCTGGTAGAGTATCCATTGCTTACCTTCGTGGTTGGGTGACTTTGGAGCTGTGACTCATCATTACTGCCTAGCATCAAGCAAGAACAGGCTCATGGAATATCTCAGAAGAGGGGCTGGGAAGACTATAAAAGCCAGTAGATCAGGGTGTTTGCTCCTATAGATGTCTTCTATAGACCACAGGGAAACTCAACCCAAGAATTCTCAACAGTATGGCCACTGAACAAATTCAGCATGAAGAGAACATTAGTTGACACACCAGTGTGGACAGGGAGCATACCACACGGTTTCACCTCTACGTGAATAGCTAAGGTGGTTGGTGCCTGCTGAGAGAGGGAGAACCAGTTTCACCAATCAATTCCAAGAGGTCAGCCCTGGACACAGGTGCACGAGGGCAAACCTAAGTGGATTCAGTCGGTTATGTTTGCATGTGTGCATATGTATTCATTCAGATAGACATATATATATATATATATAAATATGATAAAAATAATAATCAAAGAAGAGTTCATGAATTTGAGAGGTTGATGTGGGAGGAGTTGGAGGGGAAGAGGCAGGGGCAGGAGTGATGTGGATGGCGAGAATGTGAGGTTCTCAAAAACTAAAATTATTAAATTTAATAAAGAGATAATAAGCTTACCACGAGTGCCAGCAAAACTCACAGAAAGGTTTCTACTGGCAAATGACCGCTTTCCCATCAGATAGCCGAAACATTGTTGAGTCATTTTGACCTGACAATCACATGTGTACACATATCCCACACAAGATCATCGGGAAAGTCATTGTGGAGGTCGGAAATACGGCCGCCCACACAAAACCTTGTACTTCCGTGACAGCACTTATAAGTCGGTCCTTCTGGTGGCTGCTAGGAAGCTCAGACATGGAGCTGCAGACGGGGAAACTGATGTCAGAGACATGGAATGGTTTGTCCCCGCCACTACGTGGCTGAACTAGCATTGGAATCCACATGTGACTTCAGGAGCCCAGAGTCAGGAAGGCTGGGACTTTACTAACGTTTCTGTCCAGAGGCCAGGATCTAGGAAAAGAGACAATGTTAGGAAGAGGTTTGAATATCAAAAACAATTTTAAATTAGCACCAAGCCAGTGTTTTAGCCGTACAGTTATTCTTCTTTCCAAACATGGAAAATAGTGTGTTTTTCTTTTAGCCAATTTAAAATGCTCAACTTCTCTGCCTTCAAAAAATAAAAAAAATGAAGCTGGGTGGTAATGGTGCACACGCCTTTGATCCCACCACTCTGGAGGCAGAGGCAGGCAGATCTCTGTGAGTTCGAGGCCAGCCTGCTCTACATAGTGAGTTCCAGGACAGCCAGAGCTACACAGTGAGACTTTTATCTTAAAAACCCCAAACTAAGTAACTAAGTGACTAAGTGACTAAGTAACTAACAAACTAAGTAAGTAACTAAATAACTAATGAGATTAGCAAATTATACCTTAAAAAATGCATCAATATGGAGTAGGGCAGATGACTCAATTGCTAAGAGCACTGGTTAATCTTCCAGAGGGCCCAGATTCAATTCCCAGCATTCACCTGGCAGCTCACAACCATTTGTAACCCCAATCCTGGGTACCAAAACCTCTGTGGGCCCCAGATGTGAATGTGATGCACAGACACACATGAGGAGGAGAAAGCACGCACATTAAATAAAAATGAATAAATGTTCCTTAAACAGCATCAACACAAAGGGCCATTTAAATTATGTATTTTAGCCAAAAAAGGACGGGAGTGGGATCGGGATGGACAGGGCCGGCAAATGAAGGCAGGGAGGAAGGCATAAAGGAGAACATTAGGGGAGGCAGAAAAACACACTCCGGGATTAGTGATTACACACTGTCCTCTTTGGTTACTGCAGTTCATTTGTGCCCCAGGCTTCCAAATGAATTTTTGCCTACTGTTTCTGTCCTTTGAAAATCTGCACGACTGATTGTGCTGTTTGTCTTAGGAGTCAGCTACCTAGGGTGAAGGAAGAAAGCATGCAGGAGAGCTTTAAATGAGAGCACAGGCTACCTAAGGCCATCTTCTGCCTCGCAGACTGCTAGCCAGGAGCTAATCTCCATCGGATCACATAGCCCCAGGGGATGGCTTATCCACAGGGAAAAGCACAGAAGCCCTGATTCCCAGGGCCCTGAGCAGGTGGCCTGGCCCCAAGAGTTCTCTCCCACTTGGGTTCAGCAGAGAATCCCTGGCTTCTGAATCCCAGGGGGGAAGTTCCAGAAGGAAAATTACCATTCTGCTTCCTTACTCGTTTTTTTTTTTCAGTCTCGATTTCTGTATTTCAGAATGCCCAAGCCTTACAAAACATAACACGAATGCACACATATGATAGCACCACCCATAGTTTGAATGGTGGAAAAGTGAGTTCCCAAACTGGGAAGTTCTGCTTTAAAAAATGTGCAGTCTAGGGGCTGGAGAGACATCTCGGCGGTTAAGAGCACTTGCTGCTCTTGCAGAGGACCAGAGTTTGGTCCCCAATACCCACATGGTGGATCACAACCACCTGTAGCTCTAGTCAGGGGATCTGACACCCTCTTCTGACCTCCTTGGGCACCAGCACGGAAGTGGTACACAGATATACTCTGTAGGGGTAAAATAAAATAATAAATGTGAACAATGTAACTAGTGACACATTTTATGAATTTATGCATTAGAGGTAGCAATAAATCTACGTAGTTGTGACCCTAAAGCAATAATTATTGTTTATAATCTAGTTATCAATTTAGCAAAGGTCTTTATTTGGTCTTTTTTTTTTTTTTTTTTTTTTTTTTTTTGGAGCTGGGGACTGAACCCAGGGCCTTGCACTTGCTAGGCAAGCGCTCTACCACTAAGCTAAATCCCCAACCCCTATTTGGTCTTTTGAATATAATTTTTAACTTGAAATAATGGGGGGAGGAGAGAGATAGCTCAGTAGGTAAAGACGCTTTCTGCCAAGCTTGACCATCTGAGTTCAGTTCCTGGAACCCATACGGTGGAAGAAGAGAACCGATTCCTGAAACCTGTCCTCTGACCTCCACACACATGCCCTGGCATATTTCCCTTCCCCTTCCCTACAATCAGTGAACAGAAAGTTAAAATGTCTCCTCTGTATTAGCAGCAGGCACAGACAGTGAATGGCTAACCAAAGCATCGAAGCAGATCAGCCACCAGCCATTCTGAAAGTTATTCCCAGGCAAGACACGTCTTCCTCTGTTTTGAATCACCAAGACTCTGACAGGATGGAACCAGAAAAACATTAAAAAAAAAAAAAAAACAACCCAACAACAACAACAGCAACAACACCCCCAAAAACAAAACAAAAAACAAAAAACAAACAAACAAAAAACGCCTTGAAGCTTTTATGTCTTATTACCTTGTGTAGGGCAGAGGAAAGATGAGGCATGATTCCATACAACCTGCATGCTGGACAGACTGGCTGACGGATGGGCAGATGGACGGACGGATGGACAGATGGACAGACGGACGGACAGATGGATGGATGGATGCACGGATGGATGGATGGATGGATGGATGCACGGATGGATGGACGGACGGATGGATGGATGGATGGATGGACGGATGGACGGATGGATGCACGGATGGATGCACAGATGGATGGATGAATGGATGGATGGATGGATGGATGGATGGATGCACGGATGGATGGATGGATGGATGGATGGATGGATGCACGGATGGATGGATGGATGGATGGATGGATGCACGGATGGATGGATGGATGGATGGATGGATGGATGGATGGACGGACGGATGGATGGATGGATGGACGGACGGATGGACGGACGGATGGATGGATGGATGCACGGATGGATGGATGGATGGATGCACGGATGGATGGATGCACGGATGGATGGATGCACGGATGGATGGATGGATGGATGGATGGATGGATGGATGCACGGATGGATGGATGCACGGATGGATGGATGGATGGATGGAGGATGGATGCTCGTCTGTGATAGTGATCAAATACTTCATGAGGTCCCTTTGGATCAAGAATAGGGGAAGGAAGGGTTCTCTTCAAGTCTGGTGTACCTAATGTCCAGTGCGACGGAAAGCAAAGCCACCATGTGGTTAGTCAAGGGTCTCGAAATTAGAAAGTGACGACGTCGAACCATTTTAATATTGCAAATGTATTGACCCGAAAAGACCAGTACTTTCCATGCCCCTAACAGGCATTGATTTAATTTGTAATGATTCCCAGGAATGGTGCTAGCCTCTGGGGCAAAGATGAGTGAGAAGGGAACAGTTCATGGGAGAGGCGAAGACATGAACAGGTTGGAAGGCGCCCTCCCTCTCAGTGTCAGGCAAAGGTCAGGAAAGGACGGAAGGAATTATGGGAAGCCGAGAGGGTGGAAAGTAGACTCCCAGAGGACCACACCGGACACCTTTGGCATTGGGCAGTGGTCAGAAAAGGAGCCTTTGTTCTAGTGTAGTAACTTAAGAATCCACGCAGAGTATATGAGATGGATTTTCTACTCATGAAGATGCCTGGAGAAACCTGTGAGTATAATTCCAGGAGTGGAGCAGGACAACTCTAATAAAGGAGACCAAAAGACATTGGGATTTAAGTTGAAGCCTGATGATCAGCACAGAAGCCTGGCTGCCTCGGTGCTAGGAGCCATGAAATGCAAGGGCCCACAAACCTATGCCTCGTCCCTGACCCAGAGAGAGGAAGCCCCAAACTCTTCATGTGAGCTGTTCCCCATGTGATCTGACCCAGCATAGGAGTGGTTCCTGTAAACACTTTGACGTGCTCCAATCCCATCATGCACTGCACTGGCTCAGACTCTACCGCCCCAAGTGGTCCAAGGTCATTCTTCCTATAGATTTTCATAAGGAAAGAGAATGTGCTGATTCACAGATAAGAGATGGACAACCACCTAGGGTCCGTAGATCTGACTATAAAAATTACAAACCATATTCTGCTAAATTAATTGTTTTTTAAAGAACCTGATGGACATGAATCAGATAAGCAGAGAGGGAACCAGTCAACTCAAGGCAAGACATGGGATTTTCCAAAGGCGTCTGGGGGCCTGCTCATGGGCTGTAGGGTCATGGGTGATGGGCCATCCTGCTTCTGCTGTCTGCAGGACAGATAGACTCTGGACTTCTCACAGAGAGGCTGCTTAGCAATGATATCAGAGCTCCAGGGGCTTTGTATGTGGCTATGGTAACTCCCCATGCTGGAACCAAAAGGGTTCTACATGGAGAAGGCCTGGCTGGTGGGTGTGCCCTTTGGCCCAGACAGAACTATAATTCCAGAAATGCCAGGCCTTGCTATGAAGGTGGGCACAGAGAATTCTGGGATAGCCAAAGTCAGCATCTTTGGGTGGCACCATATATATAATGGAGCCTGCTCCCCATGGCCCAAAGAACCCCGTGCCCAATGAACACCTGGTGGTTTTCCAGCAAACTTGCAGATTCATGTGCCACAACAAGGACTGCATCCCCGAGACACTGCAGATGCTGGGACTGAGGGAGGAAGCCAGCTGACACGTAGCTGCCTGGGTCTCATGCTCTTCCGTGGACACTCACAGGACGTAGACTCAGCTACAACCCTCTCAAAATTCACAGAAGCTCCTGTGACTTGGGTAAGACTTGACGTTAACTGCAGTGCAGCCTGACCTCCTCACAAATTCTCCACAGGCACTCACTCCAGCTCAGAAGTGACTGGGGACAACTGCATGGCACAACCGAGCAGACCTTTCAGATCTGTTTGTGCCTCTACAGCTGGGATGGATGCAACCAGTTTTTGACCTTCCATCAGCTCGAATAGAGCACACTGAATAGAGTAGCAATGATCAGAAAGGGCCTTCTGAGGAGTGACGCTGTAGCCAGATGCACTCGAGTAAGGAACATAAGGGACGTATTGATCCTGAGGGGGAGGTGAATAAAAGTTGGGAACTGGGTTAGCAATCCACAGGGTAACACTGGCATCAGAGAGGATGGTATTCTATTGCACTGGCTGCCGGGGGGTTGTATGTGGGGGGAGTGTGGTTCTTTTTCTTTCTGTGTTCCAATTTCCAGACTTTGGAAAAATGCAAAATTTTTATTAGAGCATTCAATTCATGTCTGCAAACATTTAACTCAAGACACATGGTGGTTAGCATTTCGTCAACCCGACCTAAGCTAGGGCCATCAAGGGAAAAGGAAATGCTGATTTAGGAATTCCTTCTATCAGATTGCCTATAGACATCTGTGGGGACATTTTTCTTGATTAATGATCGACGTGAGTAGTACTGGTCCTGAGTTATATAAGAAAGCAAACTGACCAAGCCAATTAGTATTCCTCCTATGAACTCATGGATGGATTATCTCATGGTGGGATCATAATTTGATGGCATTATTGGGAGGTGGTGGAAACTTTAGGAGGGGGGGTCTCCTTGGAGGAAGTTGGTTTCTGAACCCTTCTCTTCCTCTTTGCCTTCTGTCCACCGAGGAATGAGCCGTGTGTTCACCACACATTTCCTTCTATTTTGTTCTGCTACACCACAAGGGCCAAAGCAAATGAGTCAAGAGACCCTGGACCAAGACCTCTGAAAACAGGAGTCAAAATAAACCTTTTCTCCTTTAAGTTGATTTATTCAAGTACTTTGTCACACTTAAAGAAAGACTAGTATTAATACAGTTGTTCTCAAGAAGTTGTTGGCAGTCTTACATAGTTTGAACTTTGATCTGGGGAGGGTTTCTCGTCTGTTAATTTGCCCATTTCAAGGACAACCTAGCCTAGAGAAGTTAAGAAGGAGATGCCCAGGGCTTGTCATGCAAAAGATCTGATGTAGTTCCCAAGTGTGTGGTCCTGGGCCCGTTTCCAGTCTAAAATAAGAAAGGTCTGCCCTTGTTTCTCAGACATGTGTGAAGCAAGCCATTGTATATTTCATGTGCACTGATGTGTAGACTCGTGTGTGCACCTATGTGTCTGTTCTACTCTCTTTTGTATCGTTGTGTAAATGTTTACTATACATTCTTGACTTGAATGGATACATGGTGGGATTGTATCCACTATGTCTGTGATTCCCAAGCTTTAGCGAACATTAGGATCATCTTAACTGCTAGTGGAGATGCAGCAGCCATGAGCATCCATTTTTAGCTTTTTGGCTTATAAAGCCTGGAGTGGAGCCAGAGCACCAGCATTTTGAGAAAGTTCCTAGGTGATGTTGAGGCAGCGGCCTAGGGCTGCAGTACGAGAACCAGCCAGCAGATGGCGCCATCACTGAGCCTAGGGCTCTCCTGGGAGCCTAGGGAAATGGGTCAGCTTGGGGTTCTGCCAACAGAAACACTGGTTTTCCCAAGCAGAACCTGACTGGAGCGTCCGAGGAAAGGAGCAGAGCGAGGTAGCAGCTGGTACTGGGCAGTGATCAGAGCTGTTCACCACGCGTGTCTTTGCACTGCGGGTGTCCTCAGAGGAGATCGCACCCTGCTTCACCCACTTTCGGGGAGGGAGCGCTGTACCTTGGCAGCAGAAGCAGAAATCCATTGTTCACAGCAGAGCATCAGTCTTACCTTTTGGAAAGCACTCCTGAAGGTTCCTTTTCAGTGATTCCATTTGAGGACTGAACCCAAGCGGCATCGTTCCACTTAGGCACTGAACCCAAGTACAGGATTCGTTCTTAAAGTTTAATAAAAATGTGATAGGTGGCTACAGAGCCATCTTCTTCAGTCTTAGCATGCTGCCTCTACATACCTTCTTTGGGTCGTCCCCCTACCCGGCCCCCATCACTCACCAGCATTGCCCTGAGTAGAAAGGACCGAAACACCTGCTTCGAAGATCTGAGTGTGGGGCTCCCCAAAAGTTCTGCCCACCGGAAAGAGCTGCCAGAATTAGATATAAAAGTCCCGGTGGAAAGAGCCTTTCACAGCAGCGGGACCCAGTAGATGCTAAGAAAGAGGGAGCAGGAAGTGTCACCTAGATTTAGCTATGTGCTGTCTTGAAGAACCTTCAGCTCTCTACACAGTCTGGGACAGTGGACAGCAGCTGCAGGTACTTGCTCAGAGGTAAAATGAGACAGGAATTTTTAAAGAAGTGAACTTAAAACTCTAGTTTTGAGTGCGCTGGCGTGTGTGTGTGTGTGTGTGTGTGTGTGTGTGTGTGTGTGTGTGTGTGATGTTCAGGTGCAAGTGTGTGTGTAGGTGTAGACGTAGGCCAGAAGTCAACCTTGGGTGTCATTCTTCATGATTCTCTGCATCATGCCCCTCACCCACCTTTTCCCCTTTGAGACAGGGTTCCTTACAATCCCAGGACTTACGGAATATACTAGGCTGGAGAGGTGACCTGTGGACCTCAGGGACCTTCCTGCCTCTGCTTCCCCAGGCCTGAGATTTTAAGCCATAAGAATCTGGGTTCTGGGCTGAGAATCAGGTCCTTATGCTCAGTCAAATCCGCAGTCAAACCATTTTCCTGGAGAGCTATCTCCACAGCCTGGCCCTCTTCTGCAGGCACACCAGAGAATTTGTGAGTACCTTCAAAGGCTCCACAGAATCCACTTTCATTTATTGGGCTTGGAACCACAATGTAATTATAAAAGCAAATTGAAATTAAAACGGAAACGCAATCCTTAAACACTTTACCGACCAAACTATCTCCCCGGATCTTTAAAACTTTGATTGTAATTAATTCACTGAGGTGTTCTCTAGCACAGAGTGTTAGCAGAGCACTCTGGTGGTTGTTTAGGCTGGTGAAGGACCTGGTTCTTAGGGTGTATTAGGGAGGGAGCACAGAGCACTTAGGTTGCTCTATACAGTGTGTGCGAAGCTTTAGGGCATGGCTATTCGGATTAGGAAAGAGAGCAGGAGAGGATGAGGAGAAGTCTGGAGATACTTGCAAAGGGAAAATGTCTTAGGATTTTACTGATAGAAAGAGACACTGCACCACAGCAACTGTTAGAAAAGAAAGCATTCAATTGGGGGTGGCTTACAGTTCAGACATTTAGTCCCTTATTGTCCTGATGGGAAATATGGCAGCAAGCAGGCAGACACGGTGCTGGAGACGCATCTGAGAGTTCTACATCTGGGTCGGTAGGCAGTAGGAGCTCAGCCCCACTGACACACTTTCTCTAACAAGGCCACACCCCCTCACAGTGCCACTTCCTGTGAGCCCTTGGGGGCCATTTTCATTCAAACCACCATAGGAGGTGACTAAGAAAGGTGAAGAACTCTCAGCCTAACTCTTCTGGTGGCAGAAAGGACTCCAGGGGATTTAAAAATTTTTGCATGTAGGGGGTTGGGGAACAGTAGAGGGCTGGAGAAGGACACTGATGGAGGAAGTGGGAGAAGGGGCGGGCTCAAATTAGGAAGGCGAGGGAGATAAATGCAGAAGCAGGGGGTAAGCAAGAGTAAGGATGTCTCAGAAAATCACGAGGAGTCATAACAGTAACTGTTCACCCAACAACACGCACGAGCCTCTGTATAAATATACCGAGATCCTTTAAAGAAAATGTTCTCCTTCGGACTGACAATGAACCCTGAGAACCAAACACCACCCAACAAAGACAGGAGTGGGAAGCCCTCTCTTGAGCTTTTGAACGGGGCTGTCCAAGAGACTCACAAAATGTGTGTGTCCGTGTGTGTCTGTGTGTATGTGCGTATGTATGTGAATGCATGAGGTGTGCTCATATGTGTGTGTGTCTGTTAGTAAGGTGACAACATGTTCTGGAGCAGTGATTCTCAGCCTTGTCTTAATGCTGCCACCTTTAATACTGTTCCTCAAGCTGTAGTGACCCCCAACCATAAAATTATTCTGTTGCTACTTCATAACTATAATTTTGCTACTGTTATGAATCATAATGTAGATATCTGATATGCAGGATATCTGACATGAGACCCTGTGAAAAGGTGGTTCAACCCCCAAAGGGATCTCAAGCCATGAGTTGAGATCTGCTGCTTTGGAAGGAAATGGAACAAGAATTACAATCAGGACAAGCAGGTACCCCAGCTGAGGGGTGCTGTGGTGGCGCTGGCAGGATGGTGACCTTACAATGCAAGGAGCGTGGGGACTCAGAATCAATTTTAAGTAAATCTTGAAGGCAGATCAACTCTAGTCATGGGAGGCTTTGAACACCCAGGCTACTTGTTCAGAGTACTTTTCTAACCTCTGCTTCCTGAACCCCAAATAGTGTCACAGACAGGCCACATGGAAAGACTGAACAGCAGATATTAGGTTGGGGTGAGGAAGGAACTGGAGGGCTTCCTATCCCAGGCAGATAGGGAGGGGGATGTTGGTGTCTTGTTAAATTGTACAGTGTTACGTTATTTCTTTCTGGGCTTTTGTATCACTCTGTGGTATCTGGAAACAAAGACTCTCCTCTGTCCACTTGCTCCCAATTTCTCTTCTTTCTCTTTCTCTTGTGTGTGTGTGTGTGTGTGTGTGTGTGTGTGTGTGTGTGTGTGCAAGCAAAGGGTGGTACAGTTTACGTGCCAGATATGATTCATGTGCTAAAGACAGAGCCTCACAGTCATTATCTATCATGCAGTCTTGGAGGACGGCTCCCGCCTGTCAAGAGTGTGGAATAAACATCCTTCTGCAATTGATTCCCCAGCAAACGCTCAAACAAGGTAGTGTCAGCTACCCCTCTCCTGCCTGGAAACTGGCAGTAAATCAAAAATTACTTCTCAGGAGCCACCTGTGACTCAGCCACCTGAGCTGCCTGTGTGGCCTGAAAGCTGTGGATGGGAAGAAAAGGCTCTCGGTGAGGGGTGGCAGACACTGTAGGTTTGTGCTGTCAGAGATGCCTGTGTCTACTTGGTCCCTCTGTCCTGTCTAAAAGAGACCAGCTCTCCAACTGCAACGTGATAGCGTACTTGATCTTACCTATGCCCATACCATGACTGCTTCTTCCTGCTTCCCCCACCTTTCAACCCTAGTCTATATTAATCTCCCCACCTCCTGGCCTTCCCCATGTGATCATCCAAGCTTCTTTCAGAGCGGTTGCTGGGGCAACTCCCAGTCGAGGTGGAGCAAGCAGGTTATCTCTGGTGTGATCTGAAAGTAGCTTATTCTTCCCAGAAAGCTCCCATTAAAATAATTATATTACCTTGGGGGAACTGGAGATGAGGGAGAAAAGAGAGCGGAAAATTTAGCCTGAAAATTGGCGAGAAATATTCCACTGCTTAGCCAAAAGCCCATGCTGCTAGTCTAGGAAGGGGAAGGTGCAGGTCTTGGGGAGATGTGGTGGAGGACAGCCTGTGTTAAAAGCAGTGGGGAGCTGAAGGAGATGGCGGGGGTTGGGGGAGGGAGAGCTGAAAGGGGACCAGAAAAGCAAAATGGGTGATAAGGTTGGGGAGACAACCTTGGCCAGACAAGCCATACAGTTTCTGTGTGTGAGAGAGAAAAGAGTGGATCCTGAATTTGGAAAATTGGGTCATTTGGATTCATTCGTTTAATTAATTTATTTACTTTCTGTATTTGTTTATTTTTGAGACAGGGCCTCACATGTAGTCTGAGCTGATCTTGAACTTGCTATGTAGCTCAGACTGCTACAAACTACTGATATTCCCTCCTCTGAATACTGAGATTACCGGCATATGGCACTAGGCTCAGTTTTCTTCTCTCTCTCTCTCTCTCTCTCTCTCTCTCTCTCTCTCTCTCTCTCTTTCTCTGTATGTACACGGGCATGTATGTATAAGGGTGTGTGTGTGTGTGTGTGTGTGTGTGTGTGTGTTCGCCTGGTCATGGAACAGGTGTTCGTGGAGCACAGAGGTTGATGCTGGCAATTACTCTAAACATTACTTCTACCTTATTCATTTAGGCAGTGTCTCTCGGTCAAATTGAGAGCTTACCAATATGGCTGGTTTCCCCAGCCAACTTGCTTGGGAGATCCCATCTCTGTCTTTCCCGGCCAAGATTACAGGTGGGCCGCCATGCTCACTTGTTATTTATATGAATTCTGGAGTTCTGATCTCTAGTCCCCATGCTCTTGGGACGAATGCTTTAAACACCCGGTCATATCCAAAGTCCCTCAAGAGGATTCTCTCCCTAGTTTTTAAAAACTGGATTTTAAACGTGGCCCTGTCACTATGAGTGTGACCCACTCTTAGAAGGTTATTTTCCCCCACAGTTAAAGACTAGTGTGTGTGTGTCACAAAGTATCGTGTGTCCAAAGTCCATGATTTAGAAACCACGGGTGTCCACCCATTGTGAGAATGCTTGTACACCCATCCACCCACCCCCCACCCCCAACACTTACATGTCATTTTTGTCAAAAGGAAAAAGTAGTTATGATGTGCCTTTCTGTGTTCTTTCTTCCATTTAGATCACTTTCCTGCGGGCTCATCATGACCGCCCCAGTTAGGATAATCCTAAGAGTTAGAAAGTCTCTAGCAACGTCTCTATGGATAGGGAGACCCATATGGGCAAGAGTTCACTCAACATAATAGAGCCTTGGGTGCCCTTAGCCACCAAGGCTTTGTGATCACCCCGGCTCCACTCTGAACCCGGAATGTTCAGAACAGCTAATTAGTTGTGCACAGAGTAGCACACATCTGAAGGACAGCGATCATTTGACATTAATTAGGAACCCATCTGAGCGTGTGGTGTCTGAGTCGCGTGGTGAAAGGCAGAGCCAACAACCATTTGAGTGTGGTGTCTGAGTTTGAGGAAGGGAGCAGTTGACACTTTTGCTTTCTCACTGTGAGGCAGGACTCCTCCAGGATGTGGAGGACAATGGGGACCCAGCTTTTCTGAAGAAGATGTGGTCTCTGAAAATTTGCCCGATTGAGAGTCAGTCATACAGGAAAGACGGGCAGTGGAGGCTCAGGGCTTCTATTCCAGCGAGGCAGATCTTGGGGTTTGAGGCCAGCCTGATGTACAGAGTGAGTTTCAGGGTTACACAGGGAAACCCCGTCTCAAAGACAAATAAACAAACAAATAAAATAATAGATCAATAATTAACAAACAAGACGCATATAGGCTAATTCAGTTGCAGTCTGCATTGCCATGCACTGTGCTCTGAGGGGTGGGTGTGAAGATGAGAACCAGACACCTGTAAAGGTGTCCTGCCGAGGCCACGGTGCTGCCCTTGAATCTCCTCACTTACAGTCTCCGCCACGGTTTGCTGCACAGTAATTATGTGCCAGGTCCTGGGCTAAGCATTTCTGAAACTTGCTCTCCTTGAGCCATCACAGCTACTCCATCAGAAGTGATCTTCTTATCCCATTTTCAGAAGAGGAATTCAAAACTCCATAAGCAAGAGCACATAGTGGGTGCCTGGCCATCACGGAGTCCTGGGTTTCTAGTCATTTACTCTGTACACCTGTACAGCCTAATCTGTAAGTGATCCGATCACTCTCTCGGTTGGCAGGAAGGGAGAAGTGGTCTGTGGAGTACGCTTTGTTGGGCAGGATTGGATTGAGCCAACAGAGAAGTCCAGGTCAATTCTCATCGTCCTATAGCGATATTGGGAAAGCTAAGATCATCCTGCGTCTCCTCCTCAGACTGTCTCCCCTCCCACGGAACACAAACAAATCCACAAGTTCAGTTAGCAGCTGGATTTCTTTTGTCTTGGATCCTGGAAGAAGTTGACTGGACGTTTGTGATGGGGTCATGGTAAGGAAGAATTGGTCCATCCGAGATGATAACACTGTTAGTCATAGAGCATGAGTACTATTAGCTCAGAACCATGCACACCTCAAGTGGTAACACGTAAAGTGCTGTGGCTGTGACTCAGACCCCCATGGATATGAAGTGAGTTCAGCCTCATCATTGAAGTTCTGCATCCACTTTTCTAGGCGAGTGAGAGTTGATTTGAACACTAACGACCAGTACTTTCCCCTTCTCCCCTCCTTGCGAATTTGTTCCCAGCCCTCACAGTGGGTCAGTGAGAACATGAGAGAGAGACGTACAATGGGAGGCAGAACCATGTCACTCCACGTCAACGCATGCATCCGCTCTGCGATCCTGTTTCCCCCACCTTTAACTGTTTATTGAGCTAATGAAACTGGGAGCACAGACACTGACTCAAAGCAAAGGCTTCATTCAGTCAAGTAGGCCCTGCGAGTATTTAGCAAGTTTGGCGGAGAGAGAAATACTAATCCTGAGGTGGCCGATGGGAATAACGGTTCTTGCCGGAGAGAAACTCGGTGGTGTGGATGATAGGTGAAATACGGTTTGTTCTTTTGGAGAGAGGGGGAATGGAGAGGTGTTTGGATGAGAACAAGCCAGACACCAACAAAGGAGTGAGTGGGAGATGCTGCTAGAGAGCCAGCCAGCCAGCGAGCGGGCGAGGAGGGGGATTTCAGGGAAAGAAGCAGAGACAACATGACAGGGAGACCCATCTTCTTGGGCAGCCTTGAAAATAATTACAGCTCGTAGAAAAATCAATCATCAAGCCTCTGCTAAATGCCGGGAGGGAGCTCGGAGTGATGGGAAAGCAAAGGACCAGGCTCTTCTGCAGTACAGTGTACTGGGCAAGATAAAAATAGCGTGCTTGAAACAATTAGAGAGCAATTAATGTCAACTTGTCTGGTTCTGACTCAAGTACACCAAGATTCAGAATACAGGAGGCCTGGGGACCTGCAATAGTCCATCAGGCCCTTTTAGGGAAAGGTCCCTGGAGGCCAGTCATCTTAGACATCTGATGTTTGAGAGAGAGAGAGAGAGAGAGAGAGAGAGAGAGAGAGAGAGAGAGAGAGAGAGAGAGAGAGAGAGAGAGGAAGAGAGAGAGAGAGAAAGAGAGAGAGAGTCCATTCTTATATTCTTAAAAAGCCCTGCTTATGCAATAGAGTGCAACCCACACTAACCACATTCCTACCCTTCCAGAAGCCTCTGATTACAAAAGAGAGCACAGTGTTTGACTTGTGACAGTTTGACCGGTGAGCGAATGGATGATCTGGGTGCTGGAACTTCTCAGGGTAACAGAAGGAGTGGAAGGCGGGAAAAGCACAGTTGCAGAGAGACTGCCTGGACTGCATACACTGTTTGCAGTCAGGGACTATGTTTCCACTCCATTTCTATATCGGGGGCTGGAGAGAAGGCTCAGCAGTTAAGAGAACTGGCTGTGCTTCTAGAGGACCCAGTTTCGATTCTTGGCACCCGCATGGTGGCTCATAACCTGGAACTCCAGTCCCAGGGATCTTCCTCAAGCACCTGGTACATACGGGGTACACAAACATATATGCAGGCAAAACAGCAAAGCACCCCTATGCAAAAGCAAATAAAATTTCTTAAAAAACAAAACAAAACAAAACCATGGAACCCGTAGTGATTATGGCAACATGCACAAGACCTGCACAGGCTCAAGCCAGACAAGATCTCAGCACTGACGGGGGAAGTAGACTTGGGTCTCGTCCTTAACCAAGAAGCTAGTTGCAGTTGGACAGAGAAAATTGGTTTTCTTCAATATAATACCCCCCAGGCCCAGGAGTACTGGCCAGGATAAAATGAACAGGATGTGTGTGTGTGTGTGTGTGTGTGTGTGTGTGTGTGTGTTGTAAGTGTTTTTGTTTGTTTCCTCTCTCTCTCTCTCTCTCTCTCTCTCTCTCTCTCTCTCTCTCTCTCTCTCTCTCTTTCTCTCAGTCCCTCCCGCCCTCCCTCTTCCTTCCTTCCTTTCTTCCTTCCTTCCTTCCTTCCTTCCTTTCTTTCTTTCTTTCTTTTTTTCTTTCTTTCTTTCCTTTCCTTTTCTTTTCTTTTTGGTCTCACTTGTCTTTTGTATGTTTGTTTTGAATTTTGGTTTTGTGGGTTTTTTATTTTTAAATTTTTAGTAGTTTTGAGCATAGAATTGGGTGGGTAGGGAGGTGGGGGAGGATCTAGGAGGAGCTGATGGAGCAGGGAAACATGATCAAAAAGTACTGAAGAAAAAAAAAAAAAGGAGGCACCATGTTGGGATAGATGGTCTGGCAAGATATCAACATAGGCTACTGGCTTCAAAGCACATGACTGTGGAGGCTTTTCCTGGAACTTAGAACCTGGTTCATTTGCATCGTGCTTTGAGTGACTGGATAATCCTTTAAGTCTGCAAATAGATTACACAGACTCTATTTTTTCTTTTTTCGGTCTGCAATTTTTAATTTTTTAAAATGCTTTTTAAAAAAGTACTTTTTAAAATACCTTTAAGTCTGCAAATATATTACACAGACTGCAAATATATTACACGGACTAATTCTATAGGCACTGGATGTTGGCATTGGAAGTGGGTTTTTTCTTCTTCTAAAATTAGTTACTTTCAGGTTGGGAGATTAAATATATGCATTTAGTGTGGTGTGTAATTGCTGTCAGAGGATGCCGTACAGAATAGAAGGTGAGCAGAAGAGAAAGGGCCCCTGAAACAGTTCAGAAAAGGGGAAGTTGACCTCAGAGAAGAGTTGGCACTGGATTCTGGAATGGGCTCCATCAGGACTGGGGTGTTGGGACGTGGGAAAGCTGTGGGCAGGTGAAGAGGGATACACAAAAGCTGGAGGCATGAGGCTATAGTAACAGGTTCTGAGAGCTGTAAATAAGAGGTGTTACTAGAGGAGAGAGTCCTAGAGGAGGAGGGTGAATGGCAAAGCTAAACAGAGCAGCCCAGGATCCTGCCTATGAATGACTCTGGAAGCCACGTCGGTGGGTCAGACTGTGAGCTCTGGAATGGTAGAGGCATCACCAAGGGATGTCGAGTGGAGAGTAGCAGGGACAACTATGTGGAGCATAAACAGAATGGAACGGGTACTGGAGGGTGGAGAAGGGCAGCCAAGGCAAGAGACGCAGAGGGTAGACAGGAGGCCATCCCAGGATGCACATTGGAAACCACAGATGGGAGATGCTAGAGTGTCACTTACAGACCAAAGGCAATAGGCCTTGTCTGCTTACTGGGAGAGAGGATGGAGAGGGTGAGACCTCCAAAGGCGGATTGCTAAGGCAGATGACAGGATGGAGATTTCATGTGTGAGCAGCGTTCATATCTTCACACTGCCTGAGCTCTCCCCAACTCAGCCTCCTCCTAGTCTGGCACACTGGACCAGTGCACTCCAAAGTAACCAACCCCTTAGGTCCTCAGCTCTTCTTGGAATCCTGCTCACTTGATTTGAATGGAACTCTGCCCTTCCCAGGGAAGTTTCATCCACCTCGTGTCCTCCAGAACATGCTGTTCCCTCACATCCCAGGTACCAGTCAGGCAGGCACCTCAAGTCCAAACTACGCTTGTGAATACTAATGGGACATTGTTCCTTTTAGAACCATGCCCTTCTATGACATCATCCTTATCAACATTATTATTGTTATCATTACTAATACTATTGCAGATTTCATCTGCCACATAGTAGGAGACTCAGACTCTCTCTGCCCTCCCTGTATCAGAAAAGGTCTGAAGAGTGAACTTCAGTGTGCCAATCGGTCACTTCTAGCCCACTTCAACCATTCACACCCATGAATACACTCCAGGTTTCGTCATCTCTTGAAGATGTTTCATCTCTGAAACCTTGAGCATGGCGTCTGCCTTCTGACCAGTGTCAGACCCTCCCACTTCTCTGACCCCCTTAGCAGTACTCACCTCGGAGATTAGCAGTCTCTGGCTGTTGTTGTGGATCTCCCCACAGAACGGTTTTAAAGGCTCAGTTTCCAATCTGTGAGCTCTGGGGAGTGGGGAGTGGTTTGATTGTGAGAGCTGAGGTACAAGAGGGGGAATTAGTTAATTTTTTGATGGATTAATAGTTTTCTAGGCATTGTTGGGAAGTGTTGAAAATTTTCAGAACTAAGACTTTTGGAAGTAGGACCTCATTAGAGGAATTTGGTCACAAGGAACATGTTCTTGGGGACTGTATATTTTGCCAGGCCCTCCCTCTCTGTCTTCCTGCTTCCTGGCTACAGGAAATGAGAAGCCATGCTCCCTGCCATGATAGTTCTGCCTCCTGGCCCCCAGAACAATGAGACTAATTGGCCCCCAACTAAAACTTCCAAACCAGGAACCCAAACAAATCTTCCTTCCTTGCAATGCTTTTTTATATAAGTACACTGTAGATGACACCAGAAGATAGCATCAGATCCCATTACAGATGGTTGTGAGCCACCACGTGGTTGCTGGGATTTGAACTCAGGACCTCTGGAAGAACAGTCAGTGCTCTTTACCGCTGAGCCATCTCTCCAGTCCCCCCTTACAATGCTTTTAACCCTCAGACAGTTTCTGATGCGATGAAAAGTCTGACTAAGAGGAGTCCCCTCCTCCTGATGCCCCAGTCCACTGTTCAAGGTGTCAATGTTTTCCAAGTATATCAACTCCAGTTCGTTAATCTAACTGTCTGGAGTTTGGGAGCCAACACTCAAAGCCATCTGAGCTACGCTCAGTGTTATCTTCTCAGCCAGAGTAATGGTTCTAAAATACAAATATAATGGTGTCTATCACTTTTATACTTACAATATTTTACCAGCTCTCTGAACTCATTTACATAACACATGAACCCCACTGTGACAGATTCTAGTCTACCTCTCCAGATTCTGCTTTCTTTATTCTTTATTGTCCCAGGACTCCTTTGGTACAACTGAGGCCACCATGGAACTGCCTACCACCTAGACCTGGGAACCCAGCAACACCTGCCAACAAGAACAAAGTCCTTCCCATTAAAGTCCATAGCTCCGTGAAAGTCTCTAGATGTCCTCTCCTTGCCTTTTGACTCCTGTAGTTCTGTTTCTGAGTAACTGTTCTTGCTAACTGAAGTGTGTCAATGCAGGCTGTGGTTTTGTGCTTAAAAGCTCACCATGAGAAAGCGTTGGGACTGCTCTGAGGTACTGAACACCCAGTGTAGTCTCCAGATGGCTAACCAAGATTTTCTATTGACTTGGACCTGGGTCTGAGTAGTCTTCTGTTGTGGATGCCACACAGCACTATCTCCTTCATTTCAGCAGAACGTCAATGAAGCCACCTGTACGCCCACAGCACCTTGTCACCTTACTCTTTGCTGCACACACTTTCCCCAGCCTGAAACCATTGCTTCTCCATGATTTACCAACTTATATCATTCAAGATGCATACTGTGTCCAGCCTAGGACGTTCCTCCTTAGAACCCGCTCAGTACATGACGTAGACGACATTCATTCATTGCACTTCCTTCTAAATGACCCTTGGAGTCTCCACTATTATGACTTTCTTATTTTGTTATAGGTTTTATTTACTTTTCCATCCTCCGCACTAGCCTGAGACCCCTTGGGGAGTAGGGATGTTTCTTTGCTCCCCACCCCTGCATGCCTAGCACCCAAACACAAGGCATTATAAATACATACATGATTTGCCAGGAAGAGATCGGAGCCTTGTCCTCTTAATCAGTCCATCTTGTTCTCGGCCTTTCACTGTTGGCTGTCTGCTGATGAATTCCCAAGTACTAGAGACAATGACTTCCGTCTGCACTTCAAACTCTGGCTCTAAAGTATTTGTTCAACCGATAAAATACCCAGGCCTTTCAGTGCTGTGGAAATGAAGGTCCTGCTGTTCCCCAGCAGGCTTCCTCATCAGAAACTTGAGAGAATGTCAGGAGAGATGGGGATGTACTATGAGTTCTTTGAAGGACCAAACCCAACAGCTTCCCTGAAATGTCCCCTTTCACTGCCCGAAACTCCGCATAGACAGAATGTCATGGCCACACCTTCGCCTCTTTCACTCTCTGTGTCACAAGTGCAACCATCAGCTCTAGTGACCGTTTCCTCCCCTCTTTTTTGTCACTGTTTACTTTCAGACAAGGTCACATAGAACCAAGGCTGGCCTTCAACGTGATCCTCCTGATCCTCCTACTTCCGTGTTCCAAGTTAATGATCTTTTTTATTTTCCTTTCAGGCCTAGGGCTCCATGCATATCAGGCAAGTGCTATACCACTGTGTTGGCATGCTCGGTCCCAGGCAGTGAAGAGAATACATTAAAATATAGGTAACGTCAGGCTGCTCACCTGCCACGAAACCCTTAGTGCCTCTCACTGCCAATCCTTTTTTCTCAATCTGTTTTCTGATATTACATCTGGTATGACATTCTATCTACAGATAGAAAATCTGAGATCGGACAATTTGTAAAGGGAAGAAGTTTATTTAGCTCCGAGTGCTGGTGGTTGAAAGTCCAGACAAGGCAGCTTCATCTGGTAAAGGGCTCAGGATACATCACGACAAGACCGCAAACACGCAGTGATCTGTGGAGGAGCTAAGGCACCAGTGGCTGCCTTGGCTTAGAACATCTTGTTCTCACGGCAGCTAATCCAATCTTGGGAGAATTGCGTTAATTCCCCTTAAAGACCCAACTACTTCTTGAAGTTCCTTCTCAGTACTGCCACAGTGTCAGTTAGGACTTCAAAAGGAGCTTTGGTGGGGACAAACCACATCTAAATCATGTCACGAGAGGCACCGTAGCCTGCTCTTCCAGGCTGGATGCCCTCTTTGCACCCTGCTGTACGCCCCATTCTGAACACAACTGAAGCTTCCTCATCTCCATTCTTTTGCTGACACACGCTCCGTTCTTACGCCTTTCCTCTAGACAGCTCCATGGTGCCTCGCCTGGCTCTCTCCTCCTTTGTAAAGAGAACCTTTCTGTTGTTTGGTGCAATGACTTCTCAGCATGTTTTTTTTTTTTTTTTTTTTTGGTTTTTGGTTTTTTTTTTTTTGGTTCTTTTTTTCGGAGCTGGGGACTGAACCCAGGACCTTGCGCTTCCTAGGTAAGCGCTCTACCACTGAGCTAAATCCCCAGTCGACTTCTCAGCATGAATGGAAGGAATCACTCCTCTTTGTTTTCCCACCAGCATTCTTTATGCTACAGAAAGAGACCTCACCATTCAGAAATGATACAGACATACTCCCGTGTCAGTCACAAAGGACCAGATAGTTACTCTGTGAGAACTGACATACGGAGTTAGCTATAAGGTGGGGGATGCACATAGACCTGTAGAGCCCATTACATCTATCATTGTAAGACAGGCTTCCTTGGGGTTTTATTGACAGGTTATGGAGTGGAGACCATTGATATTGGATTCAAATAAACACCAGCTCATTTTGCCTGTTCGCCTTTGGTCCCTTACTCTCAGTTTCTTTATCTGTAAAATGGGAAATACAGACCCTGGAGACTTGTAACAGAGATTAAGGGCAATGCTAGCACATGTGTGAGCTTGAGTTAATATTTGGCAGAGGATGCTGGGAATCATGGTAGTTCTAACGCTGTTTCCATCTTGTAGCCCTTCACCCCCTGTCCTTGAAAATATTTTAATAATAACCTTTTATATAAACTTTAGCCTTCAAATCTTTATGTTCTTAGTATTGTTCCCATTCCTATTCACTCTGGTGCCTTTGATCTTTCATCTTCCTTTTCAAAGCATCATAATCCTTCATGGGTGGAGGTCTTAAGTCATGTGATATTGGCAGTCAGTCTGCAATAGAGAGTGGGGAGTAACACTTACTAAGTACTTAGACAGAGCCCAGCTCCCTGCTTTGCTCTGATCATGCAGTATACCTGGAATGTGGGCCTTATCTCCATACCTCAGATGAGGAGACCGAGTTTAGAGCATTAAATAGACGAGACAGCCAGCAAGTGTTGAAGCCCAACTTAAAACCCTTGCCTTCAATTAGTACGTTGTCCTTATCCTTCTTGGGAATTCTCCCTAGCTGATGAATTGCTGTATTCAGGTCAGCTCTAGACTGTATGGAGGGGTGTCTGCAAGAATTCCTAATGTCTGTTTTGCCATTAAAGAACTGTAGGGCAAGTGTTCACCCTATTAGCCCTGTCTAGAAGATTCTAGACAGAATCTAGGAGACTAGGAGAGTTCAGGCTTCTTCCTCCCACCCTTTGAAGCACACATGTACTTCCAAGAGAGATCCCTCCCGCACACCCCCTGAATCTGTGGTGGAACAGGTCTCAGAATTAAAAAAATCTGAACGAGGGCAGGACTTAGCAAGGGGGATGCTGTTCACAGAATGAGCAGCTCCACACTAGAGCTCTGACATGAGGCTTCCTTCAACTCCTGCCAGCCACGGAGAACAGTTAGTACCTGGTATTCTTGCCAAAGATCACACTTGGGGGTTGTCCCAGTTTTGCAGTCATCCTTCTCCAGGGCCCCACTGTCAGCTCTCTCTCCTCATAGCTGTCCCCAGCACCTTCCCCAGTGTTTCACTGAGCTCCCACGGCTCCTGCGCTTTCTCTTCCATGGCCCCGGTGTGCTGGAAGTTCCCACCATTTGTTTCTTATCTCCTTTGTCTTCCCTTCAGCTCTTTGAGCTGATCGTGTATCAGGAGCTCCATGACCAAGGTCCATTCCGGGTGGAACATTTTTCTTCTCTGACCTCTGCATCGATGCGCCTCCATGTCCAATTTACCTCAGAGAGTGTTTCGTTGACTGCACTGTCTGCTCACCTCCTTGCCCTGCTGACTCCTAGGCTACCCAGTTTTATTTTATCAAGAGAGTTCCAGGTTCTAGAACCTCCATTTTCTTTCTTAATTTACCTGTCATCATGGCACTTGCCCTGCTTGAATGCTAGATTCTGAAGGACACAGTTTCTCCCTGACTGATGCTACATCTCTGGTTCCGAAACCAGTTCCAAGGACATGCTGGGTTCTGGACATACTTTTGACTAACCAAATGCAATTCCCATGCAGTTCTCCATAGTGATTGATTGCATGGACTCTGTAACGAGATCACCTAAGTTCAAATCCTAGCAGATGACTTGAACAAGTGCCTTAGCCCCTTTGTGTTTCAGTGCCCTCTCTAGAAAATGCAGAAAGCAAATTCTCCTTGTCACCTAGTGAAGATCAAGTGAGGCAGTGCATACAAAACATGCCGAACCCCACAAGAGTACACGATTATGACTAGTGGTTTCTACTGTGGTTCATGCCAGATCTGCCTGATGCTACTACCTCTTCCCCCATATTGTGTCCTGGGGAGACCTGACCTTGTTTGTGTCCTCAAGGGGTCAAACTCAGTTGATGGGGATAGAGACAACGCCAGGTGTTGGAAACTTACTCCCTAAGAGTAGAACTACGAACGAGGCCACCAGTTCCTTCTAAACAGGAAACAATGCATCCCCAGATAATCCTGTCTGTTGTTGGCATAATTTCTCTCCTTAACTGGTTGTTTTGGTCAACCGAGATCCCTTCAGGGTCAGTAATGAAAGGAAAGAGTAGGTAAATTCAGCTCACAGGAGTAGTACCACTGGACAGCCACACACAGTGGCTGATGTTGAAAACATTGCAGTTATCTGGTGCTGAAAGACAGGACTGACGCTCGGTGGCTTTTGTACAGCCCCCAGAGAGCTTCCTGTGGATCTAGATGTTATGTTCTTTCTTGAAAAAGGTCCATGTGGCCATCCCCCCTACTACCCCATTCAGCTTTACAGCTCCCCCAAAATCTTTTCCTTCCTGCCTGAGTCGGATTGAAATCTTTCGCTGTGTTCTGCATGCACGTTTTGGCTTTGTTTCTAAAGCAGCGGTAGCTGGGAGCCTTTCTTATGTTTGTGGGATGTAGTTGCTTGGTGCCATGACTTATCTTTTTCATGTGTGTGTGCTCAGCCACTCACCAGCCCTCACATGCACTGTGCTCAACACGTTGGTCATAGACTTCTTTGTACACTGAGTACAAGCCTTCCTCGAGACTCAGATAAGTCTCTCTTCATCGAGCTTTCCCTCCATTCTTTTTTTTTTTTCGGAGCTGGGGACTGAACCCAGGGCCTTGTGCTTGCTAGGCAAGCGCTCTACCACTGAGCTAAATCCCCAACCCCTGCCCCCCATTCTTAAAACAGGAACCACACCACAGTGGAGATCCTGAGATATTAAAACAAGTTGAAGAAACCTCAAGTTAGAGACCTATAGCACCTTGACCAAGTCTTTAAATAAAACATGAACCCCAGAAATCTGCCTACTGAATTTCAGTTATTATGTGAGGTTACCATGAGTGGAGCACCCCCCTCGCCCGAGATCCTGCAAAGGTTCAGACCTGAGCAGGGCAATGTGTGTAAGTATACTAAGCACTTGGCGCTTGCCTCGTTCAGGAATAGTTTGGTCCGCTGATATTTTTTATTTGCCACTGATTGGTTACAAATTATGTTCGTAAGTTGGGCTGTCAGCACATACACAAATTTAGGCTGCAGTTAGCTTTGAAGGACTCAAATGTGGCAGTAGCCTCAGGCCAAATTTAGTTTACCTGCACCATAGTCAAGTGGAAGGAGGAATAAGAATTAAACAGATGGGCTGGAGAGATGGCTCAGAGGTTAAGAGTATTGACTGCTCTTCCTTCTGAAGGAATCCATAGTCTCTGGCTAGAGCCAGAGAAAAGGAAAAAGGAGATTCATCGGAGACTTAAATGTTTGTGCAGGAGACAGACTGGGCAAGGATAGGCCAATAGTCTTTGTCTTTCTGTAGTGAGAGGCCACTTAAGATTCTGAGTCAGGATGTAATATAATCAGATGCATAGCATGGGAGGTTAGCCTAGCTGCTTCATGGGGAATAGAGTAAGATGCAGGGAAATCTGAAGGAGACAAGGAAGGTACCAGTTAGCAGGTTAGACTGCAGTCAGGTACTAAGCAGTGATGGGTTTGGTTGTGGATACAATGAGGATGGGGATGGTCAAAGAAAACATGAACATAAAAATCAACCAGATGGGGTGAGAGAATGATTTAAAACTTATATTCTGTGTCAAAATGATTTCTGCTTTTGTCCAACTACCCCTATGGGCTTCTAGAACAGAAGGATATGACGAAAGTGTCTTGACTTGTCTCTACTCATAAGGTATATTTGAAATACACCTATAAAAGGTGAGACCAGTTCTCATGTGCTGACACAGACAGTATGTTGAGTTAAACCAGAATGGGGACCATGGAATTGCTAGGAGTCCAGAAGCTGAACTTGCATGTGTTCTCCAGACGGTTAAGCCAATTAATAGTATGCTTGCTGTTTACTGGGTAATGGGAGGCCCTTGTCTTAATTGAAAATAAATATTAATGTGTCCATTTTTGCTAGTGTATTTGTTTACCGAGTCACAAATAATATTCAGGGTGTCTGCACTGGACAACGTGTAGGCGATGGAATTAGGCATTGGGGTAAAGGTAAAGCCACATTTGAAGTTTAAAAAAGGTGCATTTGAGATCTAGTGTGTCACGTAGACTTCTTTTTTTTAAAAAAAAAACACAGTAAAGTATAGGTTGGAGATGTAGCTCAGTTGATAGAATGCTTACCTAGCATTCCCAAAGTCCTGGGTTCTATTTCTACACCCCAACCCAGGGAGGAAAGGGTTTATTTACCTTACATTTCCATGTCACAATCCACCACAGAGGGAAGTCAGGGTAGATACTCAAGGCAGGAACCTCAAGGCAGGAACTGAAGCAGACAACATGGGAGAGAGATGGTTACTGGTTTGTTTCTCACGGCTCAAACGGCCTGCTTTCTTATATCACCCAGGACCCCAGAGATAGCAACACCCACTGTTTCTGGGCCCTTCCCTATCAATCACTAGTCCAGAAGCTTACCCCACAGGCTAAACTGTTGGAGGCAGTTTCTCAATTGAGGTTCCTCTTCCCAGATGACTCTAGCTTGTGTCAAGTTTATAAAACAAACAAATGATCGAATGAACAAATGAACAAAAAACAGGATAGCCACCACCGAAATGAAAACAGAAAAGAGCCATTTTTGTTCACTCATAGTCATACCAACAATATTTATAATAGCCAAAAGGGGGACTCAAACCACCTGCCTGTTCTCAGATGAATGGACAAATAAAAGTTAGTGTACAGTAGACACACATGCACACACAGTGGTATTCTATTAGCCTTAATAAGGAAGGAAATTCTGTCACATGCTACAGCAGAGACAAACCTTGATGACGTCTCCAAAGTGAAATGAATCTGTCACAAAAGCACAAATGCTACAGGATTCCTCTTACATGAGGTTCCTAGGTTAGCCGTATTCATACAGTCGATGAGAGGAAGTGGTGGTTTCCAAAGGCTGGAAAGTCAGGAAAATGGAACTGGCGTGGTGACCATTCATGACAATGGTCACACTGCAATGTGACTGCACTTGATGCTGCAATGGCACTCCGTTAACAGCTTAAAATAGCATATTTTGTGTGATATATACTGGTATGTGTGTTGTGAGTGTGTGTGTGTTTACCATAAATTTTTGAAACAGGGTCTCATGTAGCCCAGGTTAGTTAGCCTCATCCTTGATATGTGGCTGAGATTGACCATGATTTTCTGATCCTCTAGCTCCTTGCCCCTTAAGTGGTAGGATAAGCAATTAGGCAATGACCAGCAAAACTAGGACACTGGTCCATAGCTAGAAGTAGAACTGCAGGACCACATGCTGACATCTTGAGGAATGACCACATTGTCTGCCGTAGTGGCTATAGCATTTCACATTCTGCTATCAGCACGCAAGTTTTAGTTTTTCTGTACCCTTGATAATACATGTTACGTTCCGGGTCCTTTTTAGGGGTGAGTCCTGTAGTTTCATATAGGGTTGTCAAGGAACTCAGGGTTGCTTCAAACACTATGATTCTGAGGATTGGCTTTGCACTTCTGTAGTCCTTTTTTTTTAACCTCTCAAGTACGTGATGTTTTATTTTCTGCAACAATCGTGCTAGCATATGTTTAGCTGTACCTCATTGTGGTTCTGATTTGCATTTTCCTAAATACTAGAGAAAACATCTTTTCCTGGACATGGTTACTGTTTGTAAGTTTTCCTTGAATCTGGCTGTTGTTGAGTGGGTTGCATTCTCTTTAAATGCAACCACACAAAGTATCTTAGTCTCTTGAGGCTGCAATAACACTATGCCACAAGCTGGGTCACTTTCAAACAATGGAAATTTCTTCCTCACAGGGCCAGGGGTTGGGGCATCTAGTCAGATTTGTTGTCTAGTGAGAGCCTACTGCCTAGCATAGGTCACTTGTAGCATCCACACATCGTCCTGATGGGAAGGGAGCTCTCTAGGTTTCTTTTATAAGGGTTTCAATCCCGTCGGAAGCCTTTTGCCTCACAATTTTATTGCTTTCTGCTCTGGTTTGGATCTGAGTTTAATGCATCTCCCAAGAGTTCATATGTTGAAAGCTTGGTCCTCAATGTGGCGACGTTAAGAGGTGGTGGACCCTTTTAAGACGTGAAAAGCTGATGTTAGGAGAGATGAAAGTCATTCCCATGAGACCCAGTTCTCCTGAGGTAGTGCTTGTACCAATCAGCACTCTCTAGAGGAATAGGAAGAATAGAATGCATATAAATGTAAGAAGGGATTTATTAGATTGGCTCGCACGATCAGAGCAAGTCCCTTAATGGGCACTTTTGGGCCGGAGCATGGAGAAAACCAGTACTGCTTAGTCCAAGAAGCCGGGAGCCCTGGAATGAAAGGGGCCAATGTAGAGAACATCCTTGTGTTCTCTGAAGCGAGGCTGGTAGGGATCATAAGAAGAGTCAGGCATTGGACACCATCCACTAAGTGGTTTTAGCAGAGCTGAGAAGACACTGATGAAGCTTGCACACGAGTGCGAGCTAAATAGAGTGTCTTAAAATATGAGCCTCAACACCAGCCATTTTATTAAAACAATGGGCAGCAAACCAAATGTCCCCCTTTTCTCACTGTACTGGATGGGTTTGTGTGTCAACTTGACACAAGCTGGTGTCATCACAGAGAAAGGAGCCTCCCTTGAGGAAATGCCTCCATGAGACTCAGCTGTAAGTCATTTTTTCAACTCGTGATCAAGGGGTGGTGCCATGCCTGGGCTGGTGGTCCTGGGTTCTATAAGAGAGCAAGCTGAGTAAGGCAGGGGGAGCAAGCCAGTAAGTAACATCCCTCCATGGCCTCTGCATCAGCTCCTGCTTCCTGACCTGCTTGAGTTCCAGTCCTGACTTCCTTTGGTGATGAACAGCAATGTGGAAGTGTAAGCTGAATCAACCCTTTCCTCCCCAACTTGCTTCTTGGTCCTGATGTTTTGTGCAGGAATAGGAACCCTGACTAAGACACTCACCGAGGCTTCATGTGAATTTTGGGGAGACTTGTGGATTCCCAATACAGCAGAAGCCAAACTGCTTTCCACTGCACTGATTCAGTTTTAAGTGTCTGCATTGGCTGTACCGTGCCGTTCCAGCATCCTGCAACGCTTCTCTTCAGAAAACAAGAGTGTTCCGATGGGATGAGCGGGGGAGCTCAGCCTCAGACACAGAAAAGACGTGGAACAGGCAGGAAAGAACAAAAGCCAGATTCGTCATTTCCAAGTCACTTTCCATGTAAAGCAGGAGCGGAGAAGACAAAACAATAAGAAAAATGTGGGGAAATGAGCTTTGGTAAGGATTAAGGCTAATGAGGCCTCGTTTTGTGCCAATGGATGCTGGCTGCCTTGGGGATTTGGGCTGCCTATCTCTTTCTCTCCTGATTTCTCAGGAGCTCAGATAAGAACTTAGACTAAGTTCAATGACATAGGGTGATTGAACGGCTGACTTCATCTTGGTTTTTCGGCCATCTCTTTTAGGACTTCATAAAAAGCTTACTCTGAAACAATGACCTGAAATTTTCATTTAACAGAGGTAGCTTACATGCTCAGAACAAAAGTTTTGCCGAGAGCAAAGACACTCACTCAGAGAAGGTGTGAGGTGTGTGCAGGATTTTTCCCTTATTGCCTCTAGGGTAACAGTTCCCCAGACCTTAGCATAAGTGACTTCGTGTGAGAGAGACCATCTTAACCATAAAATCTACCATGTTGGTCCCAACACTTGTCAAAATGGGAGCAAAGACCTAACCCATTAAAGACCTGGCCTATAGATTCAGGATCCAGGAAAGGCCCTACATGATTTAACCTTGCTTTGTGGCTTTCGTAGTTCTGCTTCTTGCTAACTGAAGTGCTAACAACCAGGATGTGGTTTTTGTGCTTAAAAGACAAAGAGCTGTAAGGTTTGGGCTGCCTAATTTGGGCAGTTTGGCTGTGTAGCTGTCAGCCAGCAATAAAGACTTTCTTTCCTGCTTTAAGCCTGTCTCTGTGTTCTCCAATGGACTTACATTGTAATAATGGAGCAGTGTTTCTCTTAGCATTTGGAGAATGGGAGACCACTTGGGAGTCCTGTACTTTCTGGGAGACAGATGTAAACAGGATAACAGATATATAATGAGGTAGCATTGTGGTCTTTAGCTTTGTGGTCTGTGAGTGTTGGAAGGATGAGGGGGTCTTTCTAGAAGCAGGCAGAGTTTCGAGGGATGCCAGTGCAGGGTGCTGTGTATAAATCTCAGTAGCTCCTTTTGCTTTTCTTTCTTTGTTTCTTCTTTATCTTTCTTTCTCTCTTAAATCAAGAGAAGCCTCAAAAAAATTGCAGGGCTGGCCTTATCCAGGGTCAACTTAACCCAAGAAGAAAGTTCCAGCAGCCCACACCTCAAGCCAATCACCAGGGTCCAGACAATCAGAACACTCACTGAACAGGTCCGAGTCACTTTCCCACAGGATCAGCCTCACCCAAACCGCACAGACAGAAAGGAAACGGTTTCCAGGAAGAAAAAGAAATGTCTGTATTCGGAAGAAAAAAATAAATGAAGCCCAGGAGAGCAGAAACCCTCAAGAGCAGCTCCATACACTATTCCATCTCGGGGAAGTCAACATCGCACCTTCTCCGATTCTGCGTCTTCTCCTAATTAAAAAAGCCCAAAGGAAGACGAGTGAACACATGGGGGCCTGTAAGTCAGTATCCAAGAGACAGAAAACCCTGAACTGTACTGCCCTCAAAGGGTGCTGAGGTGTGCTAACTATGCTGAAGGAGTTCACTGTTTAAAGGGAAGGAGAAAACAGAGACCCACAACTGAGACACATCATCCGTAAGTGTGGCTTCCCAATGTCTTCACGCAGGGCAGGAGTGGTGAACTCCCAGGCCTGACTTGCAGAGGAGGCTCACACAGGTGAGGAAGCAGAGTCACTCATATCTAAGGGCTGGCGCTCACAGCCCCACTCACCATGGCATCTACATACTCTAGTAAATTGTCGGCCTTCAGGGAAGATGGTCCAGATGTTTTCAACAGAGACTGGTAATCTGAAGTATTATACCAATCTCTCCCCACTTCTTAAAATATGCTTTGGTAATTATTTATTAATCAATTCATTTACTTATTGTGTGTATATGTAAACCCACATGGAGGTCAGAGGACAACTTGCATGAGTCAGTTCCCTGATCGAACTTCAATTGTCAGGCTTGGTGGCAGGTTCCTCTACCTTTTAAGCTAACTACTGTGTGTGATCCAAGCAAAGCACATATACTGTCCACTTTCTCCCTGTGAGCTCATCCACCAGTTGGAGGCCTTGGATTCTGGCTGGACTCCTTCGAAGAATTTGAGCTCAGAAGTCTTGTCGGCCCCATCTCTTAGATCTTATTGACTTCTCTGTTATCCCTTCTTCATCCTGGAACAAGAAGGCTGTGCTTACTACAGGGTGAGGGAGCTTGAATCCCACCCCTCTGTGTGGACTTGACCAACTTCCATCAATCATTAGGACATTTCTTCACCTCTGTAAACAAGGGGTGAGGAACTAGATGATCTGTTAATTTCCCACCAGCACTATTATTTTAAGATGTCAAGCACTGGACATATTTGCTTGTAATCCTAACTTTAGGGAGACTGAGGTAGAAGATAGCAAGTTCAGGGTTAGCCTGGTCTGTGCAGTTAGACTGTGGCTCAAAACCAAACTTGGAGAGACAAAGTAAATTCATTTCCAGCTGGGTGATCACAGACTGCTTCAACTAATAAATGGCCTCGAGGGAAGTATAACGCTTGTACTGGTAGAGATTTTGTAGAGAGCAGGAAAAATAGAAATGGAAAAATTTTAATATAATTATCATATTTTTGAAAAATTACCATAGTCTTGGCACCATGCTCATTTTCTTACACATATTATTCCCTCCAGTTCTCACAATTCTGAGATATAAAACCTTGCCCCGATTTCACAGCACAGAAATATTTATAGAAAGACTAAATTTCTTCTTGAACTCCACCCAATTTGTTTGTGACAGAATTACAATGCCAACCTAGACATTCTACTTCCAAAGTCTGGGTTTTCACCACACGGTGGAGGAAACAGTGTGAGGGGGAGAGGGAGAGGGAGAGGGAGAGGGAGAGGGAGAGGGAGAGGGAGAGAGAGAGAGAGAGAGAGATTGAGAGAGAGAGAGAGGCAGCAGTCAGTTCCTTTGTAGGTGCTAGATTTGTCAGTGCATTGTCCACTCCTTGGGTGCTGTGCTAGGCAACATGAGAAACAAACAAACAAACAAACAAATGAACACAAACAAAGGGGCTTGACCTTGGGGAGATAGTCTACTGGAAAAACCAGACAAATTTAAAAATCACCATAGCCGACTGCTTCCCAAGAGATATACAAGAGCCAATGCACCCTTTGAGATGTGCTTGTAACATCTCAGCAAGAAGTGGTGCTTTCTCCTTCCCTGGACTCCAGGTTTGCATCGTGACTTGTTTTGGTCATCAGACTGTAGTAGAAGTGACATTATGTGACTTTTGGGTGTGACCCTTTAAGAGGTTTGCCATCGTTTTGTTTTCCTTTGTGGCAAGGCTTACGTAGCTAGGTTGCCCTTGAATAGCCTTGAAGTCCTTTTGTCCCCCCTGCCTTCACCTCCTAAGAAAGATATTGTCTATTATTTTCCCTCTCTCTTAGAAGTCAGCCACAGCAGCGCAGACAAACAGCCTGTTTGGGAGACGTAGCCAGACTTAAGCTAGTCTCGCCATTTCAGATGGCGCGTACGATATAAACGGATAATTTTGGGTCCTCTTGCCCCAGACAATCTGCCCCTATCAGCACCATAAGCACAGGAAGCAAACTGTCCCTGCAGATGGCTGCCTGAATTGCAGACTCCTGAGCCTCTAAAAATGTATGCTTGTGTTTTAAATCACCACATCTCGTGCCAGCTAGTATTACTAGGGCCTCGTAAATAAGCATATAGTCTTTCGAAAGACAAGAGTCGGGCACCTCAGAGGATGGTTGCAGGTGAGAGAGAGAGAGTAGATGTGGAAATCAGGGGTCAGGCCAAGCTTCAAAGACCTCCCTTCCTTAACTATCCTGTTGGCTGGAAGCAAGGCGCCGCCCTCACAGGGCATGAAGAAGTCTCGCTCGCTCATATCTTGGTTTCTTTGCTGGTTCCTGCCCCTGCTCCTACTTGCTACTTTGGTCCTCATTATTTCTACCACCTCTCTATGGATCTGAGTACACAGGGATAAGGAACTCTGAGCCTTGAGCCATCGAGGCCCTGAGTGTGTAGTCTAGATGTCTGACTCATTTATTGACACTGAACCTCTGGGACTGCTGAGCATGAGTGTCTCCAGCTAGTAAAAGATGGCGGTTTCCTACAGGGTGGCTGGTGCTCATTCACTCTACAGAGAAATTGCATCTTGTTGGCCTCAATAAATGCTAGGTCCCATGTTTTAGATCCTCCAACTAGGGACGATGGCTTTTCCTCACCTTTAAACCCTTAGATCTATGAGTTAAATAGTGACCATGAGCACAAGATAATTGAGAGTAGTCGTGCTCCCCGACTCTGCCTTTGCCTGTGGAGTTATGTCAGTGAGCTATTTTTATGGCCCCACTTTCCCCTGTTCATTAAAACAAAATATTTCCAGGGAAGGTGAATTCTGCGTTAGTTTCTGAAAAACAAAATAGACAGACAGCCTAAGTTGTGGAAAGTTCAGAGTCAGGCAAAATTGCTATCCTATGTAGTCGGGCAGAAAAATGTAAGCAGTGCTTTTTGTACAGAGGGTTATGGATGCTTTCCTAAGAGTCTTAGGCTCTTGATCCTACGCCTGCTCTAGGAACCTGCTGAGATTTCACAAGGAAGAATGACGTCATAAATTATGAACTTTTGTGGTTTTACTGGTGACAGTGAAAGTGTCTAAAGAAGGGGAAAGATTTGAGGCAGAAGAAAGAATAGGAGGTGTTTGTCATGATTTGGGTGGGAGAGGGGAAGAGCTGGATGAAGATGAGGTAACTCAGACCACAAAGAAACCAAATCTGGGAGGCACAGTAGAGTAGAAGAGTCAGGACTCCGTGGCTTCCTGAGGCTGGGAACGACAAGGAGGGAAGACCCAAAGATAGCATCTTGGGCTGAGAAGATGTGCCACTGATTAGAGCCCAGGGGTAAGACTTGGGGTCTCTAGGGTAAGGGGCCTTTGTGCTTGTCGTTGAGTCCATCTCTAAAATGCCTCTTTCCCTGCACTCGGCAGTTTCCCAAGCGCAGAAGTAAGACGATTACAGTGGTAACTGGTTGTGTAGATTATATTCCAACAGGATCCGAATCTAGAGAAACCACGGCACTGAGGGTGCTGAACAGACATAGCAAAATGAGCTCCCTCTCCTCAAAGTAGGAAGGGAAGAGAGAACCCAAAACTGCCTCCAAGCTCAATTGGGGGTGGCTACTTTCAGGGGGTGATGAAGGATTGCTGTTGACTTCCCAAAATGACTCAGAGCTCTCTGCATAATCAAATTCCCCTGAGGACTTGGACACATTCTCTGCTGACAACCCACTTCTTCCTCCACCTCCTCTCTCTCCTTCCACAAATCTAGATCAGACCCAGGGATCTAGGGCACTGTTTGATTTTTAAGAGTAACATCTTCACTTCCTTCTTTTAATTTCTGCTCTGCTTCATCACCTGTCTAATCCCACCCCAGGCCACTCGATCAACCAACCAAGCATTCCCATTATTCATCCAACAACTATTTTTAAAGTGTCTACTATGTGCCCAAGCAAATAAAGTGTTTTTTCGATTATGACATGTGTTTTCCTAGGAGCAAACTATCCAAGTTCAAATGATTGGTATGTCTGGGGAGGGTTTAGGAAATAAAATGATGCTCCGTCAGCTTCTGAGGATTAAAAGGGTTCAGGAAAATAGAAATTTCAGGCTATAATAACATAGGAGACAAAGAAGCCAAAACCATACAGTGGGAGGGGGAATCTTCAGCAAATGGCGCTGGTGGTCTGCATGTAGAAGAATGTAAATTGATCCATATTTATCACCTTGCAAAAAGCTCAAGTCCAAGTGGATCAAGGACCTCAATATAAAACCAGATACATTGACTGAATCTAATAGAAGAGGAAGTGGGAAACAGCCTTGAGCGCATTAGCACAGGGGGAAAATTTCCTGAACAGAACACCAATGGCTCAGGCTCTAAGATCAACAATTGCCAAATGGAACCTCATGAAACTGAAAAGATTCTGTAAGGCAAAGGACACTGTCAGTAGGACAAAATGGCAACCTGTAGATTGGGCAAAAGATCTTTACTAACCCTACATTCAACAGAGGGCTAATATCTAAAATATATAAAGAACTCAAGAACTTAGACTCCTAAAACAACCAAGTAACCTAATTAAAAAACAGGGTACAGAGCTAACTAGAGACTCCTTGACAGAGGACTCTCCAATGGCCAGGAAGCACTTAAAGAACTGTTCACCATCCTTAGTCAGTAGGGAAATGCAAATCAGACGATCCTGAAATCCCACCTCACACCAATCAGAATGTCTAAGATCAAAAACATGCTGGCAAGGATGTGGAGAAAGAAGTACACTCCTCCATTGCTGGTGGGATTAGAGAGTTGATGGTGAATGGACGTGGTATGTCTCAGAAATACAGCTAAAACCAGTTCAAGAGATGGGTGTGTGTGTCTGAATGGAACACAGAATGAAGTTGAAAGAATGTACTAGGAAGAGAGGAAGAAAAGTCTTTACAAGCAAATCAGACTAACCTAGATATGAGTCTGTAACAAGGAGGGAGAGAGGGAGATCATGTGTTGGGAAGGACCCCAAGAGCATATATGCCGGCAGACCTTGTTGAGAACAATACAGAGTTGGATCTTGAATGTGGGACATGGTTTTGCCCTTCTCCCTAACCCTTCTCAGGGTAGCCCTGGAGCATGGCTTGCCTTCTGTGATGGGGGAAGCTTTAGGAGGACAAAAAAAAATCTAGTGTGTTCAGCAGAGCAGCTAAGGCTATAAGGAGTTAAATCAAACTAATGGGGAGAAGACAAAAGACTTGGAAATTGAGGAGCAAAACCTAATATCTGTAGTACTGGGGGGGGTATCAAGTTGGAAGAACTGGAACCAACCATTTTAGGAGACCCATCTTGACTTCCTTATGAGTCAGAACCATCTTTAGGATACAGTGAGTGGTCTGTGATCTAGCATAAGTGTTGTGAAGATGACACATGGACTAGCCTGGCCACTGGAGTCCCTACAGTTGGAAACACGTCAAATGTGAATTTCTTGATTCTATTTTTCTCAAGCCACTGACATAGAGAGAACCATACCGAGTGTTCATCTTCCCTGTTCCATAAAACAAGCCCTGGTCTGGGACCCACAGTGTTGGTCTGAGACTTAATTTATATCTGGAAGACAAGCTCTGTTTCTTTGTCACCATGTGCCACCAAAATGCAGGGTGCTGGCTCAATGTCCAGTGTAGATTCGATGAGCAGACATCATAACCAAAAGGAGAGACTGGTTAGCAAAGTGTGTTTTGTTCATTTTGTTCTGTTTTTGGACAGACAGCACTTTTTTTTCCTTTTTTTATCACCAAGAAGGGGGAGTACGCGAGAGAAGGCAGGAAGAAAGGAAATTTATAATGTGGTTCTAAGTGGTTTTATCACATATTTGATTAGCTCTCTGGGGGAAAGATAAAAGCTTAATCGGATCTTTTAAAAAGGTGCACACACAGAAAGAAGCCTTGCTTAACTAATAATTACAAAGTGTATCTGAGATGGAAAGTCTCCTCTTTGCCTTGAGTGGGGTGATAAGTACTATTATTATGGGGAAACTGAGATTATTACTGCGTCCGTCATGGTGACGTGACTATGATTTGCAAATCACTCCTCATTTTCAGCCATTACATTCTTGGGAGTTCAATTCACCAAGAGTGTACTATCCCAGCCATTCTATTCACACACCAGCCTTTACACAGCGCAGCAAGGGACTCACAGCTGGTACGTAGCACATATGCTCTCATTATCCCCTTCCTTCTTAATTCCCCAAAGCTGAACTTAAATTTCATCACCAAAGTTCATCATATATGTTTTAATCACTAAATCCAGCGGGTTTTTTTTTCTGCACCATTTTTTTTCCCTCTGGAACGTCCCACACCACTATTTTGTTGAAATTTTATGGTTTTTCTTTTTGTCTTTAATTCGGCTTTTTGGATTACTACATCCTCTTCCTCCTTCTTTGATTTTTTTTTACGCAATAATTTTTTATATACTCTCTGACAACTTCATACATTCAAACAATGCATCTTTATGAGGGCCTTTGTGTAGATCATGGCCAGCAGAGTAATGCCCCTTGGGAAGCAAGGAAGCAGTTCATTGCTCAACATGACTGAGTAGCCTGTCTTGCTTGGTTCAAACTTCAGGAGTCTGACCCTCACTCAGTAATTTATTTTAGGAATACTTAAGTGCAGCACAATTTGATGAAAACTTTCCTGGTGATGATTAACTCAATTGCATGTACACAATAAAAACATCCACAAATTTCCTTGAGGGACAAAGTAGGCTAATATAAATAAATAAAGCCCAGGTGTGACTTCATCTGAATTCTTTTTTTTTTTTCTTTTTTTCGGAGCTGGGGACCGAACCCAGGGCCTTGCTAGGGCCTTGCTCTTGCTAGGCAAGCGCTCTACCACTGAGCTAAATCCCCAACCCCATCTGAATTCTTTTTAAGGTACATGTGTCACCTTCCAAAAAGACAGGTTCCATAGATTGAGTGAGAAATACAAGCTTACGATGAGGGTATGGAGGAGACACACAAATAGCGCAAAAGTGACCACGCTAGAATGCATGCTCACTCCGACCCTTCTGGGTAGATAACAGGTTATGTATTCCTTCCCTCGCAGGATCAACCCAGTGTTCTAACATTCCAGTTCTCCTGTGCTTATCTGTGAGTATAAGGACCTCTCTGCTTCCTATATGACTTGATCATATGCACCTTATCCCCTCTTACTCCTTGCAGAAACCCCAACTCCCCCCTCCTGCTTCCCCAGGTACCCTAATATACCCTGCTCCCTATTTCACGTCCTCTTATTTTTGTTGTTAATAACCCACTGAATCCAATTAGCGACACCTATTACAATGCCGATTGATCTTGTGGGGTTGATCTTGTACAGGTAAACATAGCTACAGTGATTTCATGGGGGTAGTCATGCTATGTGTGGTGATTTGAATGAGGATGGTCTCATAGGCTTATATATTTGAATGCCTGTTACCCAGTTAGTAGAACTATTTGGGAAGGATTAGAGGTGTGGACTTGTTGGAGGGGTGGGACTGGACTTTGAGGTTTAAAGAGTCCATGCCACTCTCAGTTTGCTCTCTGCCTCATGTTAGAGGATCAAGATATAAGGTCTCAAGTAAAATCTTCAGAGCCATGCTTACCCACAGGTTGCCATGCTTCTTGACATGACGATCATGGACACACCCTCTGAAACTGTCAGCCCCAGATAAATTCTTTCTTCTATAAGTTGCCTTGGCCATGGTGTCCCTTCACACAATAGAAGAGTAACAGAGACACTGTAGCTGAAAGACAGCATTTCCTAGCTCTATTCCTCGATCTCTGACTCTTCCATGATGTTTCCCAGGTCTTTGGAGTTGGGAGTAGATATAGATGAACCATTTAGACCTGAGTACTCAATAGACATTTCTTCTCAGCACTTTGACCAGTGATGATTCTACATCAACTGCCTAGGACTGCAGAGAGCAGTTTCTCTGGTCAAATTGTGGGCAGCACAAATCTATGGCTGTAAATATTTTAGAAGGCCACCTTGACAACCTATCATTTAGTGAAATAATAGCACGTTCCTCCCTAGGGCCAAGTCTTGGGTTCTTAACCAGGATTACAGTACCAGGCCTGAATTCCTTCCCACAGAACAGGCCTTAAACCCAATCCAGAAACCATTGGTTGTCCCTATAACTGTCTTACCACTATTGCCCAGTGGACACATCTTATTGGAATATCGGTACTGCAGCATTCTGAGTTGGCTGCAGTGGTACCACTGATGTCTTTTCTCTCCTAGCAGCCTGCATAGCAACTTCTAACACTAGGAAAGCACTCCATTCTCCTGATTCTCCTTCTATTTCCCTAATGACCCCCTTCTCTGTACATTACAGAGATTAGCTTCCACTATGATTCTCAGTTCTTTGTCCATTTTTTTTTATCTCACTCGCCACGCACAACGCTAACTAACGTCTCTGTGACATTAGTAAAGGACATCCACTTTATTTATTTCTGGAACCTTAACACCCAAACACATGTCATACATACGGCTGGAGCCAAAAGATTTGATGACCTCCCGGGCCCACATGCACGGCTCTAATTTATGTTTTTTTCAGATCTCCAGCTCTCACTGCTCATTTTGGCCGAAATCTTTGCAACCTCCAGATCTCTAACATCGATTTAATCATCTTTAATAAGTTCACTTGTCAGAAAGCTGTGCTCTTGTAATTACCTTCCAGCCGGGAGAGAAATCACTTGTCTTCCTTTTCTGACTTCCTTATTTCTCTTATACCCAAAGATTTAAATCCACTCTGGATTCACTTGGCCCTCTAGCTACTGCCCTAGTTCTACAAATTTTTTTCCAATGCCTTTTCCTTTTTTAAAAAAAATCCTTTCTACTGTTTATTGCCTGACTTCAGCACTCTTTGCCACTGGCTGTAATCAAAATTATTCTTCTTTAAAGATATTCTCTTCAGAAAGAGAATTAAATAAAGACAAACACCTCCTCTGTTTCAATGTACTTGATTGCTATGGTCAGTTTAAATGTCCTGAAACAATACCTTTTCCATATATTGTCTTAGTTTCTTTTCTGTCTCTTGATAAAACACCATGATCACACAAGTAAAAGGAGGGAGAGTTTATTTGGGGCTCCCCGTTTCTGAGGGTAGAGTTCATTGTCAGGTTGGGAAGCAGGCAGGCATGGTGCTGAGGAGTAGCTGAGAGTTGCACCTTGATCCATAAACAGGAAACAGAGCTGACTTGAAATGGCATCAGTCTTTTGAAACCTCAAAGCCATCCTCCAGCAAGGTTGCAGGTCCTAGTCCTTCCCAAAGAGTTACACCAACTGGGGACCGGTGTTCAAACATATGAGTCTCTGGAGGCCATTCTCATTCAAACTACCACATATATCAAGCCAAGTTCTCAAGCTTTTAAATATTTTGTGTTGCTAAGAATATAACAACAACAATGTTACAAAATAAACCCTAAATGTCTTAATTAGTCATCTGAGCTGCAATGCCAGGCTTGTCCAAGTGTGCTTCCATTGTCGGTTTGAGTGTTTCACACACACACGCACACACACACACACACACACACACACACACACACACTACATACATATACAGTGTGCTGTGATTATATTTACCTCCATTACTCTCTGGGATCCCTCTTTTTTCCCCTCTGAACCCTTTTTCTGACGCAGTCCCCCAATGTCTATATGATTAGAGAAAATGATACCCTCCTCTTCAACCATTAACAGTCATTAGCTTATTAGGAAGGGATGGGGCCCCATGGGTGTCTCTATGGCTTCCATAATGCTTATACCTACATAACCATTCTATATTGTAATTATGGATATATTTACTAAAAATCCTGATGAACTTCCTTTTATGCCATGCACCTTTGAAGCTCTAGTAATTACATATAATGATTCTGATAGCCAAGAGATGCCTGAGGACTAGGAGTATAGCTCAGTGGTAAGACGGTTGTCCAGCATGGACAAGTTCCTGGGTTCCATCATTAGAAATACACAGACCCACACAGACACGGATACAGACACAGACACACACACAGACACACACAGACACACACAGAGACACACAGACACAGACACACACACAGACACACACACAGACACACATACAGACACACACAGACACGGATACAGACACAGACACAAACACAGACACACACACACAGACACACAGACACAGACACACACACAGACACACACACAGACACACACACAGACACACACAGACACACATACACACACACACACAGAGCGAGAGAGGGGCAGAGACAGAGAGAGACAGAGACGGAAAGACAAAGAGAGAACTCCGATAAGCGGTGTGTATTGAATGAGTAAGAGAGGCATAGTTTATAGGATGTAGACTTTATCCATGAGAAGTTGTTTTGTTGGGAATGGGGTGGGTGAGAAGGAAAGGGTTTATTTGGCTTACACGTCCACATTACTGTTCCTCATTGGAAGGCAGTTAGGACAGGAATTCAAATAAGGCAGGGGCTAATGCAGAGGCCATACAGGAATGCTGCTTACCGGCTTGTTCTATGAGGGAAAAAACCACGACTAACCACGTAAAACCCCCTGAAGCTTCTGTACCCTTTTCTCAGTTTGTAAGGGAGTTTGCATGTTTTATTTCACATAATCCTTGGAAGAACCCTGCAAGGCTGGTTTGTGCTGATCTCTATTGTGCAGATGATTAGATCGATGTTTGCAAAGACGTCAACAATGAGAAAGCATCAGAATGAAGGTTGAATAATTAAAAAAAAATAAGTGTCAGAGTCAGAACACAATATTTTGATACGACAAACGTTCCAGAGACAATGGAAGCCGGAGTGGATTCTCTAGCGACCGTCTTCAGGCCTTTGTGCCAGGAGCACCGAGTGGCTGGAGTGGGTTGTCTGGAGATAGTCTCCAAGCCTTTGTGTTACAACCACACCAAGTGGCACAGTTAAGAGTACGCTTATTAAAACATCAAATAGCTGGGTTGTAGACTCTCATCTGCTACAAAAAAAATGTTGAGTAATTGGGACATTTATTTAACTTTCCTGGAGCCTGAAGGAGCTTTCAAGCTGACCTGCAAGGTTCCTCTTTGCTTTAAAACTCTTTAACTACGGGCAGCTCTGGGATCAGCGGTTCAGAGGAGCAAAATGTACTTCAGGAGTTTCTGTTACAGGCTGAAGATCACAAGTGTAGTCTGGGGAAAGGAAGACACATCAGGAAATCAGGGGGGCAAATAATTCTTACCCTATGGACAACACTGTTGCCTTTTGTCCAAACCTGGCTCCAGACCTTTGTGGGGAATGGAATGAAGTTCCGTTCGCTTAATTATGAAGCAAACATTGGTGACCCCCTCTCTTCCACTACCTTCTTCAGAAAAATGGAAGAAATTGATTTGGGAACATTGATCAAAGCAGATGCGTACTTCCCAACCTCGGGGTTCAAAGAGGAAACCAGAGGAAAGTGGGCTTTGCCAGACTACCCTACATTGCATTTTAATTTCATTTGTAAGGATTTCACCTTTTGCCTTTGCCGGGCTGATTGGATGAAATTAAATTACATCTGGAGGCTCTGTGTTACAGAACCATCTTAATCCCTCTTCTGTAGCGCTCTCAAGGCCATGGGCTGTCTGTCCTCCGGTAACTTCCCAGATTGCCTCCTACTGTGACAGAGTCTGAGTTTGTGTGTCTCTGATGTATAAATAGACCGAGGGCTTTCTTAATAGCAGGCTTGCTGGACTGCCTGCCAGACTGTTTCTGAACCGTGTACATTTGTACAGTGGGAACCAGTGTAGTCACTCCAGGGTTTTCAGCTATCCATTCAAATCAGAAAGTTGCTCAAAATCACGTGACTTCATGAAGAACTTGGAGCATAGCAGGTTCCAGCAAAACTTTGCTCACCTGGGGTTGGGGATTTAGCTCAGTGGTAGAGCGCTTGCCTAGCAAGCGGAAGGCCCTGGGTTCGGTCCCCAGCTCCGAAAAAAAGAAAAAAGAAAAAAGAAAAAAAAAACAAAATAACTTTGCTGACCCAGCTGACCTAGTTGAGCCTGCTTCCTGATGCAAACTTCCCTCCCATGGGACCTTGGAGAAGCATGGAGCTTCGGATCAAATACTGACAGCAGACATTGTGAGGGTCCTACCTGCTTGTCTTCCATGGGTTCATAGTTGCCAACCCGCTCCCATTACGTTCATGTTTGGAATCAGCGGCAGCTAGAGCTGTCAGCAAACCCATGGCTCTAACTGACGGCTGTGGTTTACAGCCTGTCTGGGCTCCCTACTGCTCCTGTCCGTAACCATGGGCCAGAATTCTTTGCAGGCCTGAACTCCTGTTCTTGATCTCGTTCTTACCATCTGCAAGACTGAGAGTCAAAATAAAGGCACACACACTAGTTACTTCCACATTTAAAAAAAAAGATAGATTGAGAAAAAATATGTAAAACGTGTCACAAAACACGACGCTACTTTCTGAATGTCAAAAATCGAAAAGATATACAAAACCGTGGTCTTGTATCATCAAAAGTTGGCCAAATATCCAATATGCTAGAATTGACATTCCTATGTTAAAGAACCTTCAGTATCCAGTCAAATGTGCATCTTCTAAACCACTATTCGTTCTATCAAAATGTGTTTATTTTTCATTCCAGTGTGATCAGAATTGTGTTATAGTGAACATTTTCACATAATTTGTGTTTTATTGGTAATTATCTAAAGCAAAAAGCAGCCAATTCTGTTCATAAAAAGGCAAGACAGTAGTGTTGTGTCCTCTCAGATGGTCTCTGTCCCAAGTACTCCGCTCTGCTTTTGCCCTAAAGCAACTGTATAGAGTATATAAATCCATGAGGAAGGTTCCATGCCTGATTTTAAGCTTCAGTATGAAAACAGACAGGCAGCCAGCTGTAGGCTGCAGTTTGCATAGCTTGCAAACTCTCATCCAAAGGAACAGAATTAAATGCGGTTGTAATAGAAGAATATATAAAGCTCGAATGTATATTCATAAAATATAAATAGTACATATTTAATATAGGATTCTTTTTTGCAGCTTTTCAAAGAAAAGGTTAATTTTTTCCCCTCTAAAACGCTCATAATGATGTTAGAATCAACACACCAAACGTAAATTCCAATTTTGAGCTGAAGTTATTTCAGCATGTTTGGAAATATACAAAAAGCTCATTAGCATTTTTAACAAAAAATAGAAATATTTACAACTCAAGCTGTTCAGTGATCCCCTGGCTGCATAGGTAAAGAATCAGGACAGTTCTGGGGATGCAGTCAGTGTGAGCTTGCTTGATAGGGTCTTCTTTTGGCATGCACAACACTTGAGTTTGATCCTCACTACCATGTAGCCTGGGAGTAATGGTACATGCCTGTAACTCCAGCCTTTGGGAAGTGGAAGCAGGAGGATCATGAGTTCAAAGTCATCCTCAGCTAGATAGTAATTTTGAGGGTAGCTCAGGATACATTAGGTCCTCTCAAAGAAAGAAAAGCATGAGTGTGTGCATGAGTGTGTGTGCACGCGTGCACGCACACACACACACACTCATGGGGGTGGGGGGAGGAGTGGGTGGGAGGAGCTGGAGGCGGGGAATGATTCACAATTGATGCTTGATGCTGGGTGTGGTGGCTCAAGCCTGTAATCTAGCTCTTAGGAGGATTTCTAGGCTAGCCTAGTCTGCATACTGATTACCAGGTATAATGGTTGGCTCCTGTTGTCAACTTGACACATCTGGAAACAGGGAAATCTCAGTTGAGGAATTGTTTCCATCAAATGGTCTGTGGTACGTCTGTGGGGGAATTTTCTTGTTTGCTAATTAGCAGAGGTTAGCCTGAGCCACTGTCTCTGCCCCTGTTTCTGTCTCGGCATCCTTTGATTGCGTTTTAAGCATGGTACATTTATATCCGTACCTAAGTATATATAAACATGTGAGAGTGATGTAAATTATTTAACACTGTAAAATATTTCCTAGCTCTAGTCTTGAATTTGTAATTATGGAGCTAACTTATGAGTATCTGTGGGATCATAACGCAAAATACCACGAGACATAAAATGGGTAATTAGGGCTGGAGAGATGCCTCAGTCGTAAAGTGTCTCCTGCACAAACATGAGGATGTGAGTACCTGAGTTCAGACTGCAGCATCCTCATAGAAGTCAGATGATGGCTGGCACCTGTATCTCTAGTGCTGGAAAGGTGGAGACAAAAAAGACCTTACGTCTTGCTGGCCCACTACTCTAGCCTCATGGATGAACTCCAGGTTCAGCGAGAGACCCTGTCTCAGAAAATGATGGAGGTCTGTTCTCTATGCCTTCTATTGTCTACACATAGGTGCATGTGCATGCATATCCATAACACACACACACACACACACACACACACACACACACAGAGAGAGAGAGAGAGAGAGAGAGAGAGAGAGAGAGAGAGAGAGAGAGAGAGAGAGAGGAGTGCACATACCACACACATAAGAAAAGGGAACAATTTACCCTACTGGAAAATATTTCACTAGGCTAAACTCTATAGCAATTGTTAGTTTCCTGTTACTCTAACAAAACACCATAAACGATCAGCTTAAACAGGAAAGGTTTCTTTTGAGTTACACCCTGCTAGGTTCCAGTAAATGATTGATTGGCCCTGTTGCTTTGGACTTCTGCTAAGGCAGCATAACATGACTTCACCATAGCCTGGAAGCAAAGAAAGAGAAAGAAGAGGGCTTGAGGTGATTGGTTCTATTCCTGTAATGTGGGGCTTTTTAAGGAGGGTGGCTTTTAAGACGCATACTGTGGGCCCTTCCTATCTGAGGAAGGTTAGTATGCTCTAATAAAAGTGTAAAAGTTTAATTAGCCAAATTCTGCTATTCTTACTTTCGAGTTTTTGCTCCGAAAATCTGCTTACTCCAAAGTATTATCCAGTGTCAGGACCAGGGCACTCAGAAGACATAGAGCCGAGATGGAATTTGTCTTTTGTGTAAAGGAGCCCTTCCAGCATTGTTAGTAGGCGTGGGCATTGGGATACAGAGCATGTACGCAATGCAGTTTGGAGCATAGACTCCCAAGTGTCAGAAGTGTTCTGTTCCGTTCCGTTCCGTTCTGTTCCGTTTCTCTCTCTCTCTCTCTCTCTCTCTCTCTCTCTCTCTCTCTCTCTCTCTCTCTCTCTTTCTCTCTGTCTCTGTCTCTGTCTCTCTGTCTCTCTCTCTCTGTCTCTCTCTCTCTCCCCCTGAGACAGGGTTTCTCTGTGTAACCCTGGGTGTCCTGGAACTTATGCTGTAGGCCAGCATGGTCTTATACTCAGAGATCAGCCTGCCGGTGCCTCTTTAGTGGCTGGGATTAAAGGTGTGGGCCACCACCACCACCACCACCACCACCACCACCACCACCACCATCCAGCTGACAGAAGTGTTTTTAAATAAATGGTAATATGTGTTTGTGGTACATAAAGTTCTGACATTGTGAGTTCAATGTTGGCCAATTATTGTTGTCCATCCCATTGGATTAAGGAACAGTTTCGAGGTTAGGAAGAAAAAGGAAGTGGTATTTCCTTTTGTCACTGGTATTTCTATCATTTTCATCCCAAATCTTCCAATTAAATACCCAATTTTCTATACACTGGAATCCATTTGTACAGTGGATTCCTGGGTTCCTCTGCCTTTGAAGAATTCCTAAAAATTAAACATTACATATTCGCCCACACACTAACCACCCTTTCTCTGTCCGTGGAAACATCTTAGATCTTACCAACAGGGAGAATGACTGACACACTTCACTAATCGTTTTACAGTAGGACATAAAACGGAGGTGTGATTGCTGTGGGAGAAGGTATTGAATATATGGTGTTCCCTTTTCTAGTAGTTCATACTAACTATCCCCAAGATATAGTGTTCCTAGTTGTTCACACTAACTGTCCCCCCAAGCTCTAACCAGTAATGACCATATTGTCACCCTAATGATTATGGCCCTTGAACCCATGCCTTTGTCATGCAACTTTGCAGCATCCTCCTCCCCTGATCCTGGCCTTCAACAATGGTTTTGACCGATGGGGAATACTAGGAAATGTCTTCCAAAATCTTAAAAACTGCTCTTGCCTTCCGATACTCCCTTGAGAAGATGTTAATCTGGCTAGAGGGTAACCGACTTTAGAACAGAGTATATTTAGGGATGGTCTCAACTGTGCCATAGATCAGCAACCACCCAGCTGGCAGCATGGAAGAGTTAAGTTGAGCTTAGGTAAGAATGACTTAGTCAACTGCTCACTGCTGACAGCTAAGGGCAGGCAAGGCCAGCCCCACAGGGCCATGATCTGGAGACAGATTTGGTGCTCTTTGCTCTTAAGGTTTCCAGGCCGTTACACACTATGTAACAACCCTGTGTGACTGACACAGTAGCATAGGTCTGATGTATCTGGCATTTACATATCACTTGCTAAGTTAGTATCTTAATCAGAAATGTATCCATTGAAACCTTTTTTATAGAACTATGACTAGTTTCTGTTTTCCCGAAAAGTTAAACATAAATGAAGTATCTTCAATTCCAGAAATTCTGCCAGCTTTGGTCTTGCAGATACTGAACAGAGACTTGGAACATGCCGTCTCTGAACTCCCAAGGACTCTACAAAAAGATGATTCATGCTAAATTGGATGAAAAGGTGCTTGTGTTTTTTTTTCTTTTCTTTTCTTTTTTTCGGAGCTGGGGACCGAACCCAGGGCCTTGCGCTTGCTAGGTAAGCGCTCTACCACTGAGCTAAATCCCCAACCACGAGTGCTTGTGTTTTTGAGGCAGCGCTGAACTATGTAGCCCACCTGACTTGTGATCTTTCTGCCCCGAGTGCTGGGGTCATAGACTTGCATCCTCACGTGTAGTTTCTAAAAGTGTTTTGGAAGAAATATGACTTTCTTTCTTAGTCAAGATTATTCTACAAGTAGAAAATCTGATGGAATTTACAAAATATAAAACCCTAAAGCACAAAACAAACCCGTCACCACTTGTTACAGCTAGTGAGGCAAGAAAGGTTGGCAGGATGGGAGTGTGCAGCCAGTTATTGGATTTGTATTTACAAATGATCAACTTTTGGAAGTTGAAATAATAAATTGTTTCATTTATTCAACCACACTTGAAAATGAAACAAGCATAAACATGACCCACAAATGTGCAAGACCCTGCATTTCGAAAACTATAAAACATTTGCGAGAGAATGTAGGGACCGCTTAGACATAGAGATGTGCTGTGTTCAAGGATCAGAAGGCCAAGCACTGCAGACACGAAGCCTCCCTTTGATGTAGACATCAGTGTGACCCCAATAAAAACCAGAGCAGAATTTCTTCCAGCAACTCATAAGGGGATCCTAAATTTTATTTAGAAATACAGAGGAACCAGGACCAAGCTTGGGAGGAAGAAGAAACAAATGTGGAAGCATCACACAGCTTCAAGGTTTATTCACAGCTACGCTAATTAAAACAGCAATTAGATAACCATATGCGAAAAACGTACGTCAATCTATATTTTATCTCACGTTCATATTAAAAAACACATCAGAGTGAAAAACAAACCTAAGTATAAAGCATAAAAGTATTAAATGTCTAAAAACTATGATAGAAAGTATTTGTGGTCTTGGATTAGTCAAACTTCATATTCATGACATTAAAGGCATAAGCCATCATGGGAGGCGTTGGTAAGTTGAACTTCAACAAAAGTGGAAAAACTGTGGTCTTCCAAAGACAGAGTTAAGAAAATGGGACGCTGGGGCAGTGGCACCCCTTTAATCCCAGCACTCGGTAGGTAGAGGCAGGAGGATCTCTGTGAGTTGGAAGCTAGCCTGATCAATATATTGAGTTCTATGATATTTATGGCTAGGTAGAGAGATCCTGTCTCAAAATGTTCTGAACAAGAAACAAACAAACAACAAAATGGAATGTCAATTTGTAGACTGGGAAAAATATTTACAAAGCATAAATCTTGTAAAGGGCTTGTACTTAATAAAGATCTACCATCTATCAATTATCTATCCATCTATCAATTATTTATCTATCAATTATCTATCTACCAATTATCTATCTGTCTGCCTATCTATCTATCTATCTATCTATCTATCTATCTATCCATCTATCTATCATTCCATCTATCTACTGTCCTCAGTCTTGTCACCTCAGGCTGCTATAACAAATAGAAGATACTGAGTAGCTTAAACAACAGAAATATACTTATCACAGTTCTGGATGCTGGCATGGTTGCTCTTCTTATAGGTCTGGCGGTCCCCATTAGTATTTCCAGGTTTTTGTGTCCTGGAGCAAATAATTGGAGCTGGGACACATGGATAAAGGTCGGAACAGAGACAGTTTACCAAAAGAACATATCTGAGCATGAAAATGGGCCGGAGACCTGGCACAGAAGCTCAAAGGTGCTGGGCCACAAGATAGCAGGTCCTCTATAGGTCATTTACATAGGCCCCGCCTCCTCCTGCTTCTCTCTCCCAGGAGCTGGGATTATAGGTTTGTGCCATCACATCCAGCTCTTTCTTATCTCTTCTCTTGCGAGCCTGCTGATCTCTGAAGTGTTATTTTCCACCAGGCTTTGCGGCTTTTAGCAGGAATGTGTTGGAGCACACAGTCCCCTTGGCCCCAAGTTTGACTGGTCCTTTTGCAGGCCTCTAGATCAACACACACACACAGGCCACTGTCCACAGGGATCCAGGCCCCAGTGCAGATAGCAGGGTTCAAGGCAGGAAAAAGGTTAAGGGCTATTTCTAAACAGAGGCCAGTGGCTGGTGGTGGGCTGAGTTCAGACAGGATGTTACCTCTGAGCTTTTTGGATTCTTCATGTTGCTCTTGTAATGGGATTCGTGCATTGGGTGCTAGCCTGAGACCTTATGTGCTGATCTGCAGTCTGACTTTGTAAAACACCTGGGATAGCGTTCAGAGTCACTATGCAGTCCTCAAAGCCTGCCTACTTGAGAAGGATTCTCACCATACCTAGCTTTTGCCAACTCCCATCCCTTGAAGATGTAATTCTAATCCTCACTGCTTAATTCTTCTTACAAATTAACACATCTCTTAGAAGTATAATGAAGTTTTTTTCCCCTCAACATTTGCACACCTGACCAGAATTTTCCACTTATTTTCCGACCCAACAGAGATAATTTTCTTAGTTTTGATACTGTTTTGAATCACATCTATTTCTTTCTCTCCCCATTTCCCCTCCCTCCCTTCCCTCCCTCTCTCCCTTCCTCCCTTCTCTCCCTCCCTGTCACACATAGATACTTCATGCCATGGGCCCAAGAGCTTCTAGGTATTTTAATTGTGCAGTGTCTGTTGGTGAAGTGATTTCTGCCAAACTTCTTTACAGCCCCCAACTCTCAAGACTCTTAGCACACACATGTGAGTACTGAGTTTCTAGCACATGGATGGCAAGGAACACATTCAAGCCAACAACATCACCCTGGTCTCTTTCCTCCTCACCTGGATGAGTTTGTCCCTATGTAGAACCCATGTCATATCCTCTGTGCCTCCCAATGCTTTTCATGAAAACATATGGAATTCTTTCTTCACGGAGGCATCTATTGTAAACTATTTCAATTTTCCACAGCTGAACTCTAAACAGACTAAGTAATTTATATGGAGAAAAAAACCCCCAAAGTTTCACTTAGTTCATGGTTCTGGAAGCTGCAAGTCTAATATGGAGGGGCTGGCAGGTCATGGGAGCCTTCTTCCTGTGTCATAACAAAGAGAAGGGTGGCACAACATGGTGACAGAGGAGGAAGGCCAGCTTGGAGTCCTCCATTCTCCTCTTATAAAGCCTCTAATGCCATCATGGGTTTGCCCCCGCTGTAGCCTCATTTAATCATACTTATACCTCTTAACACAATTAACAGATATGTGTGCACATTGAATTTCTAACATGTGCATGTTGAGGGGGAACATGTTGAACCCCCAGTAATATCCCTGATCTTTCTGCTCTTCTCCATCGGATGGTTGGCCAACACTTGTGGTCCTTTCGTGTTCCATTACTTTCACCCTTCTCTAATCCTGTTCTCCCTCAGCAACACCCGGCTGCAGATTCCTTCGGGAGCCTCCGTCTTCCAGAAAATTCTCAAGGCGTTGTTGTCAACAAGTTCAATTGAAAAAAAAGAAAATAGTTCCCTTTCTTCATCATTGTTTCTATAATCACAGTCCTCAGACAGAACGGGGCAGGCTCCAGTGAGCACAAATACAGTTATTTAGACCTTCCTAGAAGGCAGGACCGCTTTCCCTCTAAAGCACAGGGAGCAGGCAGTGTTGGGTTAAGAGAAAATTGAGAAGGAAATAGGCTTTGGGACAGGGAGTCTTGGGGAATGCAAAGAGAGAAGGCATTGTGTCTGCACTGCGAACAGACGAACAGACGTCTGCAGCATACTAAATGGCGGTCATAAAGAAGGGCCAGACACTCAGGCTTCCACACCTGTAACTAAATGATGCTTTTGCAGCCTGGCCAAGGAACTCCGTTATCATCGCCTTTATTACAAAGCAGCTGGGGTCCAGAGATGCCCCAAGCTTTTACTTCCTTTCGGCTCTTTTAGCAGGGATATTTATTATGGCTGCTCCTTCCTATTTGTCTGCTAGAATTATTATCTTCCATGACTCTATGTCTCCAGAGCAAAGTGACCCTTTGGGGAGCATAAAATATGCCAGATCCTCAAGAAGGGAAATAGGCCGTTGGTGTAGAGCCGGTCACCAACGCTTTAATGAAATTAGAAGTTAATTTCTTAGTGGACATTTCTGTACTCTTGGGATTCTAAAAGTTATTTTTTTTCCAGGCTAAAAGTCTCTTTTGAAGGCATATTAACAGGAAAAAAACACACCCCAGAATCCTGTAAGAGACCCCCTTTTCTTCCTCACTGCAGTGAGTGGCTTTATGGGACTAATGACAGCCAAATTTTCTGTGCCCAGTTAATGAAAGACCCACACACATCACTGCTGCTTTTGTGCGTAGTAAGAAAGAAAATACTGTGCACAAGTAGAACAGTCTTGGAAGACGTGGACTGAGCAGAGCTGTGGGTCAGAGGCAATGGGAAACCCAGGAAGACTGTAAGCATTATGACAGAGCCAGAGACTCACGAGGCCCTTCCCCCATACTGCAGTCTCTCTGTTACACACTAGGTGACGGCTCCTGGGCTGCTCCTATGATCCACCACCACTCTGGCCAGACCTGCTTAGAAATCACTGCTTTGTTTTCTATCAGAGCTGCTTGAATAGGCAATTCACAGCCCTGGGAGCCGGACTCAATCTGTTCTTAGGGGAGACTTCATACCGGGAGGGTCTGAATGCTTATGTCTTGTTCTGCCAAGATTCACATGTTGAAAGACTAACCCAAAGATAACTGTTGTTAGGTGGTAATTAGGCCACGGGTGTGGAGACCTTACGGATAAGATTAGTGCCCCTAGAGAACTGTCTCGCCGCTTCCACCCTGCGAGGCTGCATCTGGAAGCCACCATCTGTGAACCAGCAACCTTTTCCAGACACCGAGTCTGCTGGTGCTTCACCCAGTTTAAACCAGGGCATATAAATCCCCATCAATCATAAAGCTATGCACGCATCTCCTTACGGCTGCCTGCCTGAACCAAGGCAGCCACAACCCCTGAATGAGATGTAAGGTATCTATCACACAGGAAACTGGTGAAGACAAAACTCTAGCAGTATGCTTTGAGAATACAGCACCAGAAAACTCTTGGCTCATTAAAAGCATTTAAATGTGAGATACCTGTCTCCACCGCCCGAGAGGTGGGATTATAAGCAGGTACAACTATGCCTGGCTTTTTTTTTTTTTTTAATGTTGTTTCTTAGGAGCAAGTACATGGCCCCAACCTGATGTCTTTTAAATCTTGTCTTATTTCTTTTTAGGCTTGAGGAAATAAGGGTCATGGAAAGGCTTTTGTAAACACGCTACAAGGGAACTAGCCTTTAAAGCAGCTGCTATTCTCAGTAGCTGTGGCCTAGGAGAACTCGAGCCAGACATGGGCTGCGCTCTGATCCATTTGTACTGGGCCATGTATCCTAGGACAAGACTTAATTGAGCTAAACTACCTGACCATCTATCTGCTTTGATTACTTTCTTGCTTTGCATTGTTCAAAAGATGAGAGTCAAGGAAGACCCGCCCCAGGTTTGAGGTGTATGTAGATCAGAGGCACAGCCCTGACCACGCAGGTCTAATCCTAGCTAAGGTTTGAAGCAAATAGAACTCAACTGACAGATTGTGATGCCAGACCAGGATACTTCTTACTCGGAAATCCCTGGAGGTGGTCTCGATGTCACCTCAGTGGTGGAGAGGCTTCAGAAATGAGAGCTTGGAGTATTAAATAGCCACTTACGGTCCCTCCCAATTCTCTCCATGGGGAAATGCCCAGCCGAGGAGTCTCTCTGCTTTAAACCATGTGGAAGGGACCCCACAGGCCCCACTCAACCCAGATACCTCAGGTTAGAGGCGAGAACCTGGGGCCTAGAGGAGAGAATTAGCTTCAGACTTAGTGACATTCTCTGGACAGGGCTGTGAGCCTGCAGAGCTCTAGGCTTACATTTATCCACTGCCTTGGGCAGTGTCTTTTCCCATCGCCTACTTTGTCTCTATTTCTTCAGCAATGGGCCATGACACACAGTGGGGAAAGAGAAGAGAACAGAAGCCATCTCCATCCTCCTGAGGTGATGTGTCCTTTTCTGACCCGGTCTCTGACAGGGATGGATTTCTGTGGAAGCACAACAGTATTCTCTGCTCAGAGTCAGAGAAACTGCTCCCAGTTGAATGAACGGGCATGGTCATTGGGACTGACTCCTGTTTCCCTCAAAGCCCAAAGAGCTGGCCAAAAGCCCAAAGAGCTGGTGATACAGGCTAGATGGGAGCTCCCAGGAGGAGGGGAGAAGGGAAGAGAAGTTCCCTACTTGGCAAGAGGGATAGAGCAGCCCTACTGCCCCTCCCCCAGCCAATCTGGCCTTCCTTTGTGATGGGCTGACAAGGGGCAGCTGGTGATGCTGGCAGAGAGGTGGGCAGACAGAAGGAGCCAAGTTCCCCGGGGCAAGGTCCATTTTCAGAGTGTGGATGGTCCTGGAGTATCCTTCCCTCAGATATGGGCACTGACTCAGAGAGTCCCTATGGTGCGTTCTGGAAGGTACTTCAAGGACCTTCCTTATTACAGTTATTTGGTAGAAGGAGGTGTGTTTGTGTGTGCCTATGTGTGCGCATGTGTGTATGCACGTGTGTGTGTGTGTGTGTGTGTGTGTGTGTGCTCACGAGCGTGCAAATGTACCCATAACTTGGCAAGCCTTAAGTAGTGCTTCAGGAGTGAGACTCCCTAAGTTTAAATCCCAGCTCTGTCCTCATTAACTCTGTCACAGTGGACAAATGACTTCACCTCTCTGAGCCTCACTTCCTCACGTACAAAACAGAGGTGATGACTTCCTAGCATGACTCATGCTTAAGTAAGTAAATCAGACACAAAGCACTTCTAGTGGTGCCCGAGTTCCCAAGTGTTGGATTCAGTGTACACTCTTGTTACTGTCATCCTTCTAATCTTACTGTGTATTTCTGCACAGGCTAAACAGAACTCTTGAGCATAACTTTGAGAGAGTCAGTGCAAGGGAAATGTAGTTTTTGGAAATCCCCCCCCACCCCACGGCTGGAAACTCTGTGATTTCTTGGTATCCTTCTGGGACTCTGACCTTTCGGGTGATTGGCTTGGTGAGGTCTTTTTCCAGGGGCATCCCCTACAGAGTGATGCGTCTTCTGATTCTTGAGAGTACCATGACCATACAATCGAAAAAGTGCCCATTTGCTACGGATGGATTGATACAATGAACACAGGACCCAAGACACAACTGTCATTTTCTAGAGATCACATCAAGGTGGTTCGTGCCTCATTTTTTTCACATAAAAGACAGAAATGTTCTCTCCATTTCCAAGATGGTTTGCTAGTGAGCATGTATTTGACAGGGGAAATATTATTGCTACGTAGTACAGATCTGTTCCCAAATCCTGTACTCACTGTGTAGCTCTCTCTGAGCAGCCTACTTAACCTTTGTTAAGACTCCAGATTCTCTTCTGTAATGTGGGGAGGAGTAAGCTCATCTTACAGGATTAATGTAAAGATTACAGAGAATCTTGTGTTAGTAACACTTGGCATAGCGTATTATATATTATGTATTTTGAAGGTTGGGGTGGACAAGATGGCCCATCAGGTAAAGGTGCTTGCTGCCTTGAGTTGAATGTCTGAGACTTAGGCAAATTGTCCTCTTACCCCACTTGTACGCCATGTTTGTGCAACATTGGGTGGACACACACACACACACACACACACACACACGGCTGCCTCTATTAAATAAATATAGTAAAAAAAATCCAATGAAAAGGTGATGTTTTGTTCACCCCATCCCAGCTCCATAAGATAACTCCTCCCCCAGTCACGGAAGGTACACAGTCTTTGTCCAGTCTTCTGTCTCAGTTATGCAGATGTCCCAAGTTTATCACACAAGCTTCAGTCTCTCTATATTTTATTCTTCTGGCCTTTTCCCTTATTAGCTTGGTTTCTCTCCAAATTCCATAGGAAAAGGAAATAGCCTGGTTGGAGTTGTCTGCAGCTGCCTTTAGGGTTCTGGCCTCCTGTAGCCAGCCCTATTCTTATCCACTGGTTACCAGAGGCCGCAGGGAAAGAGCACAGGATGGAGAGACCGCCATTAATCACAGGGAAGCCATCTCCTTCCTGAAGTCATCTTTTAACTGTGGCTTCTTCACTGGAGATGGAAGGCAAGGAGACGAGGAGAGATCTAGAAGGATGTTTGGGATGAAAGTGATTGTGTGAATCCACTGTTCACATTCCACATACCTGGCTCTAGGCAGGACGAAAATTATGCTTTCATTTTTCTATGTATACAAATTATCTCTTCTATTGGATCTATAGCTCGGTGCCGGGGTGCTTACCTAGTGTATGTGAGGCCCTAAGGTTAACACTAATTCCACAAAACAGAACAACCCTTTCTCTCATCTGATAGATGCTGTGCTTCTTGTTCATGGGCCAATGGGAGGGCTAGGCAGGCAGACTGGATCTAGCCAGTGGGACCTTGGTGGGAGACAATTGAGAAAATAATTTTCTCGGTTCCACTTTTTACTTAATCGGGCATTGAGTAACACTTCATCCAGATGACCCCAGTAAGATGACACTTTTTCCAGTGCCCACCATGTCCCATAGAATAGGTTCTAGAGTGTGACCTACCTATTCCTCCGTCACACTGAAATGACCCCAGTGAGACTGGCAATTGCTAGTTGTGTCCCTGGATTGATTTGGCCTCTCAGTTCATAAACTTTCTGAGCTTTAGTTTTTAAAATTTTGATAACGAGGGTGTGGATACCTTTTTCTATAAGTACTGCTAAGGAGAAAGGGAGCTGGGGAGATGGCTTGGCAAGTAACAGCACTTGGTTGTCAGGCTTGAAGCCCTCAACTAGAATCTCCTGTGCCCACATAGAAAGCTAGGCATGGCCGCACGGGCCTCAAACCTCAGAGTTAGCAGGCAGAGATGGATCCTGGGAGCTTGCTGGCTAGTCAGCCTAGTCTGAACACGGAGGCTTTGTTTCAGCGAGAGACCCTACCTCAAGGGAATAAGGAAGAGAGTCTGAAGAAGATACCTGATATCCTTCCCAGTCTTTGCTTACGTATCCATGGACCTGTGCATCTACACATACATGTGTCACACAATACGTCACATACACTCAGGTGTTCGAGCGCGCGCGCAGACACACCACACATATACATATGCTCCCTAAATTAAACAAAATGCTTTTAAGGTAATGTAGAAAGACCCAGGTGTAGTTGGATAATGGGTACTAATTTAGAACAGTGCCTGGTATCTTGTAGCTGCTCAATTTTTGCACATAAGTGAGTAATTTTTCTTCTTGCTCATTTTTTGAGTGTGTGCAGAAATATGCACTCCAGATACTTCTGAGCTTACTTAAACTGTTACTCATTTCCTTCAAGCACTGGGGAGCACAGCAGTCCTTGAACATCCAAGGCAGGCTTCCTACAGCAGCTATGATCATACAACTCCGCATCGGCACCACCGAGCTTCAGGTGGGTGCTACTGCTAATCCACTTCACTATTTATCAGTCTTCCCAAGACGACTAGACACTTAAGTTTTATTTATTGGTATGCATGCATACGATGGTTTGCCCTGCAAGTACACATGTATATTGTGTGTATATAGTGCTTGTGGAAGCCAGAAGATGGTGTTAAGCCTCCTGGGACTGGAGTAACTGTTATGAGTAGTCATCCAGGCTCTGGCATCCAACCTGGGTCCCTTGCAAGAGCAGTGAGTCCCCTGGACTGCTGAGCCATCTCTCCAGCCCCGTGATTACGGGATTTTGGAGTGTTTGCTCAGTGTTAGGGATTTGAGACAAATCATGTTTCTATCCAGTGTAATCATGTTGGTTTTGCAAATGAAAGGACTGAAGCTTACGGGGGTCATCAGCTTGTCCAAAATCCCGCTGCTTCTGAGAAACGGAGATGAGATACACATCCACCCCTGTTCATGCTTCTAACCATGATCCTACATGGCCCGAAGCCCTTTGAGACAGGCCCTGTGTCAAAGCAGGGAAGGCGGAAGTGTGCTTAACGAATTATTTCTCAGACCCCACCAGCAGTTGTGGCACACTTTGTTTGAGTGCCATCTAGTAATACTGTCAAAAAGGAAAAAACAAAACAAAACAACCAAACAAAAACCTGCAGGCCTGCAAGTCTGCTCTGGGCTGTGAAACGAGAAAGGTGGCTTCCATACTCTCTAGACCTCCTAGATCAACAAGTCTAGAGTGATGGCATCTGGGGGGTATGAAGAGATCTTAAAACACAGAAAGCACACACCTCAGCTTAGGGAATTCAAATTTAGATAAAATAAATGCAAGTGTACTAGAAAAGGAGTGTCCTGCCTTCCTCCTTTGTGTGGAGTAAGGGCTGGAGACACAGCTTGGTACTAAAGAAAAAGAAAGTACCTAGGACGAGTGAGGCTCTAAGTCAGAGCCCAGACACCACAGGACAACGAGACAATGGCAGCAACGACAACAACGACCACACAACTAGTTTATCTTTGCTGAACGAGAAACAGAATGTGTAAAATATGAAAATCCCTTTAAATGAACCAAATTGGTATAAGGAGATCTTAAAGAGAAGATTCAAGACCATGGGTGACTGGGCTGAGGCGGGGGTACCTCTACAGGAGGAAGCTTTTGAGCAGTTTAGAAATCAAAGGAAGGGGATTAAAAAATGTGTTCTCCATTTACCATGTGCCAGACGACGTCCAGTTGCTATGTTAACCTTATGAGTCCTCTGAGACTTGGCCAAGTTAGGGGCTTGTGAAGGGTGGCACCTCTGGTAACCTGTGAGAAAGAGGTTAATAGTAGTATATCATTCACGAGGATTTCATTTTAAATTCAGAGGCGACATGTATGTTCTCCTGTGTCCTGTAGACACAGTCACAGTCGTAAACTAATTGAGCCAGGAGTCCGGGGCTGTAGATCAACTCTTCCGTCTGAAGCTCAGAATTCAACCTCCTATCCTGTGCCCTGCATCTCAAAGGCCATAGGAAGTGATGGCATGGCTCTTGGTGTTTAGTGTCATTAATTCCAGGGGGCTTGGGGAGGGGCATTCCTTATTGTGTGAGTTATCACAGTGTCCACGATGGTGGAACAGTTAGCAGACTTTCTCTAAAGAGATCAACCGGGCTTGTGTTCCCATAGGATCGGAATCCATGCTCAGAGGACCAGATACCACAGACCTGAGAAGCATTCCTGAGGGATTCCGGGTTACTGGCCAAGAGGGACGTTTGTGAGCAAGAGGTTTCTGCTGGAGAAAGCATCTCTCACGACAGAGAAATTAATGCTGCAGAGAGGTTTGCAGATGAGCTCACGCTGCCAGGGAACACTTCGGGGTTGTTTCTGGAAGCAAATGGGGTGCACCCTCTTTTGTGGCTAATAATGACAGTATTTGTGTTAGAGGATGGTCAGGATGACTTGAGGTGGGGAGTGACGGGTAGAAAATAACCGAGCTGACAATGGAGGTTTTCCAAAACTCATCTTGTTAGCTGGGTGTCTGGAATGAAAAGGGGCTTGTCACTTCACTCTTGCAAGTCACAGTTGGTGTCTGTCATCCTTCCAGGTCTTCTTGGGAGAAAGGTAATTAGAAATGGCTTTGGCGAGAGACCACGTTGACCTATCAACCATATAGGTTCGGACCGCTCCCAGAGGATGGCCTTTGCGTGGGACCTCCAGGGTCACGTTCATACTCAGCCCCAGATAAGCATGTTCTTTTACAGGTGTGGGAATTTGGGTGCCTTCGGCAATGGTAGAACTCAGGTTGGATTTTTCTAGCTAGCCATGTCTTCCGGGCAGTAAATGACCCTCTTTGAATTTCCAGTTTCTTATTATGTTAAGTGAGAGCTTTGAGCTTAGCAGCTCCTTGGCTTTAATACCTTGATTTAATACTAGTTGGTTGGGGTGCCACACTGTCCTGAGGATCCCGCAGGTCACCTGTGGACTTCTGCTAGACTTTTTTGCAGCACCCTTTTCTGCAGCTTTCCATGAAATGCTGTCATCCGTTTCCCAGAGAGGCTGTCCTCTCCTCCTAACCACAGGGCAGTGGCACTTCAGGCGTTGATTTCAGCACTAAGTTGATGCTCTGATTTGAACTGAGCAGTTGGTTTTAAAGGAACCGCCTGGTGTGCAGAGTTCCACTGCAGTGCTAAGGGTTGGGAGCGAGGCAATACCGGGAGAACCCAGACTTCTCCAGGAGAGGGGGAGCAAGGGGAGGAGAGAGAAGAGAGCGGGAGAAGAGCGGAGAGGGACAGAGGCGGGAGAGGGAGCGGAAACCACCTAGGTGCAGTCGGGGACGACAGCGAGCCAAAGCGCAGCGCGCTGGGAGGGGGCTGTGGATATATATAGAAAGAGGGATCTCGCTGCGGTAACACCTAGCCACCCAGACGGCTGGAGCCGAGAGCGCGCCGGCAGGGGAGTTCCAGTAGCTCGCGCCGCGCGTCCCCGCCCTCGTTGCTCCCAAAGCTGTCCCAAAGCGCAGGGGGACCCTGATACCGCCGCCACGCTCACCTGCAGGAGGTACCTCCAACTGGACCGAACGCACTGGTCGGCGAGTCCAAAGGCTGCGCGCCACTGCTCCCCTGCTCCAGATGGGACTGGCTCTCCTGTTTGCAAAGCCAGGCCCGCGGGGAGATGTGTTGAGCAGTAGCCAGCAGCTGGTGTGTCCCGGACACTGCTGACCGCTACGCGCCCAGCCCTGGGGTCCACATGAACAGCTTTTCCAGCAGACATAGGTAAGAACTTTGTGACCTATCGGAGTCCCAGGATGCATGCACCTGGGAGCCGGACTGAAGATGAGGGAGCCCTCTGGAACTGGGGGGAATATTGGGGTGGGGGTGGGGTGGGAATTGTTCGATTCCCAGCTTTCTTAGTCCAGCCTCGAAGTTGCCAGAGGGCATGGTAAAGCTATTAACATGGATTGTGGCCCGGCTGTGATGTCCAAACACCCAGAGTTGGTGTCTCCAGGAAACCACTGAGATAGGTCTCCTCCATCAATTTCCGGAGGTGGCCAGCTGGCTTCTTTCTTCGTTCAGTGTTGGAGATGTGCACAGAACAAGTGGAGAGAGGAAGACTGGGGTGTGGAGATTGTGTTTGTGTCTCCTTACGTTTCTGGCAAAAGTTTTGAACTCGGGGACACTGGCTTTTCTTATTCTGGACAGAGCCCATTCAATCCAGTTACCTCATTCTATTCATCTTACCCGCTCTAGCACAACTCAAGTTCAAGACTTGGTAGAACCACACAGTAACCACCAAAGAGTAGCTACTGAGCCTGGGGGTGGGGGGGGTGGGGGGCGGACTTCAGCTTTTCTAATTCCTTCATGGAGTGGAGGTGGAAGGCTTAACACTGGAAGGGTCCCTTGACTTAGACCCAGGAATTCATGGAGTTCCTATTCCTTCCAGAAAGAGAACGACTTTGGCTTGTGCAGGTGGAGAGGTGAGAAGGTGCTGTCAGTGGAATAAAGTCGGCAGGGTCCAGATTTATTTGAACCCATCGGCTAACCACAAACCCAGAGAAACCTCTTCCCTCACACAGCTCCTCAAGAGGGTGCCTTGTGCCTTCAGGGTAGCATAGGAGCAAACAGTTGCTTGCATGCACTCAGGTTGTGATTGGTTGGGCTGTACGTGTAATAGACAGCTCAACCTCAGGTCCAGCACTGTACATGTCACATATGCTTGGAAGACTCCCTAGATATTTTTCCCCTCCAAAAAATAATTTTCTAAAGGCTTGCAAGAACGAAAAGCAAATGTTTTCATGACAGCAGCAGATGTAAACCTCCCACCACTCCAGGCAAAAACAAAGACATTGGTGCAGGGGGCTGAACTAGCTCTTGTCAACATGGGAGGCGGCCACATTCCTGCATTGGGTCTTTTTCAGGTAGGGCAGATCTTAGCTGGAGCTCCCTCCATGTAAATTCTGAACATTGAATATTGGGTGCAAATTGAAAATGTTGTGTTTCTAGCTCCTTCTCCAGGGCTCTCTTTGGCTCTAACCTGATATAGAGGCTCATTGGAAAGCATCATGCTACAAAAATAATACAAAAATACTTCATACCCAGCATTTATAAGACTGGGTGGCAAAGCCTGTGGAGTCTAGTCTTGTTCTCTGGTTGAGGGGAACACTTATTCCCTCCCACCAGCTGTTTCTCACTTGAAGATCACGTCTCTTAGGTGTACCTAATATCCTATCCAGGCCAGCTTCGTGGCTTCGCAGATCTTTTTGTAAGTTGCCTTTGTTGATTTGGAAGAGTCACCAGACAGTCTTCTCTTGACTCAATTAGTAACCTTCTCAGAAGCTCTTTGTCAGCCTGCAGCTTGGGTGGATGGTTCTGCCAGAATCAAAGTGATTTGGGGTCTCAGGAAAGGGTATGAAAATTCTGATTTCCTTCCCATCTATCCTCAAAAGTTGGCATGAATCTGTAGATTTGAGGCTGGGCTCTGGAATTACTATCGAAATTCAAGTACCATGAGCAACTGATCAAAACGAGGTCAAGACCAGATGCCATTGTCGAGTCTCAGTTTGACATTGGCATCCCGTGTGCTTGCCAATGATGACTGCTTGCTCAGCTGTCTTCAAGGATCACAAATCTTGAATGAAATTGCATCTTTATAAGGAGATGCTCTCGGCTCCTGCTGCCATCACCCGACCTCTGCCCTTATACTGCAGCCGTCATGGTATGTCCTCAGAGGTCAGCTTGGTGTCCACACACTCCCATCTCACACACCTGCAGTCTGTAGACAAAGCTGCAGTCATCTGCCTTACCTCCTCCCCACCCCCCAGGCAGCAGTTGGGCTCCAGCTGCCGGTCTCTGTTCCCAAAGGCTTGGCTTCTGCACAGGTGGCATGCAGTTTTCAGCTGTTCGTGGCTTAGGGCTGCTGTCTACAATTCTGCTACAAATGATCATCTGCTGTGCATGCCCTGATAAAGGGGGGTACTTGCTTTTGGGGTTCGTCACAGTTAATGCTCTTGTTTTAGTCTCCAAGCATCTTTCTGCTTGGTTGGAATATTCTTCCTTATCCTTTCCTTTTCCCCCTTTGTACCTGTGGATTGGTACACCAGGGAGCACATTCACCACAATCATAGTCACTCTTGAAATAATAAAATTAATGGATCTCCTATATGATCTAACACCCCAAGATACGGCATTTATCTTTTGACTGCTACACTCCACGTGCCCTTTATTTTTGTGTGTAAGGCTCTGGAATCCAAAGTGTGCCCCAGGAGCCCATTTTCTTTGTAGCCGTTGAGTGAATCCTGCACAGCCACAACGAGTAGATATTGCTGAAGAGATCAGAGATAGGAAAGCAGTGTTATAGCCAGCAGAGGAAGGGGCACACCTTGGAAATGAGACCCTGGGGAAATGCATGGGAGGATCATCTCACTGTGTCAACAGCTCAGTGTACATGGGTGAAAACAGGATTTGGTAGATGGAGGGAACATGGCAGGAGATTGGTGTAGAGATCTGTAAGATAGCCCCAAACCCCAAGAATCTATGTTCTAGTGGGTTGACTTTGTTGAACCAAAGAATTAGTGATCTGCTAGTCACCTTTTCTCTTAGACTTTCTGCAAATCAACAGTGAAATTTGTCTTTAGGGAGGTCTCCAGAGACCTACATTAGGAGAGAGGAATAGCGCCTGTCACTGCTAGGCACCACTACTGAAGACCTTACTGTAGGCATGCTGAAGGAACCGTAAGATGAGTTTATCTCACCAGCTCTATATGATGGCAGACATGAACGACTTGATCCTGTTAGCTTTAAACCTGGTCAGACAGCAGGACCTGCCTGAGACTCCAAAAGCACAAAGCAGGAAGCACCCCTCCTCTCGGCACCCTTGTGGGGCTTTGATGGGGTCCTGGGGCTTCTGGGTGAGGAGTTGACTCTCCTCTTCGTGGCTGGATAAGAGCAGGATTAATTGGGAGACACTGGTAGACTTCAGGGCTCGGAATCGGCGAGTGCCAGTTGAGCCTTTAGCTTGTTAAAAGCCTTCAGGAAAATCAATTTGTTCAGAACACAAGACCAATGATGTACCGCCTGCCTGCTCCGCTCCCACCATGCACCGCTACACTCATTGAATACGGAACATATTTAGCTAGAAGACAGAGTATGAAAAGACAGCTTCTCCAGCTCATCGGCCACTCGGCTAATGGATCCCACAAGTGTCCTCTTTCTAGGTATCTTGAGAGTTTTGGCTCTCAAGAGCTTAGAGGAAGGGATAAGGAATCAGTCAAGGGTAGATGTTGGGGTGGGGGTGGGGTGGGTGCAATCCTTAGACAAGTTTGTGAGACCCAGCACACCTGGAGAAGGCTGCTCTAGAAGACCAGACAACAGCTCAGAAGAAGGTGCTGGAGGCCTGAGAGGAGAAGGGGAAGGAAAAATGGTATATAGAAATGAGAGAAGAAGGGAGGGAGGAAAGGTTGTTGGAGAGACAAGAACAGAAAGCATGTGAATGGAAAAACCAAAGAGGTGATAAGAGCAGAGATAGTGGAAGCAGCATTTCCTTCTCTCTCCATTTTTTCCCTCTGGTGGAGGGAGGGAGCCAATGAGCCAGCCGAACAGCATGGCTTTCGTGATTGGGAGGCTGGGCACTGAAACTGACAAGCTTCAACCCCTCACAGTGTTCATTCTATTTTTACATTTTTGCAGAATTGAAATTAAACAAATGACCCTGTGAAGGCGTGTTCATGAAGATTTTATCCCGCAACACCCACACAGCCAGTGCTGGGTGGCTGAATACTTAGCATAATAGCCTATCTAATCAGATAAGAAGGCTGGAAGCCTGAGCTTTGAGGAGAAAGGCCTGCTTTGATGATGGTGGCCTAAGTTAGGAAGGAACCTTGTTCTCTAGGTTGGCAGGGATAACTTCAGAGTTCAGCAATGTCCCCTCCCTGGATTAGATCCCTGCCTTTGGGGGACTCTTGGTCCAGTTTTCCTTGGAGAACTCATTGGGGGTGGGTTGGAGGGAGGAGGAGTGGCTGACTCTCTTTGGCTGAGTGAAGCCCTACTTAGCATGCAGGCACTCACTCGTGGGCTCACCCTAGTTGTTGGCCAGGAAACTCTTCTCTGCTGTGGCAACAATGTTTGGGCAGCAAGCATGAGGAGGCTCCTTGCCATACATTTCATACTTGTGCGGACCACAACAGATACTACTTTTCTGGTTTGGACATGGTTTATGCCTCAAGCCACAGAAGATCTAGTAGCAGTCAAATACACACTCCTTTCATAGAGCCAGAAATACAGGTTAATATGCCAATTGACAAGGTGAGTTGGCCACCATTAGAAGACTGTTCATAAATTCGTCATTGACAACCATGTGTTATGTTTAATAGGGCGTTTTGTGGGTTCTTTCCCCTTATTCATTGAAGACTTACACAATTCTTCCTCTAGCACCTTTAAAATACTGTTTTGACAAGGCCAGTGTCTAGTGATAAAGACTGCTATTGAATCCATCCTGACTTCAAAGGGAGCCATGGATAGAATAGTTTGACTCAGAAAGGAATGCGTCTTCCTGCTCTTTCTTGTCAGAACCCCATTGGCTTACTAGCCGGGGAATATTCTCCGAGGTGACTATAAAAAGGTATCGCCATTGGGTGACTCACTGAGACACTCAGAGCACTGACGGGAGCCATATGGATGTGTGTTCAAAGACCCTGTGAAGGATTGATAGTCCATTAAGGGAAACGCAGAAGCCAACCTCCCCGGCCCTGCATACACTTTAATCAGGCTCCAGTACGCTTTTTTCTGCTCTTGGCGTTCTTTCTTCCTGGCTATCCGCTTCTGTGTCTGGCATAGCTTTGAGACCATGAAACCTTTCTATAAATGTCTTGGGGAAAGTCAGCCATTTCCTTTATTAATAACAGCTTCGAAGTCTGACTTTCCGGGTATGGAACCCTACATCACAGGTCTCTCAGTTCAGTGGCACTCCGAGTCGGGACAGGATCCTAAGGGTCAGACTCACAAGTGACTGGAGCAGGACGTGGCTTTGCCCTGTTTTCTTGTCAAACCATTTCCTCAGACTTTTACACTTGGATCTGAGCCTGTGCAAGCTCAAGTCAAAGGCTCTGGAAAAAGGATTTCCTCAACCTGTTTGGAAGCAGAGAGGGTATGAAAAGTCTTTGCCTACGAGCTACCATTTTGCTAATGAGTCTGGTTCCGTTAGCCCTCTCCAGGATATGACCAGTAAAGCACCTCTGAGTTCTTCATTCTCACTACTGCGTTAGAAGTTCAGGGGTCACATGAAAATACATTGAATTGTTCTTATTGTTGCTCGTTTTGTTTGAGTTTGACCTTGGGCTATTTGCAGATAGATAAGATATAATGGGGATAAGACTCAAATCAAAATAGGAAATTCGCTTCATACATACCATTTGTACACACAGTATGGTGATTGATTTTGTAACATTTTGAGTGCATCTGTGCTTGGGCTGTGACCCATCACTCGATGTCAGGGATGGACTTTTTCCACTTTGTGGTATAACTTTGATATTCAAAAAGTTCTAGATAGTGACCACTTCAAGCTTTGAATTTTTAAGTTAGGGATGCTCCTCTTGTAATGAGATGTCATTTGCATTCTGGTTTATCCCTTCCAGAGCTTTTTTACAAAGGAATTATTAGAATAGTTTTATAAAATATAAACTATAGTTTACAGTTGCAGAAATAAGACATAAAGACCAGATGAATATCCAAGCACAGTGGTACATGCCTACGACCCCAGCATTTGGCTAGGGCAGGAGGATTATTGTGAGTTTGAAGTCAGCCTGGGCTATATAATAAGTCCTATAATATAAGCTATTATAGGACACACAGCAAAAACTTACAGTAAAAAGAGATAAAGAAAAAAAAAAGAAAAAAGGGAAAGAAAAAAGAAAGAATCCAAGATGCATAGATAGTAATTACAGCCAAGACTTACACCAGTCCTGGGATTTTCTGCATGGCTGCTTTCTCAGTAGAGTTTTGCTTTAAATTTTCAGCCCATCCCTTTCTTGTCATATACCATTAATTAGCGCCCACCAGCAGCAGCAGCAGCTAGGGACGCACCTGCACCTGCTTGTGGCTGTACCAATCAAAACACCCTTTAAAATACAAACGCCTATGCCAACATGGTTAGAGAGATTTGGAACCCAAGAGGGGAGGTAAATAAACAACATCAATGTTCTTGAGATTGACTTTTCCTTCTTCCAGTCTTGGCATACTCATACTGCCAAGTCGCCTTGACATTTAAATCATAGAAAATACTGGATAAAAGTTGGCTCTATACCATATAACTGTTTTGATTCCCTTTCTCCTAGGCTAGCCCCGAGCTCCTGCCCCGAGGCTTACTCCTGCTGACGCTTGAGTTACATACATGTATGTAAGATGAAGAGGTTAATAGTAGACTTTGGGGTGACTATGCCTTCCACAAGAGAGCCCTTTAGGACACAAGGGCTTCTATAAATGGGTTCACTAAGGTCTTACTTCACCTTGTGGGGGTCCAGTGCTTCCGTTTGAACTTGGTTGGCAACAGGCAATAGAGAACGTCAGTGTTGGTCTTTTGCATGCATGAACTTCCTGCTCTTTGTCTAAGAAAAGTACAAACCCAGGTGAATAAGGTTATCCTGGTGGCTTTATTTAGCAGTTAGATCAACACCAGCTGAATAATATATTTTGACTTATCAAAGAGCAGAAACAACTTAACGGAATCATTGGGGCTGGTCTGCCGGAATGTATGCCTAACTGTGATGAGAATAGAAGGTTTATAAAATGGGGTACAAATAATTTTATTCCCTTTCCTTCTTCCCAAATGTGATACTTCTCAAGACACCTATATGACAAAGATGTGAGTATGCCATGCCAAGGCTAGCTCTGACTCTTGTTTGTGAAGCCTGATATCGCTTAGCAACACTCAAATTTAATTTAGGCACCAAGCTTCAGGCTGCTTTGAATATCTGTAGTAAAACGACGATGACAGTATGATCAAATTTGGTCCCCTGGTTCTGGCAGAGGGTTAAAAAAGTGGCGCCGGAACAGTGTGAAATGAGAGACAGAAGAGAGCAGATCTCTGCACTTTCTAAGGCCTTTTTCTTCCTTTTTGAGCGATGGCAAGCGAGGAGTTAAAGGATGAGAATGGAGGCTTTTATGAGCACCTGGGAAGTGGCCTTTTTTGTTCCTCTTATCTGCTTGAGTACCTCCTATCTCTAGGAATTGCGGCTAGGACAGAATGTGTCCTTTCCCCAGTTCCATTCTGTTCTTGCTTATTTCTGTCACATTTTTAAAACCGCATCTCCCATTTATAAACCTCTGGCAAGAATTTATTAGTCGAGAAGCAAGGTGGGCAATGAAGAAGGTGCGATTTTATTTTTTCTTCAGAGAGCTCATGGTCTAGTAGGGAAGGCAGTGTACGAGAGTGAAATCTACCCTAGTAGTGACTCCATGGAAGGGAGTCTAAGGGGTCATAGGGACACTGAAGCCAGGGGCGAGCAGAATAGCCTGTGAGAAGCTAGGAAGGCCGTCTCGGAATAAGAGCTGGCCTTTAACAGGAGAGTAGGAGAGCTGCAGATGGAATGAAGTCACCCTTCAGGCAGAGGGGACAGTGTGCATGGACACAGGGGATGACCAAGTACTTTATGTATTTGTGGGCTGTGTGAGTCAGGTGTGCTGTGAGAGGTGAGGTGGGTGAGGCAGCCAGTCGGCAGTGGGGCTTCGAAAGTCCAAGTACACAGCTTGCCTTACACTGAGGCTGCAGACATTTTTAGTGAGAGACTGAGACAAGATTTCCTTTCTGGAAGAAGGATAGCATGGATGGCATTGTGGGTGTTAAGTCCAAACAGGAGGAGGCTCAAAGTTAGGGTCAGGAGCCATGGACAGGAATGCTGGGGCGTCCAGGTGAGACTTCCTGTGGTAAAGAAAGGTGGGACGTGCCATCCAGGTAGGAGAGGAAGTTTAGAAGAACGTTGTCAAAGTTTGTTATTGGATGGGCGGTGGAAGCGAGGGAGGCGAGTGGGGAATCATAGCCCGCACAAATGCTCATCCCACGGTCAGTGTTAGACCAGTGGCCATGACAGGAAGTGCAGGGACGATGCGGAGTTGGGCAGTAAGGTGAGCTAAGGATAAGGATGAGGAGGGGATTTAGAATAGAGAGGTGGTGGGTAAGAGTTCCAATAAAGTTGTGTAGGAAGGTAGATGGGGAAAGGAGAGCAGGGCTGCTCAGGGCTTAGGAACAGTTCAGGTAGAGACTTGGAGGCTGTTAGCATTTGAAAGAGGAATAGATGTAAGGACAGCTTAGGAGACTAGAGAATGAATAATGTTTCAGCAGAGAGAACCGTGGCCAGGCAGGCGTAGGGGCAGACACTTTGAATCCCAGCACTCAGGAGGTGGGCGGATCTCTGAGAGTTTGAGGCTGATCTGTGTAGTGAAATGGTGTGGGGGGTGGGGGAGAAGGAGAGAAGAAGGGAGGGAGAAAGAGAGGAGTGGTGAGGGGGTGGGGAGGAATTGTTTGAATGTGTTTATAATAGAGAAAAGCCACATTGAAAGGGGAGTGGTTGAAGATACAGGGAAAGGAGAGAGATGAGGGTTGGGGATTTAGCTCAGTGGTAGAGCGCTTACCTAGCAAGCACAAGGCCCTGGGTTCGGTCCCCAGCTCCGGAAAAAAAGAAAAAAAGAAAAAAAAAGAAAAAAAAAGAAGAGAGACGAGGGAGAGGGAGAGGGAGAGGGAGAGGGAGAGGGAGAGGGAGAGGGAGAGGGAGAGAGAGAGAGAGAGAGAGAGAGAGAACTATGTAAACTCAACAGAACTAGTAAACAGAGTGAAGTCAGAAACACTAACTGTAGAGAGGAAGAATGAAGGACAGCCAGGATTATTTATGGCCTATGGAGACGTATAGTAAGCATTTTGTATTTTCGACTTAATTTTCATTGAAAACAGTTGTAAGAAAGAATTGCCTTTTCGTTTTTTGTTTGTTTGTTTGTTTTCTGGAAAAGGGAAACTTTCCCAAGAGTGAGTCCTACTTTTAGGAGTGTGAGGAGAGAACTTCTCTTACCTCTGTGAAAAGGGGCTGTAACCTTCCAAGAGCAGAGTAGGAAGTGAGTAGAAGGCTCCAGAAGACTGGGAAAGCTCTGAAGAGTCAAAACCATTGCTTTATGTGGACTGAGGACAACCTTTATATAGTGTCTACACCTGTAGCAGCCAGAAGCTCTCTGCCATGACCCAGTCCTGTAGAGTCTGATTAGGAGTTCTTTTGAAGAGTTTCTAGAATGTCGCAACCTTTCTTCCACCTTAGACTTTGGAAGACCCAGTCAACAGGGTTCTTTCTTACTTTTTTCTTTTTTCTTTTCTTTTTTTTCGGAGCTGGGGACCGAACCCAGGGCCTTGTGCTTGCTAGGCAAGCGCTCTGCCACTGAGCTAAATCCCCAACCCCAACAGGGTTCTTTCTTGAATGGACTGCACTATTTTAATTTTTATGCCAGGCTGCTTTAGAATACATTTGTCCAGAGATCACAGTTTCTGGCTCTCATTTCCCCCAAATTTCAGGTTCACGAAGTAAATGTTCTAGGCCATCCCCCACACTTCCACCAAATAATATAATGGGTTCCATTTTGTGTGGCCTATTATGTGGCGTTGATTCAGCACCCTGTCGTCATGTGCTTCCCGAAAGCCTTGACATTCAGAAACCAGGCGTATGACACACCTACTGAGCCAGAGAAAACCTCTTCCTGTCATTTGGGAACAGCACGAGCAGGCAGGAGAGTTGCCTGTCAGACCTATCTAGTACAGTTCTCTGTGGTTTGTCCATCCTTACTGGGTCTCAAGCCACCATGGCGTCCTGGTATTTATACTTTCTGCAGCTTGGTGCAGATGCTGGTCTATCCCACACGGCAACAGCAAAAGAAAACAGGTCTCCAGGTGTCTGTGAACAACTGGCAGCTTTCAAAAGGAACTTCATAAAATCAGGAGGAGAGGGAAAAAGTCAGCTGTGTCTTTATCGGCCTGTTTATTGTTCAGAGAGCACTAAGCAAGGTTTCAGGGTACTCCTTCTGTGTCAGCTTGTCTCCCTTTTATACAGTTGATTCTCATCTCCTTCCTTCATTAAAGGAGAAGACTAAATGCAATTACCTAGGGCTTCCATTTCCATGTCAAACACAATTACACGGAAAACAATCAGGGAGAGCGTGTCCTTCTCAAGAATCATGACCTGGGGGCTGGGGATTTAGCTCAGTGGTAGAGCGCTTGCCTAGGAAGTGCAAGGCCCTGGGTTCGGTCCCCAGCTCCGAAAAAAAGAACCAAAAAAAAAAAAAAAATCATGACCTGGTTTGACGGTAAATTCTGGAGAGAAAATCCTAAAAGTTAAGATCTCAGTGGCCCTTTGTGGTGTTCTCTTTGTATACTTCTGGCTAGTTAGGAGCCTAGAGTCACTTCATGTGACCTTTTGCATGTGAAGAAAACTAGCCTCACAGCAGAGTCTCTTACTCAAGTTCGTCAGTCTGCTGGTGATAGATGTGGGGCAGGCTCCTCTCCCATCTCCTGATGTGGCATCCAGTGTTCCCAGCTATCTGCAGAAGCTCTTCATCCTCCGGTTGCTGGAGAAGGGTAATTTGAGGTGGTTTGGACCGGTGTTGCCACGTAGGTGGCCAGTTGCAGGTTACCACAATATTCTTGTCCTCAGTTTGCCCAGTGTGCAGACTGTCCATCCCGTACTCTTGGAATCCGAGTCTTTCTTCTCTTCCACTCATTATCTTGGGGCTGTGTGCTTAAGGGAGAGCATTTTGAGCAAATAGATTTTGTTTTTTACCATCATACATGTTAAATGCTTGCACATAATAATAATAGATTAAAACTTAGTGTGTTGACGAGCTGGGAAGATGGTTCAATGGGTACGTGCTTGGGTTCCCTAGCATCTCTGTAGGAAGCTGGGCATGGCAACAAATACCTGTCACCTCAGTGCCAGCAGAGCGGAACAGGGGGGTCACCAGAGCTTGCTGTCCAGTCAGTCTAGCCATTTCAGTGAGCTTCCACTTCAGTGAGAGACTCTGCCTCAAAAATAAAGTTGGGAGTAATAGAGAAAGGCACTCTAGATCAACCTCAGCCTTCACAGGCATTTTACACACAACATGCATGTGCACCTGCCCATGTAAGCACACACATGGGCATGCAAACATACCAGAGATAAATTAATTAGAGTTACTCTTTGATTTGAGTGTGGGGTATGGGGAGTGGCAGTCAAATCCAAGGCCTTGCCCATGCTAAGCAAGTTCACTAGCCCTGAGCTACACGCCCAGTTCATCTTTGTAAGAGGCAGAAATTTGTATCAATAATTGGCACTAACCGTTTCTAAAGGTCAATGGCCTCTTCTAACAGTTATGGCTGTAGAACCATATAGAGCTATTTATGGCATCTGTCTGGTCTTCTAGACAGACTGTTTGGGGGGTGTCGATGGGCCTTGCATAGCACAGACATGGTTTTTCATGACCAGAAGTCACTTATTTCTCAGGTTTCTCATTTGCTAAGGGTTGGCTCAGACTCTGTGGCCTACTCCAGTGTGGGTGTCTGAGTAAATGTGACTTGGCTTTTTGCCTTCTTTCAGAAGAGGCAGACAGTCTCAAAAGTCCTTGTTGGGATCTTGTTGGTCATGTTGGTGGAATACATGCTGTTTGTTACAGAAACAGACACTAAGCAAATACCTCTAGTTCTGGATTTTTTTTTTTTTTTGGTTATCCCATAGGAATACTGGGAAAACCTAAAGTATATGTGAGAGGAAATCCCCAAAGTGCTTCTCTTACACATAGAGGTGGGAGAAGATAATTTGATGATGGACAAGAACATGGTTGGGAATCAGGTAAGCTATCCTTAAGAAAAGTATATCCTAGGCTGGAGAGACAGCTTGGTGGTTGAGAGCACTTGTTGCTCTTGCAGAAGACCTGGGTTCATTTTTTCGTTTGTGCACAGAGGGACTCACAACCGTCTGTAGCTCAAGCCTCAGAGGATCCAGCATCCTCTTCATCCTCTTCTGAGAGGATCCAGCATCCTCTTCATCCTCTTCTGAGAGGATCCAGCATCCTCTTCTGATCCCTGCAGGTAGCAGGTACACAAGTGACATGCTTACATAATGCAGGCAACTCTAAATTCAAAGGAGAGTAAAATTCCTGGAAGGTTTTCATTTCTTTCCTCCTTAAAACATGACAGAATATTATGGAATACTTGAAGAACTCAGATCACCTCCTTTTTTAGTTCTGTACTTGTGGCTCATTTTGTTCTCTAATATTTCTTTCCCCAGGGGGAATCCCCAAATGGACAAAGTGTGAGTTCACAGCCACGTAGACATCCATGTTAATAGCTTTACTGCGTAGGTCCTTAGACACCTTAGTGATGACGAGAAGGTGGCGGGCTGGGAGTGTCAATGTAGCACCGGTGTCTCTGCTTCTGCTATTTTCCTGGTCTGTTCAAATCCTATGAACTGCTTCCAAAATGCTAAAGATGATGTGTTCGTAGTCCGGATTGTTCCTCTGTTATCTGTGTTAGTGTTTCTGTCTGTCCTTAGATAACTCGTTGAATAATGTGGTACTCTGTCTGTCCACTCCTCCTCTCCTATAACCAAACCTAGTCTCACTCTCCAAGACAAGTGATTTTGCTACTGAGCCTTGGGGACAGAAAATGACACTCAAAATAGTTAGTACTCTCCCACGTATAAACCCTTCCTGTCTTAGTAATAAGCCTTTGTCTCTGTTCGGGCTTCAACTGAAATCATAGTCTGGAGTTTCAAGGTGTCTTCTCTCAGAGGTCAATGTCAGTAAGGTCCAGGAATTTTCAACCACAGACTGACTATCTCTGGATTAAGAGTCCGGCAACAGATTAGCGCACGTCTCTAATGCAGGAAGAGCGAGTTAAAAACAGCTTGACATTCTTGAGATCACTGACTTGCGAGCCTCACAGCCTTCCAGTTTTATTTTGATAAAAGCCTCTAAATGTACTTGTTTGTGCTTGGTTAAATGATTGCAAAGCAATACACTGCAACTCTCTGCTTTTATTTCTCCACCGTCCCAGGGTAAGGCTAATGGACTCTTGCGCACTCTGGCTGAGTGTCCGGGTGATGAGATGATGGATGGAGGGGAAGTCATCCTTGGAATGAGCGAAGTTAAAACATTATTGAAAGCTCTGTTGCTGAGTTGCCGTCACTAACATTTGTCTTTGTCACATGGAACAAAGAAAGCAAAGAGTTTTATTCGTTTGACCTTGGCATTGCCCTTCGCAGGTCTAATCTGTGTCTTTAGAATCACATTCATCGTCACCACTGATAATAACAGCGTTTTATATGAAAGTTTATCCTGGGCTAAGGACCTAGGCAACCACAGATTGTTCATGCTCTCACTTAATCACCATCACTGAAATGAGTCAGTATCATAATTTCCTGACTTCTCAGGATGTGGGAAGCTAGACGACTTCTTCGGAATTACAGTGGTAGCTCGAACAAGGGAGGTTGAAATCCGGGTGTCGTTTCAGGGTCTGAGTTTCCAACAAGGTTATGTCTTGTGAAACAAAGCAATCAGTAGTTACCAGACAGCTCTTCTTTGTAAGGTGAGATACTAGATTTATGGGGCGAAGGTGAAAAGTAGCGTAAGTCACCTGTTTTCAAACAACTTAAAAATTGTTGTACAAGAAGCCATTTAAGAGCAACTAAAAGGAGCTAGGAAGGTGGCTTAGTAGGTAGAGGTCCTTCCCACGCAAACAGATGACTTGGATCACACTCTCAGAACATACATATCAGAAGAGAACCAACTCCTGCAAATTGTCACCAGATTTACACAAGTAAGCTGATATGCACATGCTCCCACCCTCAGAAGTACACATGTGCATGTGCACACACACACACACACACACATACACACACACTAAATGAATAAATAAGTAAATAAACAATTTTTTAAAAACGTGACTAAGAAGACAGCTGTCATGGTACATGCCTGTAGTTAAAACACGTTTGAAGTGGAGACAGACTATGTAGTAAGACTCTTTCTCAGAAAACAAAACAAAAAAAACCCAGTAATTAATGATACAGATGCTCAATGGGTGAAATACATTACATTCATAAGGAGGAAGTCATGGAAGAGGTGAGATTGACAGTGGGGTTTGAAGAATGAGCAAGATTTATACAGATTGAAAGCAATTTGGGAAAGCATTTCATACAGAGGAGGTACTGAGAAGAACATGCCTGAAGGTGAGAAAGCACAAGGCATTTGATGTTGAATGGTTCAGAATGGCTAGAGCAGGGTAGACAAAGAGCTATACGTGAAGGAAGCATTTATGTTATGACCTCTTTAGCCAGCAGATTTCTTCCCAGTGACTCTCCATGGAGGTGTTTCCCCAGAGAAAGACAAAGATGACAGTGAGCCCCATCAATGACCATATTATGAAATATGAGACTTAGTTTTGTAGACTAGAAGCTCCCACAGTCAGTGCTCTGAAACTTTTAAAATGAATTGAGCACCTTCTCTGGAAACTCTCCAAATCAGTTCACTATCATGTTCTCCATCCCCAAGTTCTTCTGGACTTTACACTGGAACAGAACATTTCCTTGATTAGCCAACCACATACCCATAGAAAGAACACGCATGTTAGGGTGGTGCTAGTGGCAAGATGGGAGGAAAACTTATTAAAACATCAAAGAAGGACACAGTGAGGAGTCAGGCTACTGTGATGTCATAAGAACTGAAGATAGAGTTTACAGTAAGTGGAGAGTCAAGGATCCCATGGAGACAGAGGTTGGCAGATGTGACAAGGAGAAGGCAAGGCAATTACAAGTCAAGAGGTTACGTGGGAGCTTGGATGGTCTATCAGTGATTCTGAAGAACACATTTCTATTCTAGTATCTCTGTGTGTGTAGGTGGGGTGGTGTGTGTCGTTGGTCCTACTGGAGAATAGTCAATAATAGTTGACAGTGGGTCATGTCGTACCTGCTCATTTAACCAGCGAAGTAGACAAAAAGGGCAAGTGATAATAAACAGTAGAATGAATAAAAAAAGAACGAACAAGTGTTTTATTTCTCAAAATGGGCAAAACTAGTACCTATCCAACAATGGAGGATTTTCTCAAGAAACTGAAGCAATTAGAAGCAAATTATCCATGGGCTGGTGATGCAATTCAGTTGGTAGAGTGCTTGCTTAGTACATACAGATTCAGTTCCAGCACTGCATAAAACTGGGTGTGATGTGCATTTTTATAATCCTGGCTCTTTGAAGGGAACAGTAGGAATCTCAGTAGCTCAGCCATCCACAACTAAATGGAGTTCTAGGCCATCCTGACCTAGAGAGATGAGACCACATGAGACTCTGCGTTAAAAATAAAGAATGAAATTGGGCAGTGATGGTGCATGCCTTTAATCCCAGCACTCAGGAGTTAGAGGTAGGAGGATCTCAGAGCTTGAGGCCAACCTGGTCTACAGAGCAAGTTCTAGGACAGCCAGGGCTACATCGAGAGACCCTGTCTCAATGCAAAACAAAACAAGCAAGCCAGGAAACAAACAAACAAATAAATAATTTAAAACAATAGTGAAAAGTAAGAGGGAGCTTTGCCTGTCCACTAGGATTCTCTACCCTGACATTCTGCTGAGAACTGGATGCAGACAGCTTCTCAAGGCTGATGGCGCCATCCACACAGTACGCACTCATGACGCTTCTCCATCCCCTCACACCACATGTTCAGGGTCTCCTTATGCCCATCAGTCACCGAGTAGGATTGCAAAGATGAGTAAAGATACTGGCCCCGTGCTCAGAAAAACTCACTCTGAGGGCCTCAACATTCCCAACAGACACATTTCATCCTGATCAGGAAAAAGACAGAACTATTTCTAGGTGCCAGGGTAATAGAGAAAAGAGACCCGCAACCCCGTCTCAAGGACGGGAAAGGTTGTGCAGAGGGGATGATCCTTAGTGGTTATCTTTGTAGGACATGCAAAGCAGGCAAGGAAAATTGGGAAGAGACTCTTAAACAAGAGAACAATACAGACAAATCAGAGGAACCAGAAAGAGTATGCTTTTTAGGGACAGCATTGTTCTGGACTTTCCATCATGTGAAGGAAAGAGAGGCACCGTGGGTAAGGCTGGTGGGTGCAAGGGAGGAGGGAATCAGGAACCAAGATCCTACAAAATGTGCACAAGGACATGAGGAGCTACTGAGTAATTTAAATGGCAATATGTCATACGTATGCACAGATGTATGCTGCTTATAAATAAATGATCCCACGAGGCTGAGAATCAATTGGCAGTTTCTTTGATTTACTGAACAAACTATGAATTTCTAGCTCAAGTGAATGAAGGCTGATATTTTTCACACAGTGTGTCCAGAAAAAGGAGGTTCCTACCCCAGTTTCGAAACACAGGAATGCACTTGGGATTTTTTTTTATTTTTACTTTTATTGCTTTTGATCTTCATGGTATTACTTAGTGCTTTCCTGAAGGCTATTGCTACCCAGAAATCATTTGAGGTGAGAGAAAAGGGGCCAACGTTCTTTTCTGAAGGAAGCCCATACTTTCCCAGAGCGGTAGGCTACACTTTTCATATCTCATTATCCAGACTCTGAAAGAACCACCTCATTTGTAAAGATGGCTCTAACAAAAGACTCCTCCAAGTTTTCATAATAAAGCAGGGAAGGAAGAGGGGTATTTGAAACGAATGTATAGTTAACCAATCAACGGTATCCGCCACAGTGATTGCCCTGTCTCAGAGGCTTGGGGATTGGACAGTTTAGTAATAAATAGCATCCTGTACTAGACAGCAGAGCTGGGATGCGGCTCAAAGCAAAACATCGAACACGTGTCTTAACTGGATGAGACAAGGCTATTGGAGGGCTCGGGTACCACTAGCAAACAACGTGATCGGAAATCGTAAGGACATTTTCTTTTCCTGCAGAACCTGTAGACTTTCGATGCATCCAAGTTAATGGTTAAAAACAGACATTATCCAGTTTCCTGCCTAAGGACTCAGTTCCCTTTTACCTTTTTCATGCCTTGCTAAGCTTTGGTGATGGTTAATTCCAGAGTTAAATTATGCTAGGCCCTGGCAGAGAATAAAAGGGATGGAGTTAAGGACGTGAAATAAGGAGGGGAAGAGACATGCTAATCTACCCGTAGCATACGGCTTTTAGAATGCAATTGAAAAATAGTGTAAGAAGACCTGTGTACGTGTCAGACATCAAGAACCCAGCCATGGGCCACAAATTCTGTATGAGTTGGGTTTTATTTATCTGTTAGCTTATCCATCCATCAGCCTATCATCTATCTATCTATCTATCTATCTATCTATCTATCTATCTATCTATCCATCTATCTATCCATCTATCATCTATCTATCTCTGTCTCTATCTATCTATCTATCTATCTATCTATCTATCTATCTATCTATCTATCTCTGTCTCTATCTATCTATCTATCTATCTATCTATCTATCTATCTGTCTCTATCTCTGTCTCTATCTCTGTCTCTATCTATCTATCTATCTATCTATCTATCTATCTATCTCTGTCTCTATCTATCTCTGTCTCTATCTATCTCTGTCTCTATCTCTGTCTCTATCTCTGTCTCTATCTATCTATCATCTATCTATCTATCTATCTCTGTCTCTATCTATCTCTGTTTCTATCTCTGTCTCTATCTATCTATCTATCTATCTATCTATCTATCTATCTATCTATCTCTGTCTCTATCTATCTCTGTCTCTATCTCTGTCTCTATCTCTGTCTCTATCTATCTATCTATCATCTATCTATCTATCTATCTATCTATCTATCTATCTATCTCTGTCTCTATCTATCTCTGTTTCTATCTCTGTCTCTATCTATCTCTGTCTCTATCTATCTATCTATCTATCTATCTATCTCTGTCTCTATCTATCTCTGTCTCTATCTCTGTCTCTATCTATCTATCTATCTATCTATCTATCTATCTATCTATCTATCTCTCTCTGTCTCTATCTCTCTCTGTCTCTATCTCTCTCTGTCTCTATCTATCTCTGTCTCTATCTCTGTCTCTATCTCTGTCTCTATCTCTGTCTCTATCTATCTATCTATCATCTATCTATCTATCTATCTATCTATCTATCTCTGTCTCTATCTCTGTTTCTATCTCTGTCTCTATCTATCTATCTATCTATCTATCTATCTATCTATCTATCTATCTCTGTCTCTATCTATCTCTGCCTCTATCTCTGTCTCTATCTCTGTCTCTATCTATCTATCTATCTATCTATCTATCTATCTATCTATCTATCATCTATCTATCTATCTATCTATCTCTGTCTCTATCTATCTCTGTTTCTATCTCTGTATCTCTGTATCTCTGTATCTCTGTATCTATCTATCTATCTATCTATCTATCTATCTATCTATCTATCTATCTATCCATCGATGTTGCAGTGTTATGGATCAAACCTAGGATCTACCACTAAGTTATACCTCTACTCCATGAGGTGGATTTGAGTGGTTCAAAGTTAGATCTTACCACCGTTCCTCTCTCTGTACTACTTTTGCAGAACCGTCTGACTGTCTGGCTCGTGTAGACCTGCTGGGAAATCCATATTTGTTCAGCAACCCCCTCTGTAGCCTTCACAGGTAGACACGGCTTTGCTAGAGTCATGCCTCTGTCCTCTCTCCTCTGGCCAACCTGTTGGAAGAAACATTAGCTCTGGGGAATTGACCCTACTTATTTCCAAAGACGGAAAAAAAAATCCAAGACAACAGAGCAGAGTTCTAGAAATGTCTCAAGAATGTGCACAATTCCCGAGATCTTAACTCTCTGATATAGTTAAGTGTAAACTCTTTTAGATTTTAACATGGAGATGGTACTTTTCCCCCAGTGAGCTTCTTGTCAGATGACATATACAACTTTGCATTTCCCTTTTATGTACAGAGTTACAGCTCGTAAAATGTGCTGAGTTGGTCCAGGAAGTGCTTCAGTCTGTAAAATGTTTGCTGAGCTATGAGGAGTTGAACTCATATCTCCAGCAATGCTATAAAAAGTAGGGTGTGGTCATGGATGCCTATGATTTCAGAACAGGGGAGGCAGAGACAAGAGAATCCCAGACTTGTGGGCCAGCTAGTCTTGTGAAATTGGTGAGCTTCAGATTTAGTGAGAGACCCCTTTTCAAAAATTAGGTAGGGGTGTTGATAGAAGAAGACTTTTGACTTACACACACACACACACACACACACACACACACACACACACACACACACTTGAACCCCCAAGCACGTACACACAAACATAGTATGTTGAATAGATAAATATCAATACATAGTTATTATATCAGGATCAAAGTACACTGCCATTTTCTTACAGTTTATATAAATTACTTCTGATATCCTCTAGACACAGAGGCATTGAAGGGTTTGACTTGTGATTCTGAAGTTTCCCTATTTTCCTTTTGTCTGACCTGGTCAGGTAACAGGGACTTGCTTCGTACAAAGGACTTGAAGAAACTTGGATCAAGACCTTAGAGCTCTTTCTTCCACGGGGCTGGACACTGCTCCCTCTGTAATCTAAGCAGCTACTCTGTTGAAGAATTACCTCAGGATTCTGAATGCTCAGTAACGACTCCCTGATTTAAGTAACATATCTGGAAATAGTTTTATAGTTCAATTTTATGAGTCTTAGATGCTAAGTTGTTCACAGACTCCCACCTACATTAACTTGCTTTATCTTCCTCCCTCCCACGCATTTCTACCCTCTTGCATTATCCTGAGGAAGTATCTCAAACGAACAAGAGTGTCTATTCTGACAAGCCACACCCCCTTCATTCATTCCAGTGTGCAGTTCCTGAAATCTTGTAGCAGACTAACGAATAGCCCAAAAATACAGAAACACTGCATTTTCTTTAGAAATGTCTTATCCCTCTCTCTTGTTTGTACACTTCACACTAGGATGATAAGTTCTGCAGAAAACCAATCATGAATGCCTGGGAAAACCAACAGTCAAGTTAATTCTGGGTTCTACCTCACTAATATGAGCTAAACTGTTAAACTTCCAGTTTGCTGAGGTGTTCTGGGTCTGGTTGGATGCTCTGGGCAGACAAAGCATTCGAACAAAGAGGGAGAGAGGTATGCTGGGTTCAGGGGGAAAGGAAAGTTCTTTGGAAGGGTGAGGTCAAATCGTTTCTAGAATATAATGGCAGGGAGTCCATCAAAACAGGACAAGGGTACCATATCGCACAAGAAACTAGGACCAGGTGTAAGTGCATCTAAAGTAGCAGTTGGAGGAGATTAGGAAGTGGGACAGAGGCAGTGCATCATTAATAACCCTCCCCAAAACCTTCATTGCCTCCATGTCTATAAATAGTGGAAGCAACTCATATTGCCAATGAGAAAAGGGCAGTATTCTTTGCTTCTACAAAGACTATTAATATTCCATAATATTGTGTGTGTGTGTGTGTGTGTGTGTGTGTGTGTGTGTGTGCATGCACATCCGTGTGGGATACATGTGTGTATCTGTGTGTGGAGGTTGAACATTCTTTCACCCCTGTCCACCATTTATTGCTCTGTGAGGTGGAGAGATTGGGCTGGTTCGAGGCATCCTCATTACCTCACGCTCTCAGCAATGTCTAATTATTACAATCTGTTTATCTGCTTCTGAATTCTGTTAAGCATCCACAAGGACCAATCTCTGCCCTGGATGTGCTCCCTGCCCTCTGCCTTCAAGAGCCATGGGAAACTGGACTACAACATAGATGTAGATGTTTCAGTGGCTCTGTGCTTGTTGTTCTCTGGGTAGAACTTGAATGGTGTGGGTGGCTATCGGTGGCCACATGCTCCTCACCGTAGGCTAATAAGGAATGGGAAAGACAATGTTTCTGGCACCTTTTTGTGGAACTCCACAGTGTTTTACTTTGAGGACAGAAAAGCACTCCCCTCCACATCAAAAATAAAAGCATTTATTGCCCTATAAGGCACAACACTGAAGCCCACTGTGTTGCAGCAATCAGAGCACTGTGCTAGGTGATTGCCATTAGGATTCCTGTTGATGGACTATTTACTCTAGGCCAGGAACATGGTTGAAGATATTGTCTTTCCTATTGACTTCTGGAGATGCTGGAGCCCGAAGACCTTGGCTAACTTGCCAGTGTCACACAACGTTTGTTAAGACAGACAGACCCACAGTGGGACCTCAGTGTTGCCATCTCCTTAGCTGAGCATAGCATTTGGTTAGCCCAGCCCTCCATCTATTGCTCTGTCAGATGGAGGGGGCTGGTTTTGGTCGTCCTCATGGGCTCTCAGGTTCTGTGTGTGGCCCCAATCCTCTCTCTTTAACAGGACATTTATGAGGACAGTCTCAATCACACTAGGGGATGTATGGGGGATTTAAGAGGAATTGCTTCTTTGTTTAATTACTATCCTTGAAGTACATCCTTGAAGAGAATGCTGTGTAACCTGTTGCAACTTGCTAGGAAATGAGGAGGAATGCATGCAGCAAGCATTTGTGGACGTTTGGGGAGATAACTCATGTGAGCCCACTTCAGTCAACTTACTGAATGTCAGTATGTGTTGCAGAGTAATTGAGCAATAGAGACAGGGTAACAAAACATAGGAAACATGCCTTCTGTTTTGTAACCTCCCCCCTATCACCACCATTTAAAGGCTTCTCGAACTCCTTGATTTCAGGATAGGCTTGAGGGAAGGGTGTGAACCATCTGTCCTGTGTTAACCCTCAAGAAGAACAGAGGAAGTGTGGGCAAATTAGAGAAGGAAGGAGAGGTCCAGAGTAATGGACAGAGGCAAAAGCACCAGGGGATAACTTAAGAACTCCTTCCAGGGTACTGGAGACATGGTTCAGTGGTTAAGAGCACTGGCTGCCTTTCCAAAGGTCCTGAGTTCAAATCCCAGTAGCCACATGATGACTCACAACCATCTATAATGAGATATGGTACCCTCTTCTGGTGTGTCTGAAGAGAGCAACAGTGTACTCATCTACATAAAATATATAAATAAGTCTTAAATAAAAAGAACTCCTTCTAAACATACATCTACTGTCTCACATTGTGTGAAAGGCTAGAAGGAGGAGAAGAAACAGACACATGTTCTTAGTATCTCTGATTTGGAAGAGATCCAGGGAGACAGGTGGTCCAGATTCACATAACTGTCTCAATCCCATCTGTAGACTTCCCCTGACCTTACAAGGCAGGCCATGAGATTGCAGAACAGCTTGGGCTGTGGGGACGGATACTCTACTTGCTGAGCTGGTGTTACTTATGTTTTCAAATAACCTCTGGTGCCTGGCTTTGGTTCTGCCCTTGTGGGTTATGGGTAGCCGACTTAATGCCTCTTCCCTTTCAGTTCTTTCATCGATTTAAAAGTAATCACTGCACTTCTCTTATGGATTCACAACCATACATTAAAGTACCTGTCCATTTGTTGGGAGAGCACCTATACTTGGGTGTGGCCATGTTTGTGGAGGTCAGAGGTCAACATTGAGTATCTTCCTCCATTGTTGTTCTCCACCTTTTTTTTTTTGTTTGTTTGTTGTTTTTGTTTTTTGAGACGAGGCCTTTCACAGAACTTGGAGCTTACTGACTGAGTTAAATTAGCTGGCTAGCAGACCTCAGAGATCCTCCTGTCTCTGAGCTGTGTGTGTGTGTGTGTGTTTGTGTGTGTGTGTGTGTGTGTGTGTGTGCTGTCAATCAAAGTGCTATGGGTTTTCCTCATGTGAAAATCTTTTTGCTGACATTCATGTTTATACGATACACAAAAATTGCTAGATGCAGTGCTAGAATATGCCATGTCTGGCAATGCCCTAGTCACTTATCGTAGTCTAATAAATGCTTTAAGAAACAGCAGTAGGATTCTTTAGGCATTGCTTGGGTTCTGTACCACATTACTGGTTGCTGTTGGTAACAGCTTTGCTTCTGAAAGGCTTCATGCCATATTTTGAGATTATACAAATTTCCTAAGGATTCACTTCATACTCAGTGGTCTTAAATTTGTAGACTATATTTTCTTTTCTTATTTTTTTCATTTTTGTACACACACACACACACGCACACACACACACACGCACACACACACGTACACGCACACGCACATGCACATTCTAAAAGCCAGTGGGAAAATGTGCATGAAAGGACAGGAGCATTGTGTTAGGACAGGTCATGGTAAGCCATGTGATTGACATCTGAGGTAAGAAAAGGCTGGGGTGGGAGGGAGGTGAGGAGTGAAGGAAGTGCTACCATCTCCTTTCCTGTCAGGGACAGCTCTTTAATTTGTCATGACTGTACTCATCTGCTTCTATTTTTGTAACATACCTGAGATAATCAGCTTATCAAGAAAACACACAGTTGACTTTGGCTCATGGTACTAATGCCTTCAGTCCACAGTCACTTCTTCATGTTGATTTTGGGCCTGTGATGAGTTAGAACACCATGGTGGGAGTGCACAGAAGGGCAAAGCTGTTTACTTTATAACTGGAAGGTCAAAAGGAGGAAGGGGAAGCAGACAGGGTCCCACTCCCCTTCCGGGGCCTTCTACCAAAGTCTAGAAGCCTTCCCACTGGCCTCAGCCTCAGGAAGTCTCCATCAATTCCCAAAAGAACCCAGATAAAGACTAATCCTTAACCATGAGCCTTTGGAGGGGACAGTCCAGGTACAGACTATAGCAGTGTGTTACCATAGTTCAGGGCCAGCAGTAGGAAGTGCCCAAGGGAGGCGTTTACCCAAGATGAAAAATGTAAAGAGATGCACCCCACACTGATAAAACATGTAGTATGTGTGTGCATACATAAATATTTAGGTACATGTATGCAGTTGTACCTAAACATATTGCAGAAGCCATGATGCAAGCATCAGAACATTCTATAGAGGCCATATTGGTGTGCTGCAGTCTTGTGTGGTCAATTTTAGTTACAGTTCTCCTGAACTGTATTCCACAAGCCATACAATTTGCTCATTTTGAAGTGTACAATTCAGTGATTTTTATTTCTTAGCATATTCACAGAATTGTGCAATCATCACTACAATCATTTCCAGACTTTTTCATACCCCCAAACAAGTCCTTTGTGTGTTAACGGTTTCTCCACATTCCTCCATCTTGCCAACCTTGGACAGTCATCAGTCTGCACCATGCCTTGATAGATTTGTTTTGTCTCCACTACCTTTATGAATGAAATCATAGCACAGTGTTTTTGAAGGTTACTTATATTCAATCATATGAATGGACAATGTATTCCTCTCAAGACTGAATGATACCCCCTGTGTATATGAATCACATTTGAGCTATCACTTGATGGACAGTTTGGCTCTTTCTAGCTTTTGTCCATTATGAATAATGCCAGCATGAATACAAGGGTGTGTGTGTGTGTGTGTGTGTGTGTGTGTGTGTGTGTGTGTGTGTGTGTGTATAAGCTCTCAATTCTCTTGGTAAGTAACTGGGTATGCAATTTCTGGTCATATGATAACAGTCTTATCTCTCTCTCTCTCTCTCTCTCTCTCTCTCTGTGTGTGTGTGTGTGTGTGTGTGTGTGTATAAGCTCTCAATTCTCTTGGTAAGTAACTGGGTATGCAATTTCTGGTCATATGATAACAGTCTTATCTCTCTCTCTGTGTATGTGTATGTGTGTATGTGTGTGTATAAGCTCTCAATTCTCTTGGTAAGTAACTGGGTATGCAATTTCTGGTCATATGATAACAGTCTTACATCTCTGTGTGTGTGTGTGTGTGTGTGTGTGTGTGTGTGTGTGTAAGCTCTCAATTCTCTTGGTAAGTAACTGGGTATGCAATTTCTGGTCATATGATAACAGTCTTACATCTGTGTGTGTGTGTGTGTGTGTGTGTGTGTGTGTGTGTGTGTGTGTGTGTGTTGGGGAGGCTGTTAGACTGTCTTCCAAGGTAACTATCCTATTTATATATGAGATTCCAGATTCTCTCCATCTTCATCAACACTGTTTTTATATTAGTTTCTTTCCTCTTTGCATAAAAAGCAACTTAAGGAAAGAAAGGCTTATTCTGGTTTACCCTTTAAAAAGGGCTGGAGCCTCTGGTTGCAGGAGGGTGATGGGAGACTAAGGCAGCTGGTCACATTGCTTCCTCTGCCAGGAAGCAGGGTTGGAGGCTAGTGCTAAGCCAGCTTCTCCTTTTTTTTATCCCGTCTGTGGCCTGAGTCTATGGTGTCAGCATGAGTCTTCCTTCCTCACATAAAGCTCTCCAAAAGCACCCTTGCAGAAATGCCCAGAGATATGTCTCCAAGGTAACTAAATCTAATCAAATTGACAATGAAGATTAACCACCGCAGTCCTCCCTTGCCTTTGTATTAAAATCATCCCAGAGGGTGTGCCGTGCATCTCACTGTGGTCTTGGTTCCTATGTCCCAATGGCTGCTGGTGTTCATTCACTATCTTTCTATGGGCTTATCGGCCACTCCCCTTCTTCACAGAAACTCAGACCTTCCGCTTCACTGTTTTTGTCTATTTATTGTGCAGTTCTAGGGACTATTCTTTTTGTTGTCATTTTATTTTGTTGTTACTGTTGTCTTCAACGAGATTTGGAAAAAGAGTCTAGTAGGGTTCTTTCTTGCGGTTGACCCAAAGAGTTGTAGTTTCACAAGATAAGGTGTCTCAGGCATCTCCATGGCCTTTAATCATCCACTATGGCCTGATTTTTGAAATGCTTGAATTTGAAAATGAATCATAGGCCTATCAGTTGGTTGTGGTCGGTTTAGCATGATATAGAATTCCAGTTTGAACCCAACCATCAGCTCTGTTCTTTGCTCGTTCTTTGTGCTTCTTTCCCCGTTCTCCTGAGGAGGTCAGTCTTGGTAGCCTCTTGCTGTCCTAGCTGCTTATGCATGCTGTTGCTTTCTGGTGGCTCTCACCTCCCTGCCTACCCACCGCCCTCCTGGCTCTGTGCTTAAAGTTCAGTGTAGTTTCCATGTGGTCTTTCAAGGCGGTAATGATGGGCTCTTGTTCTCTTCCTGTGAACCCCGTCTCTCTTGCCTGCCTTCCCTCAGGCAAATTCACACATACTACAGGAGGCTTCTTATTTTTAATGTTTTTCCTCTTCCTATAGATAGAACTTCTGAGGTTTCCATGGGAACTCCTGGTCCAAGAGTTGGGGATTCTCGAGCAGAGGTGAGGTGAGCAAGTGTTGCTCATTCTGTGGGACTCTGAGTGTCTCGTTCGCTCTTCCTCCCACTCTCTCTTCTGCCCTTTCCAGGGTGGTTTTTAGATCAGTTTCTGGAGGCCCAGAGTCTCCTGGAATTGAACAGATGGTGATGACAATGGCCCCAAGAGCCAAAGCTTTACAAGGATGCTGTCGCTGCTGAATAGATGCCTGGCAGCCTCATGAAACCTCAAATCTGGTGTCTCATAAGAGAAGGGCGGTTCTCAGGGCCCAGACACATTTTCCTGTTCGTTATGAGGCACGTTCTGGTTAGAAGCGTCGCATCCTCAAGCACCTTCATGGCCTTCACCTTCCTGGACTGAGTTGGGAAGCCCTGGAAGTCACCACAGGCGCACTTTGCCTATTGGTGGAACCGAATTTAAGCCAATGCTTTAGTGACTCCAGATGCATTTCTCCTATGCTGGGCTATTGCTCAAGACTCGTCTGGAAACCTTAAGAGACATGTAGACCTTTGGAGAGAAACCCGAATTCACCAGACCTTGAGCTGTGATCAGAATTGAGTCCCTGTCTAAGTTACTTTTCTCATTGCTGTGACCAAATACCTGAAAAGAGGCAACATAAAGAATGAAGAAAAGAGGGGTTGGGGATTTAGCTCAGTGGTAGAGCGCTTGCCTAGCAAGCGCAAGGCCCTGAGTTCGGTCCCCAGCTCCGAAAAAAAAAAAAAAAAAGAAGGAAGAAAAGAAGGAAGGAAAGGAGGAGGGGGTTGGGAGGAAGGAAGGAAGGAAGGAAGGTAGGCACGAAGGAAGAGCTTACTTGGCCTGACAGTTTGAGAGGCCCAGTTGATCATTGTGGGGAAAGAATAGTGCCATGGGCAGGAGGCAGCTGCTCACATTGTGTCCACAGCAAGGAATCAAAAAGAGATGAATGTTGGTACTCAGCTCACTTTCTCTCTTTGTTCAGTCTAGGACCTCAGCCCTTGGTACAGTACCTCCCACATGGCCTCCTTCTTCAGGTAAATATTTCTGTGAACACTCATGGACACAACTGATGGATCTGCATGTGTGTCCAAGTCTAATTGAGATGAGAGGGAAGGTTACCAATCTAAGTCCAATATTGGAGTCTGTTTTATTCCTTTTGGAAATGTGTCATGTTTTGAGTAGAGCTCTTTTGGGAAAATTGTTTTAGCATTCACAGACCTTCAAAGTCTAGGGTAAATCTGGAGATGGGTTTGTGAGTAAGGCTTGAGATTGAGGGTCCCCTCAGCAGTCCTTGCCTAGAGAAGAAATGCAGCATTCCACCTGAGCCAGACACTCAGAATGACACTTTGACTAGATCTAAGGTCCAGGGGGCAGTGGGGGCACCTCTGATTCTGGAGGGAGATTTGATCTGGCTCTAAATAAAGAACCACGTTCCTGAGATTTCAAGCCATTCTTTGTGACACTCTGGATCAACTCAAGGAGATGGGGGGCAAAACTGAGATTCTTGAATACCAGTTCTTTGTATGGTTGGCAGGCTTCGTGCATGCATATTTTTAAAAAAAGAGCAGTGCCTTAGAACTGGAATGTCATTTGTAGTTTAGAGTTCTAACATGTGGACTGAACGGGTCCCATGGGGCTGTGAGGTCTCAGCAAAGACACTAAGAGGTGAGATAGGCATGGTGTGCTACCTGTGTAGCAGACATACCAAAACAGCCATATCTTAGAACTATACCCCATACCGTGTGTGTGTGTGTGTGTGTGTGTGTGTGTGTGTGTGTGTGTTCAAACAAACAACAAATAACAACTCTACTAGGGGAAAAAACAAAGAAACTGCTACATTTTGTGTATTTGCTGTACTAAAAATGAAGTGAATGAGGCCCAGATAAAAGGAAAAAAAAATAAAGCTGGATGGTGGTGGTGCATGCCCTTAATCCCAGCACTCAGGAGGCAGAAGCAGAACTCCGTGAGATCGAGGCCAGCCTAGGCTACAAAGTGACTTCCACGTCAGCTGGGGCTACACAGAGAAACCCTGTCTTGAAAAACAAAACAAACAAACAATCAACAGGGGAGGAAAAAGTATGGTAGTCATGGGACTGAAGACACAGTCATGGGACTGGAGGCTTTTGAGGGAATAAATATTGGTACCACAGTTCCCGTTGCCCACATGGTGGGAGGTACTGTCCTAGGGCAGAGGAGGCTTCTTCTGCCCATTGTCCCGAGCTGCTAGGTCAGAACATGAGGGAAAACTACATGTAAAAAGTAAACCTTAGGTGTTTTCTCCTTCCAAACATAAATGAATGGCTTTGATGGAAAGGCAGAGTGTTTGGTGAGCTGGCAAACAGGGAACGAGAGAAAGGGCGCCTTCTCTCCACTATCCTTTTGAAAGGTAAATTAATGTTTTAAATTAGGTTCCTATCTCAGTGTTTGAATCATAGCAGAAAGATTGGCTAGCCTCCCTTTCAAGACCAGAAGAGCTTTGAACTGGTACCTAATTGTAACTTCAGATCTGCTACATTTCTATCTACTTCTGGACCTAGGCTCGCTAAACTCAGGATTTGTTTCTTTAGGGAATTTGAGAAAAAGCTAAAAACACTAAGGCACATAATTTATTTTGGTCATGAGCTCTAAACTGGCATTGGATTCCAAGCTTCAGCTCGGAACTCTTTTTTATCAGTGTTTGTACCCTGGAGACCCTGCAGCTGGCTATCCGGGTGTCTGATGTGTGCGGACGCACATAGGAAGGTGGATGAAGGTCGAGAATGCGCCTGGGAACATGTGACCAGGCGGCTTGTTGGGATAGAGATGGCACAGTTAGGGTAACAGAGGAGACTTGCTAGGATTCTTTGCAAAGGTGTAGCTGAAGCAAAGAGATGGTCAGGGATTCAGGAAGCACTCACACTGGGAACAGTGCAGGGTCGGGTGGGGTGGTGGTGGCTGCTGCAGAGATCTGCCTGACTCAGGCTGTTGCCTTTGATACAAAGATACAAATCATAGAGGGAGAGATGGGTAAAGGATGAATCTGTCTTCACTCTCCCCCTGTATTCCTGTCTCCAACCAGCACCTCCTTTGGCAAGTCCTAGACAGAAGCCAGTGGTAAGAGAGCTGGCTCTGTTGCTTTCGGGAGCCAGCCTCCTGGATCACAGAGCATGATGGAGGCTTGTGGCATGGAAGAGCTCTCTCCGGCACAGTGTGTGGATAAGGGGCGGGTACACTCAGAATGGCAGGTGTCGACCTGGGCTCACTGGATTTAAGAAGTATTTCCTACGTCTGTCTTTTTCCTCTCTAGCTCACTCCAGTCCTGAAGCGTGACAGCTGGATTAGGTAGAGGTTACCTGTGCTCTCAAGCTGCGAATATTAGCTCGAATCCCCAGCCCTGCTGATATTACATGGGCCTTGGGCAAGTCACCAACCTCCAAAGTTCCAGCTTCTTCATCCGTGAGATGTAGGTGATGTCAAACTCTTCATAGCCGAGAATTAAAGACTGTCTTTCTCTGTACATCTGTGAGAGCATTGTTCTCCCTGGTTTCAAGGTTATCTTATTTAAAAGCGTTCAATACATGGTATTTTTCATACGTCTTTTACCTAAGATCAGTATGGAAGCTACCTTGCTTCCTGACTTAATTCTTCCTCTTCTAATTCCTCAGTGTCTTGCTTTCCAGGGGTTCTTTCCTTCCTGCGGTTTTCTTCTCCCGGATTATTTATTACAGAAGCACTCACACTCCTATCTATTCCTGGATTCCTTCCTATCCTTCTTTTTAAAAACATTTTTTGTTAATTTATTTAGTGTCTATGTTGAGTACACTGTAGCTGTCTTCAGACACACCAGAAGAGGGTATCAGATCCCATTACAGATGGTTGTGAGCCACCATGTGGTTGCTGGGATTTGAACTCAGGTCCTCTAGAAGAGCAGTCAGTGCTCTTAACCACTGAGTCATCTCTCCAGCCCCCTCCTTATCTTTGTATCCTTCCTTCCTTCCTTTTCTCTTCCCTCCCTCCTTTCTTCTCACCCTCCCTTCTTCCCTCCCTTGCTTTCTTTCTTTTAAGAGAGGGTCTTTCTATTGAGCTCTGGCTGGCTCAGAACTCAATATATAGCCCAAGGTGACATCTGACTTTGAATTCACAGAAATACCCCTGCCTCTGCCTCCTGGGCACTGAGATTAAATGCATGTGCCACTGTGCCCAGCTATAACTTTTGGCGAAGCTCACTCACATGACATAAAAAGATGATCTCCATCCACGTCTGTGTTCAGTCCTCACAAAATTTTTTCTGTGGTGAAGACCAGATCAACTTCTCTATTTTCAAAGGTCTCCCAGGCCACAGTGAGTCACATATCGTGACGTACATTCCCATTCTGCTAGGGAGTGTTGCTGGCTATAGATACCGGCCATTGCTATTCACCTTAATTCTCTATTGCTAAGCACCTTAATGGAGAGAACATAGCCTGATCATCCCTGTAGGTTCAAATTGATCTTTTAAGCATTTTTGTGTGGGCTTGAGCTGCATCTTTCACTAGAGAGACCTTTGCTGGGACTGTGGAGTGACATTGGTGAAGAGACCAGTCCTTGCCCTTATCTCTTGTGTGTTTGTGTTCACACCAATGCGTGTGCAATTGCATCTGGGTCTTGGCTCTCTTTCTAGCCTCCAGCATTATGCTTTGTAGGCAATGAGAGATTCGATTTGGAATTCAAAGTTTGGCCCGACTGTACAATATTAAACTTCTTCATGCTCAGATTCCCTTTCAAAGTAGGATTCTAACATGAACCTTAAAGGACTATCAAGAAGATTGCATTCAAATGTGCACACCTACTTTTCCTTTCCCCGACTGCCTTCTTTCTGCCATATATTTTTGTTGGTTTGTTTTATTACTAATGTCACAGATCTGCAGGCTGATTCGTAGTGACGACTTCTAGTTTTCTTTGAAAGAGGATCCAGGGTATAGTAAGGGACTAATTCCCCTGGGATTTCCTTTTCTTGGTCTTTAAAAAGAAACACTCTTACCCATTCCTGAACTTTTACTTTGATCGTGGCTCACAAATTATTACTGTCTTAAAGAGAAGAAAGTTTTGGTCCCTGGGGACTGGCTCTGGGTTGCTCAGCAGATTCGATTCTAGGACGTCCCAGACTTGCCCTTAAGGGGAGGGAAGTGACATCATCCTTGGTCCGGAATCTGCATGAGGGAAGAAGGAAGGAATGCTCGCTGTTTCTTGAGTGTCTGTTGGACTGGGACTCTGGCTTTGGATGAAGTATTTTTGTGGGCCTTTGAGCAGGTGTTTTGTGTCTCCGGACCAGTAGAAGGGGCCAGAGGAAGTCTCGGAGCCACCCAGGCTTGTGAGCAAAGCCGTTGGCGACTGAGACACTGGCATTTTGAGGATCATCTGACTCCATTAGTTACAGTTCTGGGTATGAAATGTCCCTGGGTTTTTGGCACCATCCTCCTCAGAGTCACAGCTTGCAGGAGATAGCCACGTACTCCAGAAAGGCAAAGTGTTTGCTGATACACAGGCCTACACACGGGCCTACACACGTGCACGAGGCCCAGTGTTTACCACCACTGACAGACTGTATTTAGAAGCAACAGTGGAAGTGAAAAGAATCTCCCCAGAGCCACAAAAGCTGGATTCTTCAGATGGCAGATGAAGGGGGGGCCCTGTGGGGAGCAAGACCTTCGTGCCAGGAGAGTGGATTCCAAGGCCTGTGTGACTTCCCTCCAGCAAATCTTAATCCCAGTCTAGTCGAAAAACTGTGGTAGGTAACAGATGAAAGAAGAATAAATAAATAAGTAAATAAAAACAAAATGATGATGATGATAAAAATACAAGCAAAATTGAATTTTATATGTGCTTTAGTTAGCAATATTGCAAGAATACTGGTCCAATAATTGTAAATATTTTGTTTGTTGGTTTGAGACAGAGGCTCATGTAGCCCAGGCTGGCCTTGAGCTCAATATATCACCACTTTGGCTCCTGATCTTCCGCTTCTACCTCCCAAATCCTTGTATTACAGGCATTCACCATCATGCCCAGCTTCAGCTGTGACAAATGTGGCCTCTTAGTGTGATATGTTAATAATAATAATAGTGTGACGTGCGCATGGCACACACAAGAGAACTGTGCAATCCCCTCTGTGACTTTTCCATAAGTCGGAGACTGTTCTAAAATCAGATTATCTATAAAATGGTTGCCATGAGCTCAAGTCAGCCCCTCAAAAAGAAAAACACAGAGACCCACTGGCTTGCAAATACTCTTAAGGTCACCGATTCTAGTGAATTCTGATTTTTATGTCTTTAAACAAAATACTGTTGAAATATTAACCAGAAGACCAATCACGATAAGTAAGTATAGACTCTGGCTGACGGTGCTCGTGGGTCCTCCCCGTCACAGCTCCTCCTCCAGCTCCTGTCTGCCTCCAGGCTCCTCTGAGTAATTCCTGTTCCCAGAAGGCATCATCTTATTCCTCCAACCATCATGGCATCTCAGTATGGCCCGGAGTATTTCTGGAAGTGAGTATCCCCTTTCCTAAAGACAGCTTTTGATGTTTTTAATGAATTCTGACAACTGCCACGATTTTAACATCCTCTCTTCATAGCACTGGATCCAGTCTGCTTACAGTGCTTATTTAGTAGCCAGGAGTCCATACAGTTGTTTTTATGGTGATGCTTTCGTTTTTCTCTTCTGCCCTATCTCCACTCCTCACTTCCTGTTGCTGTAATAAAGAACTTCCTCCTTTCTTTCCTAGGCTGCTCAGCGCTGCTGAAAGTTGCCTTAGGAGCATGGAGATTAGGATTTCATAGGATTTCACTAAAAGTGTGTGTGTGTGTGTGTGTGTGTGTGTGTGTGTGTGTGCGCGCGCGCGCGCGTATGCATGTGTGTAATTCTTCTCTCAAATAATACATCCTGACCACAGTTTCCCCTCACCCCATTTCTCTCAGTCCCCCTGACATTTCCCCTCTCCACCAGGTCTCTTCCTCCTCCATTTCCCATCAAAAAAGAGCAGGCTTTCTAGTGATGCTAACTGAACCCAGTGTAGCAAGATACAATAATTCTAGGCACAATCCTTCGTACTGATGCTAGACAAGGCCACCCAGTAGGAGAAAGGAGGTACCAAGAGCAGGCCAAAGAGTTAGAAATACCCCTTACACTCTCTCTCTCTCTCTCTCTCTCTCTCTCTCTCTCTCACTGTTAGGAGTCCCACAAAAACACCAATCGAAAGATGTGATTTCCAACCTTAACTTGGCCTTTCTTGTTGGATATCAAACATCTATCTATCTATCTATCTATCTATCTATCTATCTATCTATCTATCTCTTTAGAGACAGAGTTTCACTATGTATCCTGACTGGCTTGGAACTCATAGAGATCCACAAGCCTCTGCTTCCCAAGTGTAGAGATTAAAGGCGTGTGCCACGGTGCCCTGGTTTGTGTGTTTTTAACAGTGATGAGGTCAAATGTCCTTTATTCAGGTTGGAGGTACAGTTCAGTGGTAGAGTACTTCCCTAGCATGGGGAAAGCCTAGGGTTCAGGCACATGTACCACTGGAAATAAAACACCCTACAGCAGTAACAACAGCATCCTCTCAAATACACCCTTTCCCTCTTCCCTCCAACTCGCAGTCCCCCTGCTTGTAGGAATTTATCTCAGGTGAGAATTCTTCAGCAGTGTTTAGAAAATAAAACTGAGGTTCTGCAGGTAGAAATGGTGACTCAGTCCTGGAATTCTGGCTGAGATAGGAGCATTGCCTTCGACAAGTTTGAAGGCAGCTTGGGCTGTTCCAGGTTAGCATGAGCTAACTCAAAAGAGGCTAGAGTCTGGAGAGGAGGAGGCCTCTGGTGTCTTGGCATCACACCCGAGAGCTTACCCACAGCTCTCTTCTCTGTTCTCAACGGGAGTGTTTGAAGTCGTATGCTCTCTACCTTTCTCAGACCTGCTTTAATCTGTTGTCAGTCACGTATTCAACTTTCTCCCTGAAATGACTTTTTTTTCATTACTTAAGTAATGAAAAACTTAATTTCAAACTTAAATTTCAAACAAAAGGGATAAAAAGTTTCATCCTAGTGACTGTACAAAGCCCAGAACACAGCCATGAAAGGGGTTACCTTGGGGGGATAGAGTTGACTTCTGTTGTTTTACCTAAGCCCCGTGATTCCAAAGCTCCATGGATGATACTGCCCAGTCCAGCAATTTTCCAAAACTCACAGGCATGGCCCTGCTCTATGAGGAGGCATTCTGAGAACCTGAGCTTACATCAAAGAAGATGAAAGTTACAAAAAGACTTCTGCAACCGATGCACAGGATGCAAGCCACAGAAAGCACAGAATTGCTCTCACCATTACCAAGTCCTTTTAATTATCTCACTCATCCATTTCTTCCATCAAATGTTTTTATTCAAGTTTTTACTCAGCTAAACATTTAACGTGTACCACTATACCACATGGTGTAGTGTGGACATACCAGTAAAGCAGGAGGAGTCACTGCTCTGTGTGTGTGTGTGTGTGTGTGTGTGTGTGTGTGTGTGTGTGTGTGTACACAAATTGTCCTGGGGTTGGTGATAGATGCTGAGAAAGGAAGTTGACCAGGACAGACTGGAGCTTCTTGGGGAGGAAGCATCGAAGTTGAGAGCTGAACAAAGTGTATGGTTGAACTGCTCATGCATCTCTGGGAAGGGCCTGTCACCTCATAGGACAATATAGACAATGACCCAGAGTGAGGACAGATGGTGTGAAGTATATTTGAAAAACACTCAGAAGACCTCTTTATGCTGGGCATGGTGGCACTTGTATGCAATCCCAGTGTCTGGGAGGTAGCGGCTGAAGAATTCATTTAAGGTCACCACCCTCAGTCAAAAAGGGACTTTGAGGAAAGCCTGGGCTACCAGAAGTTAGAAAAGGCAGTGGTGGAGATTGAAAGAGCTCACTGTCCAGGTGATGTATCTTTGACAGTGCTTTCTGGGCTTAACGTCTGGGTTTGCTCCTCTTTCCCTGCTCCTCCTGACACCAATTTTTGCACATTCTTGTCTACTTGTCCTTGGTACATTGGTGTTTGGTGAGATTCCAGCCTAAGCCACCCTCTCTTCCCTCTGAGCATCTTCTCCCTGGCAGGGTACAGAGAAGCCACTCGATAAAGGTTAATTGATTCTATTTTCAGTTCTGTAGCGACTGTGTCAACTCCCCTCAAACCCAAGCTGTGGCCACACATTTATCTATGATCTGACCAAGCGAAGGTGGTGTGGCATTCTGTGCTCTCTAAGGTAGGCTCTATTGTTCTGTAACTGTAGCCCGAGTCTGGGGGGGGGGGGTCACCGGGATCATCCCCAGGCTTGAGGATATGGGTGGTTATGTAGCAAATTTACAAATTCAGTTAAGGAAGGCAACTGTTGGCCAAGAGTTAACATCTCTCCTGTTCTTATGGATTCCTAAGTACAGTTGTAGAGCTCTGCAAGCTGTCAAGAAGTCTCTGCTACCCTTCGCCTTGATTAATTGCTCATCGTCCGATGGTTTCAAGGTTTGTAGGCGTCCTCATCAGCCACCGTAGTGGTTTTCCTTCAGGGCTTCTTGCTGTCATGGATTTTTTGACAAGAAAGCCCTTTGTAGCTGAGAAAATTGCTGAAGAGAATGAGGCCAGAGACATGCACAGCCCTCCAGATAATTTGATAATTTCTCAACCCTGCTCCGTGACTAATAAGTACACTCTTAGTGTAATGGAATCATTTACTCTGGATGCTAGAAGGACGTGGAAGATCTTAGGCAGGAGGGGATTAGAGATAAAAAGACACAGGTATATTAGGTCATTTCTCCATAGCAGTTAGGGGAAGAGCTGCAAAGATAAGTAATCTGTCAGTTACTCTAGGCTGACTATGGAATGTAGCCCTGTCCTCTTCTTTTTATTTTTATGATTTATTATTTGTTGACATTTTAAAAAAACACCTGCCTCAAATCGTAGAACTCTAAACATATGTAAACAGAAGACTGGGTGGGGGGGGCATGGCTTGGTGAGTAGAGTACTTGGGTAAGCACAGGACCTGAGTTTGCATCCCCAAACACACATGTAAAAGCTGGATGTAGTAATATGTTCCTATGACACCAGTGCTATGAGGTAGATTCAAGCGCATGCGGGAGCTCTCTGGATAGCCAGTCTTACTGAAATAGAAAATGCCAGGGTCAGAGAGAAACCTTGTCCCAAAAAATACTGCATAGATCAATAGAGGAGGCCATAAACCAACACCAAACTCTGGCCTTTACATGTGCCTGCAGGTTCCACAAAAATTCAGGAGAGAGGTGGGCAGAAGTTCTAAGTCTTTCATGGGACTATGCTTCAGTGTCATCTAAGGCACTGACCAGGGCTAGAGTTGCTAGCTCACATGGCTGACCCATAGAGACTGGCCCTGACAAATCACATTCTGCACCAAATGTACCTTTCCATAAGGCTGTCTGAGGCTCTAATAAGGTGTCGGCTGTCTTATTCAGAAGTAAGTGTGTGTGTGTGTGTGTGTGTGTGTGTGTGTGTGTGTGTGTGTGTGTGTGTGTGTGTGTGTTGGGGGATTGTTAGAGCCTTATCTTAGAGGCCATATTGTCTTATTTCCATTGCGTCTTGTGGTTACAGAGGTCAACTCCATTTGTTGTGGGGAAGAAATGAATACCAGGAGGATGGGGACTCTGGGAGTCTCTCTAGTGGTCTAATATATTTGGAAAGCATCACAGCCAAGACTCCTTCTGTCTTTGCCAAGGATAGACCTATACAACCTCTGAACACTTCCTATTTTCATCTAGTTCCTTCCCTTTGCAGTACAAATTCCATGAACTGTCTGAAGCATCTTGGGAAAGCGCAGCTCTGATGAGTTCATCGTTATTATTTTTCCCTCTGAGCTTTTATAGAGAGTCCATGTTTCTTGTTGTTAAGATGACCATAAATTTATAATACAATTAAGAACAAGGTCAAGAATGGCATGGGCTGCTTTTTAGCAATCACACATAAATCAGAGATGTAAATTCATACTGTCTCAAGGAAACCAGGAATTATGATCTTTTTTCTGGCTATCAGTTAAGAGGAGGCACGTTTTTCTATCTTTTGGTGTTTTAAATGCTGACAAGCATTTTCTCTTTTAGAATATTTTGTTTTACTAGCAGGTTTGATAATCCTTCTGTTTAATACAATGTCACTATGTTGTGTTTCCTAAACATGACCAAACTTTTGTCTGTTCTTGGCATTGCATAGTCTGGTTTCTTTTTCTTCAGATATACTAACTTCTCCACTCCATAGCTTGTGTTCTTCAGAACTGCATCACCAAAAATCCCTTCTCAGCATAAGTGGCAACTCACAAAAGCTCCCCAACTTACAGATAGATCTACCAAAAAACTCTCCTCTCTTCCAGTATTGTTTACTGCTTATACAACCCAGTGGAGGAGCCTTGTGTATTTCTGAGCTTCCTGAGTCCTGTAGGTTTCATGAGCTTTCTAATCCTCATGAGTTTCCTTAGTTTATCTAGTCTCATGAGTCTTTTTTGATCTTCCAAGGAGTAATTCAATTCAGTGGGAATAATTACACACAACAGAAACGTATTTCTTTATGGTTATGGAGGCTAAGGAAATCAAGATCAAGGTGCCCATAGGTTTTGTGCCCAGCAGGTCCCTGTTTTGGTGTGTGTGTGTGTGTGTGTGTGTGTGTGTGTGTACATGCACACATGTATGCTTGTGCTTATTTTGTTTTTTAATTAATTGATTATTTTATTGATTTACATTTCAAATGTTGTCCCCCTTCCCCGCAATGTTTAGTTTTTAAGATGGCATCCTGGCTGTGTTGGTTTTCAGTAAAAGTTTATAATTGGTAATTATGGCATCTAGGCTGAGATGAACCATGATCCATGGTGATACAGATGCCTAATCAGAGCCATGGCCATAATAAGGTTTTATAGCCATAAAGTATGTGAAGCCTCAAACAAAGGAATTCAAAGTTGGCCAAAGTCTACCTCTAACAGTGGCTGTTATAGGGTTGCTGAGGACCAGGCTGTTTGAATCTGTGGTGACACAGTGCGTAGTGTTGACGTTAGACGTAAGCCCTTTTGCCATAAAAAAAAAAAATACAATAAGAGACACCCATCAGGGAACTGTGCTCCTAAATCATTCTGATGAGTTTCCTTATATGGCAGCCAAAACCAAGGATACCGAAGATTTCCCGGAAGGTCCAGCTGGAAAACAAAGAAAATGCATGATGGTCTTTGTGTTCATGGTAGTTTATATAGCTGCATATCAGTGATTTATAATAAAACACCCCAGAGCTGCAATTTTATATAAAAAATGATTCAGCACAGGCCAAATCAGGACCTTCGCACATTTTCTCATTTAAATTTGAGGACTTTAAAACTAGACTGCAGCCCTTGGAGATTTATATTCAGTCATGACAGGTAAATGTACCATTTAAATGTCATCCCGGTCCACTCTCCACTTAGCAAAGGACTCGGCTTGCTGAGGACCAAACCCAGACCCTCACATATGCCTGGCAAGTGTGTAACCACTGAGCCACATCACCATAGCAAAGAAATGGTATTTGTGTGTGGTCTTTGTGGTAACCAAGAGCCCTGTTAGTATATGGATTGTGGGTTGCAACCCCTTTGGGACCTGAATGACCCTTTCACAGGGATAGCAAATCAGATATCCTGCACTTCAGATATTTATTTACATTAAGATTCATAACAGTTGCTAAATTACAATAAATAACAAGAATAATTGTGTGGTTGGAGCTCACCACCACAGGAGGAGCTGTATAAAAGGGTCTCAGCACTGGGAAGGTTGAGAACCACCGGTCTAATGGAAAAACAGCTAGACTGGAAACTAAACACGTGCTGAGTGTATGGTAGAGTGAGCACACATTGCTAAGCATGGAATTTCCCCAAGAACAACCTTGCTGGCTGCTTAGAACATTGTAATTGAAAGCAAGATGCCGAGATGGCCCACTGTAAAGGCCACCAAACCTGATGATCCCAGTTTGATTCTTGGGACCCACACAGCAGGAGGAGACGATCAACTCCCACAGGCTCTTCTATGACTTCTACACCTATGCTGTGGCATACATACCATGCATGCACACATGTATGCGCGCATGTGTGCGCACGCGCACACACACACACTCACACACATGCATGAAAGTGAATAAGTGTAAAAAACATTAAGTGAATTTAGGTGCAACTTTGACCTAAGGGGGGAAAAATATATATATATATATATATATATATATATATATATATACATATATATATATATATATATAAAATTGTATTTACCAGAGAAGAAAAGCTCTGCTGTCACAGGGCAAATGGGTAGATGAAGCAGACAGGAAGGTCGAGAAATTTCTGCAGTTTCTTTTTTATACCTGTGTGAATGCCACACGTGGGTGGAGCCTTTGTAGTCTCATCCATTCCTAAAGTATCCACCTTACTATTAATGTGGCCATTAAGTTTCAACATGAATTTTAGAGGGAAAAACATTCAGACCATACGACCCTCTCTAGAAGTTTATAATCTTTTGAAAATAGGACCATATCATATCCACTTAGTGAGAATCTTGGTGAAAGTTCCATGTATCACCAAACAGCATAAGTCCTTAGTAAAGTTTAGCTTAGTGAAATTAGGTGGAATCTGGGAGATTTTCTGTAAAGATCATATTGATTTCCATATAAGGAAAGGCTCCTCTTGGCTAAAACACAAAATTAAATAATAAAATTTTAGAAATGCATAGAGGAAAATAATGGTGATCAGTAAATAATAGTAACAAGTATTCTCAGAATAATCATTATAACCAGCTTGTAGGAAGCCAGCCTGCTCTGAGGCCAGAGTAGCATGTGTCTCAATTAACTGTCACCACAACACAGGAGCCGTGATCAGCTCCCCTTGGTAAATGAGAAAAGTGGTATTGGAAGAGCTGGTTTTCCCATTGTCACAGCAAGAAGGTAGCAGAGTAGGGACTCACAGCCCTGCATAGCCTGGCTCTGCCCTCCAGAACAATCCTAGCCTTTCTGCTCCCTGCTTCATCTCACCCATTATCTGTCTTTCCACTAGTCCTGTGGTTACAACGGCTGGAATTTTCCAAATTTAGAATTTCAGAATGCTGATATCCAGCTTTGAAGAAGAAAGGTACCTTTTCTACTCTAGCTCTTTTATTGAATGTATTTAAGGCATACAACCTGGGGAGAGGGGACAGGAAGGGGAGGGGAAGGAGGAGGAGGAGGGGAGGGGAGGGAGAGGGGAAGAGAGAGAGAGAGGGAGAGTTCAAGGAGCCTGTCCTTCACTCCTGCTAAACACTATGTTACTCCTCACACAGTTTTTAAAGCCTTAGTATTGTTAAGGAAGGGTAGAGGCAGGAAATGTCACAGAAGAAACAAAGTTGCCAGCCCTGTCTGCCCTGAACCTACTCTAGTCACGGCTTCCATACTCCTCAAAAGGCATGGTTCTCTTTACCAAGTAATGATTTCCTTACTTTTCTTTATCATCCACGTTGACTGTCAGCATTCTTGTGTAGTCTTCCCCTTTAAACAGGAAATTGACACATCTCACCACCCCCTTGTATGTACTCTGCCTTATCTTGTAGCCTTCTCTTTAGGTTACACAAACCTAGGAGCACATTCTGTGCAGTGTCTCACTGTGGACTCTGCAAGTCACGTTCTCGCGTTCTCCGTCCTGTTTGTCTCCTGCACATTGATTGCTGGGAGCAGAAGGTGGATCTTTTCAGCAGGCCTGTGGAGAGTGCTGTGCTCTCGCCAGGAAGCACACCCTGTCTGCTTTTCTCTGTTTTGTGATGTGAGCGGTCTTTGGAAGTCAATGTCTTGATCGTTAGCTTACTCAATGTTCCAAAGCTGTGATGGCCCACAGTTACTTTGTTAGACTACCTTTCAAAGGAGATGCTTTTTCTCTCTTTTTTTTTTTTTTCCGGAGCTGGGGACCGAACCCAGGGCCTTGCGCTTCCTAGGCAAGCGCTTTACCACTGAGCTAAATCCCCAACCCTAAGATGCTTTTTCTCAACTACTATGTAGTCAGTACAAGAAAGCAACCATTTTTTTCAATTAGTTGATTAAAAAACAAAACAGAACTGTTTCATTTTTGATAGTTTTGCTCTGGAGCCCAGGCTGGTCTCAAACTCTCAGTATGCCTTGTCAGCTTTTTGAGCGCTGAAAAAATCTAGTCTTAGATCTTCTCCCAAAGTTCAGTAACTTAGAGCCAAAGACGTCAAGTAACAGACCCCAAACCACACAACATTGAGAGTCGCAGGTTCATTCACTAAGCCATGACTACGGGGTATGTTGGCAGCAGGAACAGAGTTAGTTGGGTGCTCTCCTGTCTGTGGCCTGCACTTGAATCTTTCAGGAACAGAACCCAAGATTTGGAACAAAAAACCGTTTGTGAGAAAAAGGGCATCAAATCCCCAAAGCACTGTTCATCCTCCCCAGTCCCAGATCTTTGTCTTCACCACTCTGCCTTGCAGCCTGGCTGGACTCAGTGGTAAGGGATGGAGAGTCTGTATTGTCTACACTGCTCCAATGTGGAGCTGCCAGTGTGGATGCTTTGCTTGGTGTCGGGGAGGAAGGGGGATGTACCTTGGTTGCTGTGCTGTTAGACTCCGGCTACCACGATGCACCCTCCTGCCAAGTTCTGCCCTGTTCTCAGCAGGACAGTAGGGACTCAACTCAGAGTTGAAAGCTCCAACCGCTCATCTGGATGAGCCCTAGCCAAGAAACTCCTCTCCACTGCATAAATGTGGGAGAGACGGAGTTCAACAGAAGTCAGGGTAAGCCATAACAGTGAAAATGGCAATGTGGTTAGAAAAGAGGAAAATGTATAGTCTTCTAACCTTCTAAATGCGCTCTCTCTCTTAAGAGAGAGAGAGACAGAGAGAAAGAGAGAGAGAGAGAGAGAAAGAGAGAGAGAGAGAGAGAGAGAGAGAGAGAGAGAGAGAGAGAGAGACTGCCACCTTTACACCCTCGTCTGTTTGTACCCCTTCACTCTCATGGCAGATGGTGTCGGACCCACCTCCTTCTCTTCCCATTCCTTCTCTGCTCTTCTTGCAGCTGTCTCTGCTCTCCTCCACACAAGAGTTTTTCATCCAAGGGAGAAAGGCCAGTGGAAGATAAGAACATGCTATTTTGCACAGGAATGCAAAGCCCAACTAACTTGATTCAGAGCCCCAAGGACAGGGACAGACTCTGGTCTGTGTTTGAAGCACGTGGTTGTGGTTACCCTGGAGGGGTAAGGATGGTTGCACGAATAGGACTTTTAGGAGTGAAATGAAACTTTATAGCAGTGGCTATGGCTCACACCAGTATCTTTGTGCTAAGAGTTCTCAAGAGGCCGATCATCCAAGTCCTTCCTTATTGCCAGAAGAGTCTAGACGACTCTTTCATTCAGGGATAGATTGTATTATATGTAAGAAACTATAAAGTAGTTTTTTTTAAATTCATGATTGCAAAATCGATTTACCATATTGTAACCAGAATATCATAGAAACAAAATAAGAGAGTGCACAACAGGCCAGGATGGATTGCATGGGAAAGTGAGTGTCTCACTAGATTCTTTGGACATTGTGTGTGTGTGTGTGTGTGTGTGTGTGTGTGTGTGTGTGTGTGCGCGCGCGCGCGCGCGCGCGCGCGCGCACGTTAGCATCAGGATGTATACTGGTCGTGTTGTGTTTTAGATGGAGATTCACAGTTGAAAACTGAACAATGTTGCTCCGTAGAAAGTCTTGGGGGAACAGATGATGAGATAGTCCAGCAGGCAAAGGCCTGCCATCAAGTCTGAGCATGTGAGTTCAGTCTGACCCACACACAAACACACAAGCACACACATGCAGAAATAAATGTAATTAAAACGCAGTTGTAGCAATAAAGATTTGGACTTCCTGGGTCTGTCTGTGCTGTTGTGTAACTGTGAGCTTAGTCTCTCGACTGCGCCTTACTTTCTTCTCTGTGGAGAATGAAGAGAATCAATTGAGACCAGAACGATGACTTAATAAGCTCCTACTAGGCCCTCGGTTCCATAACGTTTACGGCAAGTAAGAACTCGACATCCCTCAGGGGGTTGTCAATGGAAGAGATATCTCTCTCCAAAGTAAAGACCATATATCATCATGCTTGTAGAAACACACTAATATTTCCCATAAAACTATGTTTTCTTTAGGCCTCAACTCATACATTCATTAAGTGGATACTGATATGGTAGGCACTGGTCCTGGTGCTAGGGAGTCAGCTAGGGAGACTTGTAATGTCTCTACCTTGACACTTCCTATTGTAATGCTCCTACTTCTCCCAACATATCAAGAGACACCCTACACACACAAGAGGAGAGTTACAGTTTTGTTAAATCGCTGGTTTGTATCCTGATCTTTTCAACTCCATGCAGTGGAGACATATCCATAGAACGCCAACAGTGTGATGCTTGAGGGAGTCTTTTGGGCTTAGAAAGAGACCTGACCTGAAAATCTCATGCCATTGGGCGTATAAACATTTCAGACTACGAATTATTATTTTCTCTAAACAGTCTCTCCCTCCATCTCCTGGAGCAATTGAAAACTCTGCTCTGTCACTGGAAAGATCTCCACATTCATTTTAAAAGTGTCTTTTTTAGCTTCTTGACAGAATAAGTCTGACAGAAAAGTCTGGGGACTTTAGAAATAGGGTGACATCCTCCTGGCCTGAAGACCCAGGAGTGTTGTCTGGAAAGGGGTATGGCCTACGAAATCTGCGTTTGGCTCTGAGGTACTCAAACTGAACTCGGGAGAAACCATGGGTGCAGAGACATCAGGAGTCATCCTGGCCAGCAGAGGGCAGTAAGAACCCGTTTTCTACACCACCAGGTGTCAGGACCTTTCTGTCACAGCCGGGGAGTTGTGACGTGACTACTAGACTTACAGTCTTTTGCACACATGTTTGGATAGACCAGAGCCCCCAGAATGACAGGCAAATAACCCCTCCTTCCCAGCTTTTGGAATTAGACATGCAGGTGTTTTGTGGTATTTAGTGTGTATTGAAGGGACACTGGTATATCAAGGTTTGGTCTGGCCTTTGGAAAAAGCCTTCCAGAAAGTAGAATCTTTGCCTCCTGGAGATTCCGAGTCTGGATCTTCCACGGGCAACAGACAAATGGTTTGTTGTCCCCTAAGGTGACTTCACATGGTTCTGAGCCATGAGGGCGTTTCATGAGGTGCAAACTCTAGGAATTAGGATTGTTATCTTGGCCAGTTCAGGTGAGGCACTGTAGAGCTGTGTGGATGGTGCTTGAGGAGGTGGCCATTGGTGTCAAGGCTGTAAGGAATATCAAGCATGAGTCTTTCCTATCAAATATTTTTAAAACTTGTGTTGAGGACAAAGAATTAAAACCTTTTTGCTTCCTCCATCTTGTAAGACTTGAAAATGTTTTAATCCGTTCTGCCCAGTGGAAGGTTTGTTTACTCAAAAGCCCACTGCGCTGTTCTAGGAATTTGACTGCTGGAAGCTTTTTCTCCTTGGAGCAGTGACTCATTTTCCCTTTCCCCGACTTCCAAGTCTTCTCGTATGAGCCAATCTAATGAGATTGTGAACTCACGTGCCAGCCAATGGGAAAAAGACACTCCTCAACTTCCTTAGAAAAACCAGGTGGATGTCCTGCCTTAGGGGGGGGTTGTGTTAGCAACCAGGCAGCTACAGTGAGGGCCAAGGGGCCTGGCGATACTGGGACACGTCATCAGTAGCTGTAGAGGTGACACATTTCCGCGGTTGTCTCATGTCACAGGTCCTCCCTCTGTGCGTGAGCTACATCCCCGGATAAAAGCCCCCCACCCCGCTCCTCCTCCTTTCCTCCCCTTTTCCTCCACCCTTGTCCCCTTGCCTCTTCCCCTTCCCCCAGTAAACCTCTCACGTGAGACCTGTCACGTGGTATGACTTCATGGATTCCGCCGCATAGTTCCAACAGTTTGTGCTTGCTCTTCTGGGGCACCCCCTCTTGATGAGGAGGAAAAAAATGCCTTGTTACGACTCTTCACGTGGAATGGTGGTCTCTTTGTAACCCTAAATGTAGTCAGACTCTAGATAAGCTTTGAGAAAGTGGCAGGGACTGAACCTGTAGCCTCCTGTGGAATCCCGAGCCAGGAGTCTCTGCGCTATTAGATCAGCTAAGAGGAATGGATCCGCCATTATAAACTCAAGTTTTCCCAGTGTCTCTTTGACATTAAGACAGCACTCCCCCCCCCCCAGAACACCAGGAATAATTACAATGTGAGGCATTAAAACAGTGCAGAAAACAATTGGGACTTTGCTGGCACTGTGTATGTGGTGTCTTTGCAGGTAGTTGTTTGTTCCTATGGACCAGCTATCACCATTTGTGTAGACTGAGGTGCTATGCTAAAATCAGTATTGCAGTATTGTACTTTTCAACAAGATGGCGCCTAAGGTGAACAGAGACCCTCCTGCCCCTCCAAAGCCAGGGCCAAGGTTTTGGTAGCTAAGAAAGCGGTGCTGAAAGACAGCTATATACATAACTAAAAAATCTTCCCTATGATACTACCCTCTGCAACCTAGACAGTGGGGCTCTGGGAGAATCCCAAGCAGCCTCGAAAGAGTATAGAAGGAGAAACAAACTTGGCCACCCTGCTGACCTTGAGTCCCCTGGCCACTATATGTGCCATGTAGGAGATGAAAGACAGCAGCATCCTGTCCTTATTCCGAAGGTCAGGGCCAATAAGCAAGACTCCAAAGAGGTTCTAAGGCTCTGTTGTGTCTGAAGTCAATGATCCAGTCAAGCCCAAAGGGGAGAAGAAGCTGCATGTTCCACAGGCTCCTGACCATAATGCTGCAGATCTGACAATAAAATTAGGAGCTTCTGAATTGAACCGGCAGTGTAGTTGAGTGTGTCAAAGAATGTCTTGTATCTTGCTGCTTTCTAAGGAAAGAGCAGCCCACGGAAACCCTCTTCTTTGCCCTCCCAGAACCCAGAGGGGTGTCATTTAATACAGATTGTGTTTGGTGAGACCACCCATGAGCTCCAACAATGGAAGCTGTGAGCAATGGGGAGTGACTGAAGTCCTCCAGGACACAAAGAACTCTGGGACAATGACACCAGTGATCTTTGCACTGTATCGATCTTTCCCTCCGGACGCTCTTGTGGATCCTTTAGGTTTTTGTGATTTCCCTAGTCAGACCTCTGAGACTGAAGCCCTCTAGCAACTGGCTGTAGAAACTTGTCTGCCCTCCAGACAAAGTTCAATATTCATCGTCTCAGAAAACACATGGAACGTGGCAAGGACTGCCCAGGTCTGGGTGGTCTTGATTTTGTGCGTGTTTGCCCATAGGCTGTGTGGATTGGTGTTATCACTACCAAGAAGCAGAAAAAAAAAATGAAATGTGATTACCCAGTGTGGTGCTTCGGCACTTTTAAGACAATACATTCCTTGGAACTGGTCTTGAGGACTGCATTCCCAGCACATGATTATTTTGCCTCATAACTGCTGGTCAAGTGCCTTGGGTAATTGTGGTGATTCCAGAAGGGCACACCAACCTCGGAATCCTGCCTTTCCATTAACTATGGGACCGATACAAGGTACACGATTTCTCTGATGTGTTTTCATGGCTATAATCTAACATCACAAGTCTCCTACTTAACTGAAAAACAATCTAAAAATCAAAATAGTAATGTCTCTATTATTATTTTAATTCCAAAGGGATGAGGAGGTAGGGATGGATAGATATTATGAACAGATAAACAGATACATACATACATATATGCATACATACATAGATAGAGATATTTGCATAGATAGATACATAGGTAGCCATAGAGATTTATCCTTAGATAGCAGATGTGTGTTTTTATTTCAGCAGCTGTCTCGCTGGGCTCATCTGACCCTGAAGTATCTGATACTTACTCCCTAAGTACTTGCATTTCTCGGCAGATGCTCTTCTGACTTTATTTATACGTCCTGACATATCTCACCCTCACACCCAGACAAGGGTTTCTAAGAATGAGGTCACGATCATCACTTGTTTATTGGTCTTTGTTTTTTTCAAAAGAAGCTCATTGTCTGGGCCCCTGGAAGTCCAGCTACTAAAATACAGAGTTATTCTCTGCTGGTAAGATCACAAGACACACCTGCTTGGGTCTCTGTGACCTTTGCCTGTACTAAACATTGTGTCCCTGAGACTCTGGGCCCATAACTGTGAGAAGTATGAAAAAGCATTCCCAGACATCATTCAACAAAACAGACCAGACAGGGCCGCGGTTCACCTGACACAGTGCTTGGCTCTTTTAGCACATGAAAGGCTTTATTCAAATCACAGCACCATAAAAATGAACAGACAGACAGACACAGCAAACACACCCCATGCAAGAGTCTTTAAAGAGTTTCTGCTGTTCTCCCCAAAAGGTTTTGAATGGTTTACATACATTTTAGTAGCTAAGAATTACTGTAGAAAGATGTAGTTCAGAAAGAGTTTACCCTTGCCACCCACAGTCTTCTCTCTAGACTTTGCCAAACTTGTCTGATCTGAAGCAGCTCTGAGAGATAATAGCTGGGACGATCACAGAGTCAGAGACCAGACCCTGGAGATTCAGAACATGGAAGGTTTGGGATAAGGAAAAAGGAACTCACAGAAGCAGAAGAAGGTTGTGTGTAGGGTGGGAAATCTTTCTGAGCAGAAGTGGGGAGAAAAGCAAGTCTCAGGGCAGCAGACATCAAGGGTGGGGAGGTGTGCAGCAGCCAGGAGTTCCCACAGAACCTACCCCCAAGATACCCCGATTAGCAGGACATCACCTTGACTCTGGGCAACAGCAGAATATCTAGAAAGTCTCAACAATGGTCCAGTATTTAGGATGCTTCAGAAACTGAAACCATGAAACAGACCAATGACTCATTGCAATGAATATTTGTATGTAAAGATGTTTGGACAAAAAAAGTACACTATGTAACACTGCAGTCTCTAATGCCAATGTAAGGAACCAATATTTGATGGAGAGGTAGAAAAGATAGAGGAATGATCAATGTGAGCCATGGAGAGAACCAGAACTGGAGACAGGACAGCAGTGGTGACAGGTTTGAAAGGCTTCAGTTGACTGGGGAGCATGTTGTTTCTGAGCAGGACCTACACGGTGGTATGCAGCAGCCTAGGCCTTCTGCAAACCAGGCCCTAACTGTGCTGCCCAGCCCTGAACTTGCCCTGGTTCTGAGCAGGTTGTCTGAGATGAAGAATGGTTTGTTTTTCTGGACTGGACCTCCTCAAAAGACCTCTGTGGTCTGTGCTGACCTGAAGGGCCATGCTGGGGTCCATGGTATCGCTGCAGCCAGGAGGTTGAAAATGATCATCCGACCAAAAGCAGCCTGCAGATTGAATATTCCAACATAGAAATTGTATTCTTCACAGAAATTGAAATAAAACAATCATAAACTTCATATGAAAGCACAAAAAAAGACTGATGATTCTAAAGAAACACTGAATTATAAAACATCTGCTGGAATTATCAGTGTCCCAGGATTCAGGTTGGCTTATGGGACTATGGCAATAAAGTCAACAAATTAGGTTGGCTTATGGGGCTATGGCAATAAAGCCAACAAATTAAGTATGAAAAAAAAAAGAAGTGGGGAGAAAGAAATGAAGGTGATATTGATGAGTGACCATGTTAGGAAGGAAAGAAGTAGAGGAGGAGGAGGAGGAGGAGGAGGAAGAGGAAGAGGAAGAGTGGGGAGGAGGAGTGGGAAGTCAGAGGAGGAAGAAGAGGAGGCATGAGAAGGAGAAGAAGAAGAAGAAGAAGGAGGAGGAGGAGGAGGAGGAGGAGGAGGAGGAGGAGGAGGAAGAGGAGGAGGAGAAGAAGAAGAAGAAGAAGAAGAAGAAGAAGAAGAAGAAGAAGAAGAAGAAGAAATAGTAGTAGTAGTAGTAATAGTAGTAGTAGTAGTAATAGTAGTAGTAGTAGTAGTAGTAGTAGTAGTAGTAGTAGTAGTAGTAGTCCAGCCACCCGGAGGGACACTGCAGAATCAAATCATTCACCACAAAATTAGCTGTGCCCAGATTTCCCACCAGTGCTCCACCTGGGAATGATGGCAAGAGAGTCCCAGTACCAGGTGAGCACCAGGCCCAAGCCCAGCCTGCTGTTCTTGCCTGTGCCACTGAATCACGGCTGCTGTGGCCTACATCAGAATAGCCACCACCCCTCTTCTTTAAAGCCAGAACAGCTCACGCTTACCTGGAATTGAGGAAGGGCAAAGAAGATCCAGGAGAGGATGCTGGCAAAGACAACCACAGTGCATACTCTGAGGTGCAAGAACAAGAATGGAGAACGAGTCCTCGGACATCATAAGCGAGGTCCCTGTTCTGCTCCTTAGTTACTGAGTGGCTTCCAGGCCAGGCTTAACTTTTCTGCTCATGAGATTCTACCCTGGGCTGGAGAGATGGCTCAGAGGTTAAGAGCACTGACTGCTCTTCCAGAGGTCCTGAGTTCAATTCCCAACAACCACATGGTGGCTCACAACCATCTGTAATGGGATCTGATGCCCTCTTCTGACATGCAGATATATATGTGCGTAACAATATGTGTATAATAAATAAATAAACAGATCTTTCAACAAAAGAGAATCAACCCCATCCATCCCAATCTTTATGTCTGCCTTGCAGTTTATTGGGAAAGTGAATGGAAGCACTGTAATTCCTATTGAACCTGTGCTGGGTATCCCACTGCTGGGGATCTAAATAAACGTGAATATTTGTCTCTTTCGTGTGCTCACTGAAGACCCAGCACCTCCCACGGTATATGGCATGTAGCAGGTATAACGAACATCTATAGCTGACATATAATAGTTAAACCCATGAGGAAGAAGATGGACTTCAGGCTCTGGATCTGCTGTCGAGGTTTGTGGTGGCACGTGTAAGTTTGTTGTTGCTGACTTAACCTGCGTTCCTCCAGAGACTCAGACATACTCAGGGGACCATGTGCATGCACATCCTTGATTTATCATTTTCAGGTAAGAAATGAATTTTTTTGATATTTTTAGGGTAAGTATTCTATTAAAAACAATTATTATAAACAAATGAAGCTAAAGATACTAAATACAACAGAGAAAATCATTTTTTTTTTGGTTCTTTTTTTCGGAGCTGGGGACCGAACCCAGGGCCTTGCGCTTCCTAGGCAAGTGCTCTACCACTGAGCTAAATCCCCAACCCCGAGAAAATCATTTTTGAAGACAGATACAATACATGTTTTCATATTTTATACATATACTACATATATATATATACTGTTTATACATATGCCTCAATGTTGTACATATGTGTGTGTGTGTACACTTTCAGCACATATATTCAAAAGTAAACATTAACTGTTTAAATAGCAAATGTAAGGGTGTTAAATGACCATATTTCTTTAAAAAATTGTGTGTGCACACATATGCACATGTGCCAAAACTCACACAGATGTATAAATCTCATACAACATCTGTGGAAGTCAGGGAACATACCTCAGGGGTCAGCTTACCTTCCACCTTTCTGGGGCAGGGTCTCTCTGATTTCTGAAGCCCCAGGCTCGCTGGACTGTGAGCTTCTGAGTGATTCTCCTGTTGCTGCCTCCCATCTCCCATCTGGAGTATTGGGATTGCTATGCACAGTAGCACATCTGGTTCTTTGTGTAGAAACCAGGAATTGAACTTGGGTGGTCAAGCTTGTGCAGCAAGTCCTACTGCCCACTGAACCCTCTCTGTTGTCATAATTTATTTTACTATTTTGTTGTTTAATGAGGTTGAAGCCAACTTTTCGTTTTAAATGAGTATTGTCTTTTACTTAATAAATAGCAATTTTTACTAAAGAAGAATTAAGATAAATTCTGGGTGTGTCAGACTCAAGTGTGTAACATTTTAGTAGCTAGAAAGTGGTTAATTTTTATGACCCACTGTGACAGTTTGAATAGGAAGGGTTCCCATAGACTCGTGTGTTTGAATGCTTGGCCATAGGGAATGGCACTATTAGGAACTGTGGCCTTATTAAAGTAGGCGTGGCTTTGTTGGAGGAACTGTGACACTGTGGCGGCAGGCTTTGAGTCTCCTATGTTCAAGCTGCACCCAGTGTAGCACACAGTCACCTTCTGCTGCATTCAGATCAAGATCTAGAAGTCTCGGCTCCTTCTCCAGCACCATGTCTGCCTGCACACTGCCATGTTTCCTGCCACGGTGACAATGGACTAAAAGCTCTGGAACTGTAAGCCAGCCTCAATTAAATGGTTTCCTTTATAAGAGTTGCCTTGGTCATGGTGTCTCTTCACAGCAATAAATTCCTAAGTAGGACACATATGAAATGTGTAATTTTTGATGAGTTATACTGTAGGCCTGGCCACGGTTTTGGCTAAGCCACAGTCACAAATATTGAGCTAGGATTTGTACACAGGTGGGCCTAACTCCTCATTATTTGCTCCTCCAAAAGATACAGCTCTTAGGAACAGGTTTATGTGTCCCAAAGGAACCTTCCTAGTTGGAACTACATGTTGCCTTCCAAAAGCTTCGTGTTGTCACATTGAAAACGAATTCTCACAACAAACTTTTTTCTCCAAAACTTTATCTGATTTCATTTCTAAAGCCAGGAATCTCCAAGGACCACACAGAGCTTCTTTTTATTACATTCTAAGTGCTGTTTTTAGAAATGGAGCTGTCTTGCCCTTTAGCACAGTCTCCCTGTAATGAAGGCTGGACGACATCACAGTCTTGCCCGAGATCACCTAGTCCTGATCCTTCACCTCTGCTGAAAACCAGGAGGCATGTGCCAAAGCATCAAAGAAAGGACTTTTCCTTCCTCCCACCACCATTCCTTTCATTTCTCTGAGAAATGTTGGGAAGCATTTTCTATCATATAATAGAAGCCTGTGTTCTCTTTGAGCCTCCGGCATGTACCCCATTACATTCATGACAGTGCCGGGTAATGTGTCTCAGATAGAATGCTGATCAGCAACTGTCTAGAGACATTTGTAGGAAAGATAGACACACTAGGCATTTCCTCAGCAACTCGGGGACCACTCGCCTGACCCATTTCACTTTCTTTTTCTTCTGAAATTAAGAAATGAATTTAGAATTGAGGTTTTCTGTGAAGTGTGCCGAAAGGGTTAAAGGTGGCAAACAAGATCGGCCTCTGCTTGGCTCCTCTCTGAAGTCCGTTGGAGCACACAGGATGAGTGAACGTCCCTTGGATTCTTCAATCCCTGAAGAGGATATGTTCCCTAAAGAGAGGAACTTTCAAAGGCCATCAGTGGCCCCCGGCCCACTCTTGTCAAGGCCTCCAAGAGGAGCATCAGCAGGTGACTCACGCTTTTCATTGATGTAGCCCGTAACCTTTTTGCTCGGTTGACCGTGGATGACGAGTGTGCAGATAGGCCTGTGTCCTCAGACTGTGTGTGAGGACAGTGATTGCTCTGAGGGGACGGTACTCAAGTCAGCATCGCTTCGCTTCAAGGTCATCCAATAAAAACAAATGACTGTTATTAGCACACTGGACGAATTCAGAGAAGCTTGGAAGAAAGTGTCAGTGAACATAGGACTTTGTCATCGCCATCATCTCGTCATCATCATTATAATCAACGGTGCTTATTTAGCTCTTGCTGTGTTCCAGGCAGCGTTAAGGACACTCCACAGCCTGCTCCGTTTAACTCTTCCAACGTTTTCCTTTTGAGAGAACCACAGAATGGTTATGCATTTACGGATCGACTTCAACTCTCTTGCTTCTTGCAATGCCGTGTTCAAACGTTAACTTTCTTCATGAGGGCCCTGGCTACTTCACTTCCCTCCTGCCTCTCCTGTCTTTTCATGGCCCTGCCACTTCAAACGCGCTTTCTCATTTACTGATTATGTTTCTTCTCTAACCTTCCCTCCTCCTCACTTGAATGGTCACTCTCTGAGGATAAGGGTTTTGGTGTGTCAGGCTCACAGGTGCTGCTCCATCCATACACTTGAAGGATACATGAGTAGAGCAGCAGTTGAAGATGGGGATAATGAAAGCGTCTCTTAAAAAAATCATGTTCGAAGTGATTAAAGGACGTAGAAGGATGCTCTGCTCCATTCCAGAATCTTGATGTTTAGAATCCTGCAAAATGGGGCTGGCAAGATGGCTCAGGGGGTGAGAGCACTTGCTAAGATAAGCACTCAGTACATTAGCATGGGAACCTGAATTAGGATCCCAACCAGTGCTGAGGCAGGAGAATCATGAGTCTAGGTCAGTCTGGACTATTCTATCTCCAAAACATAAACATATGAACATAGCTGTGCACTTCTGAGCAGAGACAGGTAGCGTCTAGGAGCTCCTGGACAGCTTGCTTTGCTCAAACCCATGAGCTCTCAGGGTACTGAAAGACCCATCCTTGACAAAATAAGGCAGAGAGTGACAATGGAAGACACTAGACACTTAGTGTCCTTCTCTGGTCTCCACACTTGCACACATGGACACCCACATCCATATACCCACACACATATACCACACCCCATACATGTGCACAGCCAAACAAAACAAAATAAAAGCGCTGGAAAAATTGCTACTCTTTCAAAAACATTCTCTCCTATCTGCATACCCTCTCAAAGGTTATCTGCTAAAACACATTCAGTGCTGAGGCAGGAGAATCACGAGTCTAGGTCATTCTGGACTATTCTGTCTCCAAAAACAAAACAATCTTGGCATGGAGTTTCATGTTTGTAATGACAGAATTTAGGAAGCTGAGGCAGGAGGATCGCAGCAAGTTTAAATCCAGCTGCCCAGGTCCTAGAGAAGGACATCTGAGTACATAGCTCCTCAGATGACTTTGCTCCCTGCTAATGCCAGACATCCTCAAACACAACAGCAAAAAGAGCACATCGAATCTGGGCGTGTGGTAGCATCTTCTTCGACATCCAGCCCGTTTATTTGGAATTCCCATGGCTTCCTCAGTTCTCACAGATGTCTCCGTGCCTTCCTAGTTAGTGTGTAGCTGAGTTGGGACCTACTTAGTTTTGGGGTGGAGCTCGGGTCTTGGGATGTATTAACGGTATGCTTCAGGGCCAGTTAGGTCTTCATGAAGTACAGGTTTTATTGTGGGGGATGTGCTCCCATAATTTACTCTTTGCTAGTATTCTTTTGGAGTAAATAAGTGTTAGTTTGTTCTTAGATATTCTTTCTAAAGTATGCATTTCTTTCTCTCTCTCTCTCTCTCTCTCTCTCTCACACACACACACACACACACACACACACACGCAATCCTTGGGTGTTAAAAATATTTTAATGGAATGGAGGGCTAGAGCTCAACAGTAAAGCACTTATGCACCACATACAAATACTGGGTTTAGTTTCTATCTGGCCACCACTGACATACATAGTTACATAGAGACTGGGCTCTTGCTGTGGTTTCTCTTCAAGCATGTCAGTAAGAACACCTGAGCCTGTGTCTGTGGAGGTAACCCCTCAGATTCCAGGGTGGAGGAAGAAAGGCTGTGATGCTGCCTATGGCAGACTCAGAAGAAACACATCTGGGCCATACAGGAGAATTGGCAGCTTAAGGCAGTCTCTCTCAAGTCCCTCGGATGTAAGGATAAGAGATCAAAAAGTCAGGTTCTCTGCAAGTGCACAAGTGAACAGAGTCTGCCCAGGCGAGGGATTAAGGCGTGCTCAGCAAATGTGCAGACCAGGCCTCACATGTAAGAAACAGTTTGCCAATGCTTATTTTGTAGTAATTTAATAATAATAATAATAATAATAATAATAATAATAATAATAATAATAATAGTATAAACTACCATTGTCAAAATACAAAACTCAAATACACATTAAAAAGTTAAGGGGCTGGAGAGATGGCTCAGTGGTTAAGAACACTGACTGCTTTTCTAGAGGTCCTGAGTTCAAATCCCAGCAACCACATGGTGGCTCACAACCATCTCTATTGGGATCCGGTGCCCTCTTCTGGTGTGTCTGAAGACAGCGGCAGTGTACTCATATACATAAAGTAAATAAATAAAATCTAAAAAAGAGAGTTAAGAAAATACCACATATAAGATGCTTTGAGTTACAGAGTTTAATGTGGCCCACAAACGGAACTGCATGTGTATGATCAGAAAAAAGGATTTATTAATAGCTTTCCTGTTAGCCGCTGCTTAATAGACTAATTTTTTTTTTGTATTGCATTGACAAAACGGTGCCTTTGAGGGATGCTTTCCATGCAGTCTACTGAAATAGTCATGCTAATTTGTTGGCCCCGTAGGCATCATGGGAGATCAAGATATTATGCATACACCCTTAGCCTTCGTGTAAATCTACTCATCTGCTATTACTGCACTCAGCCAAGGGCTAAATTGGGTATCTTACTGTTGACATTTGTTTGGTCTGTTGCATTGAGTTCTTGTACATCCTAGAAATAAATAAAAACAGCTTAGTTCTGGTTTAAAGAATCTTTGCCCCGGAGCTGCTTTTACTGTAATATATAGCTTCCTATGCAACTCGGAATGCCAAATACAGTGGGTCTTCCGAGTGGATTAGGGTTGCTGTGCTGTGGGCATTTCCAGGGTGTTAGTTACAGTACATTACCCTAGCTTTACCAGTTGCTTCTCCTGTAATGAGAGGCACAGAAAGATCACCCACTTGAACAGAGGAGCAGGATGCCATCTTTTAACTCCCACTGAGAGTGACGGAGACGGTAATGGAACAGCAAAAGCACTGCCATTGGACTGGAGCCACGAGGCGTCCTCTAGTTCCTTTAGGAAAGGCAAGTGGGGAGTGGGAGATGCTAACACGCCCAAGAGGTGCCCTCCGGCTTCTGATGGCAAGAATTGTAACCAATTTCCACCAGCTGTGGCCATTTGCTGGCACCTCCTTCCTCCACTTTACCTTGAGACAAATTAACCCGGTTTTCGAAGCTGCTGACTGGACCTTCACTTGTCTGTGACTTTGGTGCATGCAGAGTTACCAGCACTGAATCCCAGATAAGCAGCTTATATTGGCACTGTGTGTGTGTGTGTGTGTGTGTGTGTGTGTGTGTGAGTGTGTGTGAGTGTGTGTGAGTGTGTGTGTGTGTGTGTGTGAGTGTGTGTGTGTGTGAGTGTGTGTGTGAGTGTGTGTGAGTGTGTGTGAGTGTGTGTGTGTGTGTGTGAGTGTGTGTGAGTGTGTGTGTGTGTGTGTGTGTGTGTGAGTGTGTGTGAGTGTGTGTGTGTGTGAGTGTGTGTGTGAGTGTGTGTGAGTGTGTGTGAGTGTGTGTGAGTGTGTGTGTGTGAGTGTGTGTGTGTGTGTGTGAGTGTGTGTGTGAGTGTGTGTGAGTGTGTGTGTGAGTGTGTGTGAGTGTGAGTGTGTGTGAGTGTGTGTGAGTGTGTGTGAGTGTGTGTGTGAGTGTGTGTGAGTGTGTGTGTGAGTGTGTGTGTGTGAGTGTGTGTGAGAGTGTGTGTGAGAGTGTGTGTGTGAGTGTGTGTGTGAGTGTGTGTGTGTGAGTGTGTGTGAGTGTGTGTGTGAGTGTGTGTGTGTGAGTGTGTGTGAGTGTTTGTGAGTGTGTGTGAGTGTGTGTGTGAGTGTGTGAGTGTGTGTGAGTGTGTGTGAGTGTGTGTGTGAGTGTGTGTGTGTGAGTGTGTGTGAGTGTTTGTGAGTGTGTGTGTGTGTGTGTGTGTGTGTGTGAGTGTGTGTGAGTGTGTGTGAGTGTGTGTGTGAGTGTGTGTGTGTGAGTGTGTGTGAGTGTTTGTGAGTGTGTGTGTGAGTGTGTGTGTGTGTCAGTGTGTGTGTGAGTGTGTGTGAGTGTGTGTGTGAGTGTGTGTGTGTGTGAGTGTGTGTGAGTGTGTGTGTGAGTGTGTGTGTGAGTGTGTGAGTGTGTGTGTGTGAGTGTGTGTGTGTATGTGTGTGTATGTGTGTGTGTGAGTGTGTATGTGTGTGTGTGTATGTGTGTGTGTGTGTGTGTGTGTGTGTGTGTGTGAGGCGGATGCTATAGGGCTCTGTGATGTGTGTTTTGCTTGTCCTTTGTAAGCAGACATAGCATGTCTCCTGCCAGGGAGGAGATATATTAGTATTAGGCGCTTACTATGCTCAGAAAGTGGCTGTAAGTGTGGAGAATATACACCAACACCTGCCAGTCTCAGAGGTGCAGATGTCTGGGATGAACGTCTACACGTGCCAAATTTACATTTATCTCCAACGGCCCGAGCTGATGAATGCTAAATCAGTCGTCTGGTGCGGTACACAGGTATGCGCCATCATTGTGTCACACAGGAGCACGGAAGGGGCACCTGCATACCTTTAACTCCCGCTAAATGTGACAGAGATGACAGTGAACGGACAAAAGCATTCTCACAGTCCCGTCTTAGAACTGAGAAGTTAACGTAAAATACCAACATGACCGAAAGCTGGAGGAGGCCAGTTGGGCATGGTCGAGCCAAAACTCTGGAGTCAGATTATCTGGACTGAACCATAGCCCAGCAGCTGAGTGTCTATATCTTTAGATCACCAGTCAAGCCCCACTTTTTTTTTTCCATTTGAAAATAGGAAGAACCTCCAGGCGTGGTTGCGCACGCTTTTGATCCCAGTGCTTGGGTGGCAGAGGCAAGCAGATCTCTGAGCTCGAGGCCAGTCTAGTCTTCAGCTAGAGTGCAAGGATATCCAGGGCTACACAGAGAAACTCTGTCTCAGGGAACCAACCAACCACCAAAACAGCAGCAGCAATGGCAACAATAAACCCCAAAAAGCAAACAGAAAGAACCACTGATGATAAGAATAATGATGATGATGATGATGATGATGATGATGATGATGATGATGAGATTGCACTGGGCTGATTTTAGATGAACTGAGATGATGCTAGTCATTAGATTCAGCTGGTCTTGCTGTGTTTTATTTATTTTTTAATATTTATATATTATATATCACATATTACATATTGTAATGTATTATATATTGCATTTTTTTTATATTTGTATCTTTATTTTTGCGTTTTATTCTTATGTGTTAGGATATAACATAATGGGTTTCAGGCCAGGCGTGGTGGTTCATGTCTTTAGTCCCAGTACTCACAAGGCAGAGGCAGGCAGATCTCTGAGTGGAAGGCCAGCCTTCTCTCAGTCCCACGCCAGCCAGGGCTACATAGTGGAACCCTACCTGGAAAAAGAAAAGTAATGGGTTTTTTAAAAATTCTCTTTATCTCTCTCCCCCTCTCTTTGTGGGGGTATATGTATGTATATGATGTGTGTGTGCATATTTGCATGTGTAAGTACAAGTGTGTGTGCCACCACACACATGTGAGGGTCGAAGGGACACCTTGGGTTTTAGTCCTAGCCACTGCACATGCGGAAGCTGAATCGTGAGAGTTCGTTGAGTCTCGAATCTCTGACTTCCGTCTTGGAAGTGCCCGTCTTTACGTGAGTTCTGGTGTCTCAAATACAGTTCTTAATACCTGCATGGGAAGTACTTACTCACTGAACTGTCTCCCCTAGTGCTGGGTTTTATGGTAATGTTTTTGTTGGGAGCGATGTCCTTAAAACCCTCCACTATTGACGTTATTATTATGGTTAGAGTTAAGTATGACTGGGTTCATGGGAAATCCCCAGCCAGCTGCAGAAGACTAATACAAATCTGGTGGTCAGGATGAATAATGATATGATAAAGCTCTGACCTTGCTGAGACACACATCTGATGTCAAGATGCCCAGTGTGATGACCTGTAACCTTTCTGAAAAACCAACATCCTGCTGACTAATAGATACGACAAACCTGTGACCTTCCTGACATCCTGTTGACGTCAGCCGATTCCCTGACCACAGGAGAGCTGTGTCCTTGGCCTGCGTAAATGTTTCGCACGTACCCCCTCTCTCTGTTACCCCTGTTATGGTATAAATTCAGCCTTGGGGAAAAATATAATTGTCGCCTTGATCAGACTCTTGCCTTGGCGTCCTTCTCGTCTCTTGTCCCCCATTCTCTTCCAGGTACCCTCAGCACCCTCGTTGACATATTTTCATGCACATATCCTATCCTAGTCTGTTTTTGCCCTCCTGCCCCGACTACTGTCCACTCTCCCCCCACTTGCTGGTCCCCTTCTGCCTCCAGATAGCCCCGCCTCTGCTTCCATGCCACGTGTATCGTTCCACACTCTGTTCCCTCGTCCCCTCCCTTTGGATCTCTTTATGCCTTATGCTAGTCCCCATGTTCTTCTTCATGACACCATTCTCAGTCAGCAAGCAAATTGTTCCCCAGATCGTCTCCAAACACCAAACCCCTCATGGTACTTAGTGAAATGGAAAGCCAGTCACTTTGACCCTGTGGTCCTGCCGTATGACACGAGGGGGCTCTGCCAGTGAAACAGAAGCAGGCAAGGTGAAGCAGTTTGGCTTTCGAAGCAAGTAACTTCTGTACGTTTCATCATCAACAGATGAACCCCGTCTTTGAATGAAGTCCCAATGAAGAAACAAAAGACGGTCTTGGAGTCTCGCCCAAAGGCCTGGCTTATCTATAAAATGTGGAGACTGGGCTCTTGGAAGGTGCTTTGCTATTTGGAGAGTCAAGTAAGCAAACTTAAGCAGATCCCAGTGGTGGCTTAGCTTTAGGGTCAGCGCTGGCAGGACCCCTTTACATCAGGAATTGGGGAAGAGCAAGGTGGTGTCTGGGAGGCTGGCTGGTGAGCCCCACATCTTGACTTCCTAGTGGGGAGATCTGGTATAGTTGTTTATCTGGAGACATCTGGGAGAGGCTGGGATGAAACCCCATCTCTCAGACGAGATAATTAGCAAACCTTATCAGTAAGAGAATTCAATTTGTAACTTCAGTTCAGGAAGTTTCCTTAAGAGTTGAGAAACTAGCAGCTTCCAGGTACATTCCATTCCTTCCTTTAATCTCTCCCCAAAGATCCACAGTCCAAACGCCCTCACCTGAGAAGCTTAAGCCTTTAGTTAATCAGAAATGAGTGTTCTGGTCAAAGAGCATTACGGTCTGAAGTCTCTCCTCTTGAGACCTCCTACATGGTGGAGGCTGCGGGAGGCTCTGCAGTCCAAAAGAAACAGTGACCAGAGTCGGAGCTGCCCCTGGAGAAACTGCAGAGCCCAGGCACAAGATATACCCAATTTCCATCTCTCTGAAAGGATGTTTGGCAGAATAAGGGCACTCTCCAGAGTGTTTGAGACAAAGGAACAACTCTGGGCACCTCTTTAATCCTCCCAACTTTGCTTCCCATTCCCCTCGCAGACCCAGCCTTCATTTCTTCCTAATGCTAGGGTTGAAGCAGTTGGTTCACCAGTCACAGACTAAGAAAGAAATAGGACCAAAATCCTGTTTGCACGCCAGGCATAGTGTAAGGGAGGTGAGAAATACAGGCTCAGACAGAGCTGAGGGCACAGCTTGAGTGCAGGGCTTTCTGTGCTGTGAGGCTGAGGGCTGGATCCCAAGGTTGGATTCTGAATGCCATACAACAGTAAGAACCATGACACGAGGTAGCTAACGGTGGGATGAGAAGAGGCGTCATCAGATTGATTGCTTTGAGATGATTTTATACTGCAGTGATCGAGTCTAATAGATAGAGCAGACTTTCTGAAAACAGAAAGGATGAGACCTTACCGAAGGACAGCTGGAGGAACAAAGGCAGGCGTGGACTTGTGACAGAACCTTCTGACCTGTGGAATGGTGTAGAACCTTTGACCTGAAAAGTGGGCCAGAGGTCACCCAGTGCAACCCTATAGTGAGACAAGTTTCCGGCTTGCTTTCTCTGCACTCCTCCATCTCTGTGGGTGGGGTCTCATTGAAAACATCTGGTTCCTGAAGGAAGGAGGGGAATTTCTCTGGGTGGTAGACAGGGTCGAAAGAAGCAAGACAGGAGCCTGGGTAGTTAGCAACCTGGTGAGCCTGATGCCCATACAGGACTGGTGAGTACTGACTAGCTGTTGTGTGATCAAACTGGGGAAGTTCCTCATGGTGGGGATTAGAAACTAATGCCCAGGTTCCAGGGTCCAAAGTCCACGGTCCAGCCTGCGGAGAAGGCACACTTGCACAGAATGAGATCATGTGAACAAGCTTTCAAGAAAGCAGACTTTGCCCTGACTATCAAGATTTAAGCCACTGACAGACGACATACCGGAAAGAGGTTATCTACCTGTGGAGGCCAAATCAGAAGACCACGGAGAAGCTATGCTTAAAGGTCTTCTAGTGTTTACTAAGCCATTCCAGTGGAAGATAGCAGGCTTTATTTAAAGCGAGGATTTCTCCCGTCTGCTTTTGGAGTCCCTCCACGGAGTGTCCAGTTGGCAGCCTTTCAATAGCAGAGACCTTGACGTGCAGGACCCATCGAGCCCTGCTATCTTACTGCAGACCTATGGGTAGACTTCGTAACAGGTAAGAGGTGTTGGTGACACAATTAGGCTTACATTTACATAATTAATGTCAAATGAAGTTGCTTATGTGGTCTGAATATGGCCTAAAAATTACTTCTTACTGCTATGGAGTTCTGAAATTCTGTTGGAAATTCTGGCAAAGGAGTCCTGCTGGATATTTGGGATGTGCATTCTTTTTTTTTTAATATTCAGAATCCAATATGAATACTTGGAGAAATTAATATTAACTTTGTGGTCTGTTTTTATTGAAGGGGCTAATAGGAGCTGCCTAGATTAAACAGGAGAAAGCACCTATCCATTTGTAGAATTATAACTCTAAATATTCATTTGTTTACCAAGTTGGAAAAATATCCACGAAAATAAATGGCAAGGAGAACCCGTTCGAATAGCAGCTTGGAAAACAGATTTTATAACATAGAAACAGATTGACAAGGGCGGAAAAAAAAACACTGGCTGGAGTTGAGAATAGTTAAATTTGAATCACATCTTGATACATCAAGGTCTTAATTTCCCCAGGCCTCAGTTTCCTTGTCTTAAAAATGGGGTGGGTTGGTGAGGGAATGACATTTAGCTTATAGATGTGTTACATGGCTTCACTGAGAACATACAGTGCTCGGATCAAGAATCTGTACGTGAATCTAAATATTTTTAGGACAGTGAAATGTTTCTAACCTACATCTGGTGGACTTTTAATTTGTTTTAGGACCTAAGTGTCCCACATTTATTTTAAACTCACAGGGTAGAACACGTAAGTTAGTAACTGACCGATGACTTTTATTTAGTATTGTTCCCACAAAGTTGTGTAATATTTAATATAAATCTATACATTGGAAACATAGTATCAATTAATATTTAAAGTGCACTGGGGGGGGGACAAAGAGATGGTTCACTGGGCAAAGGTACTTTCTGCCAAGCCTGAAGACCTGACTTCAGTACCCTGAACTCACACAGTGGAGAAAGAGAACTAATTCTAGGACCTGTGACCTCCTAATGCATTGTAGGATGTGCACAGCCCCCTGTACCCACCAAAAAGCAGTTTAAAAAGTTAAAACGCATGAGGAGAATTTCCTACATAAAGGCATTTTATCCATGCAAGTAAGGAGTCTTCCTGAAGGCAGATAACCATCCCGTTAGATCTTTTATGCAAAGCGAGACATTTGAACATCGGGATTAACTCTCCCACAGTGCTTGGGGTTTGGTTTCCTCATTGCTCTCTGTGGACTCGTGGGGGAATTAGATGTTGGCATACAAAGACTGCCTGACTGCTAGGGACCCTTCTGTGCAATTTGTTTTAAAATTATTTTTTGAAGTCAAAATGCTACTTCAGAAAGCAGGACTGGAGAGTTTGCCCCAAAGACGTTCTGAAGACACACAGAAGTTTCCAGCCCCAGCTTTGTGACTGCTGTGTCCAATATTTCCAATATGTGTCCTTGCCAGTGCCTAAATTTCTCATCATGGATCTGTGAGACAGGATGGAAGGAAGGTGAACGTTGTAATAAATATGTAACGTTCCTTCTAGGCCTATAATTCTATCATCTAAGGAAAGCCTGTTTGTAAAATTGTCCAACTGTGCTGGGCGTGGTGGCATTAAATTTTAATTTCAGTACTCAGGTGACAGAAGCAGGCTGATCTCTGTGAGTTCCAGACCAGCCTGGTCTACATAGTGAGGTCTGCCTGCATCAGCCAGGGCTTCATAGTGAGCCATGTCTCAAATAAAAAACAAAGAACAAAAGTCCAACTATTTAGACAGAATTAACGTCTCCCAAAGGTACTTGCTTCATTCACGGAGTGGCTAAGGGAATATAGGAAGTGAGGTTTCCTTTATCCTCCATGCATACCCACAAGTCCAGGCTCCATTCAGTGATGTAGTTCCCTCAAAGTATGGATGCTGTGTTACTCAACAGAGTCCTTCACAAGACCTGTTCTTTACTCAGGTTGCTAACCGAAAATTTCACGTAACCAAATCAGCAATTTAATAAATTCTTTTTTAAAAACATATTTTGTATTAAAATCTGACAGGCACTCTCCCGCAGAGTTTTTGCCCCAGTAAGCAAAATGTTTTTAAGTCTGTCTTGTTCGTCCATTTCTTTTTCTGTTTTCAGTTTGCTTGTTTGCTTTTGTTTTTGTTGTTGTTGTTTTGTTTTGTTTTTGTTTTGTTTTCCTCCTATTGCCCAGACTGGTCTCACGCTCCTACACTGAGGCAATCCTCTGGGACTGCATCTGACTTAACTGTGTTCATAGGTCACTTATCGCTTAAAGTAATTCTTTCCACTTTGGAGGTTCTGAGAGCTACGGCTGCGGCTCCAGTATTCACCTACCCAAGTCTCCATTTCAGACTGTGTAAAATCCCGTGCAGCGGGGCCAAGTATGGGCTCAGTGGTTCAGTCCTAACAGCCAGGAGAGGACTTGGGAGGCAAGCATCATGCTTGCCTTTGGGACAGCTCTCCCACAGTGAGCCTCCAAAGTGGATGTATAGGGAGTATTCCTGAAAAGGAGAGACAGCTGACAGGCAGAGGGCCACAGCCAATGCAGATTCCCATTGGAGTGAATTCTTTTCAGATATTCCTTCTAGCTCTGTGGCTTGCAGAAAGAGAAATGAGTCATAGTGTTGTCGGAACTGAGTCCAGGGTTGGGTTACAAAAGCCTAGGATGGAAATCATCTGTTGAGTCCAGCCAGCTCTCTTCGACTTCTTCCTGTGTTGTAACAAAGTAACCTTTTTTTTTTTTTTTTTGGCTTGGCCTTAGTATGTAAAGATGAATGTCCCTAGTGCTTAGCAGATGTAGCACCCTCTGCCAGAAGAGCAAGTCAGGCGCCTGTCTCTGGATTTACTTGTCTGATTTCAGTGTCCCATCTCAGGATAAAGCATTGGGAGAGTTCCGTCCAAGTCTACCGGTGGTTGAAGCGTGACGTCTTGGCTTGCTTACCTGTGAAGAGTGGCTACTGTTTTCTGATTTATGGGTTAAGGAACAGCTTGAGTGCGTGTTAACAAAAAGGGTTCGTTGTTCGGTTGCTTTAAAGGAATCATGTCCTACAGCTTAACAGCCTTCTCTCTGAAGGAGTTAACCTTGAAGCTCTGACCTTTAACTTCAAGAGGCTTGCAAAGCCCTCTGTGCTTAGAGCTTAGCCTTGTCTATGTCCTAGTAGAACATCATCTCTCCTTGCCTTCATTTTCTTCTGAACAAAATGAGCTAGGATGACGAAATGGTGCCTGAACATGATCCCTGGAACCCTGTTCCACTGTCCTGGGGTTCTGTGATCAGGAGAATGGGCTCAAATCCCAGTCTCACTCTGCTTTTTTAGCACCATGAAAATAGAGTGCTTAAGATTATGGAAGGCCTGTCTCCCCTTCAGCCCTCACAAAGCTGAAAAAAATGGTCACACACCACGGAAAGTGTTCTTTGAAAATCTAGGACATGCCTGGGTGTCTTTCCTGGAAACACATCTCTTCATTTTACCTGGAAATCTCCCCTGGTAACCTGCAGCCCTGGGCTACATATACCCTGCCACCTCTGTAACCTTCTTTGCATTGGGATCTTTCTGTGTTGTGTTCGTCTGGCTTTTGGCACATATTTCTATCCAAGTACGTTTTCCTTTCAAGTTGGTCTTTTGAGACCGGCTTTTTACCTCCCCCTCCACCCCTCCTCGAGATGTGAAGCCAGAGTCATCTGTAATGAGCTTTCAAAAGAAATATTTTTAGGAAGAAATGAGTACTTTCCTATACAAACTTTCGAAAACTCTTTACAGTACCTACTATTAGATGTGCCGAGAGTCTGGGAATATTAAATGCTTTTTTTTGATTGATTTGTTATATTACCAGGTACACCGCCAAGCTTCAATTTTCTTAGCGGGTTTAAACAGAACTCCGTCTTAAATGGTATAATCATTCAGTCACTTTTTGTTCCTTTGAAACATGGCATCTCTCAGCAATAAAGCACACACGAATTAAAAACAACAGCCAGACACAAACCATGACTGCCCCCAACCCTACACACGTGATTTCTCACAGTGTAACCCCAGGCCCTAGAGGAGATTGAGACAGGAGGGTGTGAATTCAAGGCCTGCTACACAGCAAGATCTTCTTATCAAACAAATAAACAAACACCAACTAAAAAACTAACGATTTGAAAATGAACTGTCTTTCACCCATTTCTTGAAAGGACACCCTCACTATGAGTCTAGCCTATTGAACCTTCTGTATTTACCCTCTAACTCACAGCAATATCATTTCTTGTCTCTCAATGGTGGTTGTTGCCTCAGAGGTCACGAGAGACCTAATTACCAAAGGTAAGGGAACGGTCTCAGTCTTTGGGGAATAAAAAGCATGAGTTGTAGCGAGATCCCACCTTAAATCTATCCCCATCCACTACTCGAAAGTCGTGCGAACTTGGGTAAGTAGCCCTGTATAATCCTCTCAGGATTCCAATACAGGGATTTTGGGAGCCTTTTTCAAGGGCTTTTCAAGGGAGCATCACACGGGGCTTTGAGTGTGAAACACTTCTCATGGCGTCTGGCCTGCCATAGCTAGGCAAGCAACGTTGAGTCTCTTCACCACGTGACTCCCAGGTCATTGCTCATTCTTGGCGTGCTTGCATTCTGTGTCTCTGATGTCTTCCACACGCCCCATTTTCCTCCCTTGGCTCCTTTCATTCCGTCTACATTCCTGTCTCAGATTTTTCATTCCTATTTTCACCTGAACTGCTGGCCATTCAGAAGATCAGTACCCCAAAAACCTTGGCCAGTTGACAGTCTTCTAATTGGTCCAGTGCACTATACCTTAGCTTTTCTAAGATGTGTTTCAAAGTGTTATCAGAGTTAATATTCTCCCAAATACAGGTCAGTAATGGGTCACCAATGTCATTCTCTCCACAAAAAAAAAAAAAAAAAAAAAAAAAAAAGGCCAAAAATAATGGTCCAAAAAGGAAAAAAAAATCGATCAAGCAACAGGAGCTATTTAAATGCATCCTTTGGTTTAAAGAATGAAGTCTAACATCAACCATAGTAAGTCTATCTCCCTTCGTCTCCCAGGACACGGGTTCATCTGCTCTAACCTACCCCCTTACTTTATAAAACACCGTTTTTAGTCCTCAGTGGCTTCATTAATCAAATTCTGACTGTCTCATTTTTCTCTCTCTATTTTACTCTTGAGTTTTCTTTTTTCTTAAGGCAAGGTCTCATTCTGTAGCCCAAGTTGGCTTAGAGTCACTAGCTCAAGTTGGCCTTCCACACCCAGCAATTCTTCTCCAGCCTTCCAAGATCACAGGGGTTCAACTCCGCGCCCCACTTCCTGAGTCTGGTGTCCCTGTGTGGACTACCTATTTCCCTCAGGTTAAAGTGTTCTAATCTTTCTATTCACATCTCATCTGCATATGATTCACCAGGACTTGCTGGACGGTGTGCCCGAGTGCACAAACCATACCAGACTTCTCTTCCTCTGTCTGCCGCGCTCAGCAAGGAGTGTACATGGTGCTCTAATAGACTTGTTGAATTAAACTGAGTGGAAGATCAACATGAATAGTCCTGGTTTCTAACAAGGGAATGATAAGCACGATCAGACACAACAAAGGCTGCGGTTACAGAATGCCTATCTCGTGCCAGGCTCTTCCTAAGTGGTTGCTGTGATTCCAGAGTTCATGAGCATACCAGGAGAAAGCTGCTACCCAGAACTTTGAGTACACAGGTGGGAGATGACAATATCCAATCTGATAATGAGTGACAGAAAAAAAAAAGAGTCTTTACTAGCATGACTGTACTCAGTGTTCCTGAGGGGCTGTTCTATGTTGCTTCCGAGGAGTGCAGACGAATTGCTTACATACAGTGTGGCATGACCAGCCGAGGTAGGTGGGACGACCTTAAGAAGTTATTTCGAGCCCTGCTTTGCACAAAGATTGTCCTTGTAAGAGTTAAGAGACAAGAGGGGATGGCATTTGTTTGTGCTTTGATATTACAGCCCAGGCAAGGACAGCCAAATGTTATGCAAAACATTCTCTGGAGAGCTATGAAACCAGAGGGCTTATCTTGTGGCTGCCCTTCTCCCAGGTGACATTAGAGATCACCCGGGCTCTGGTGAAGGCTGGTGGAAGCAAGCCTCTGCCAAAGCGCATTCCCAAGGCTGAGAGAACTCCCTGAATAGGAGAATTCCAGTCAGGATCTTGGAGTACTTTCTTCTTTTTCCTCAGGAGGGGCTAGATGTGGTGGCTGGTCAGTCGTGGTTTCTTTAGATTGCATTTAGCAAGAGTTGGCTTCCTAGTCTACCCTCCTCCCCCAGTCTCATACATTTAGCATGGTTATTCCTTATTTTAAAAAAACAATAGAAATTGTTTATTTATTTGCACGTGTGACTGCTTATGTCTGTGTAGCGCACACGGATGTCAGAAGACAACTTGGAGGAGTAAGTTCTCTCCTGCTACTCTGCAGGTTCCGGGGATAGAACACAAGAACTCAGGTTTGGGGGCATGCAACTTTACACACTGAACAGTGTCTGCCCTTTTCCTATTCTTCCTAAGTGGTTAGCTCCTCCAAGGAGTGGGAGGCCAAGGGAGAATTCAGAAAACAGAAGACACCTATGAAAAGTAAATTCAGGTGATTGTCTCCATTTCCCTCTTATCCCCATACCCTTTCTACTCCTTGTTCCTGCCTCACTGCTTCCCTAGTGATCGGCCTCTGTGCTTCTAGTTCACTGGGCAATTTGTAGACCTGAGGGAAGTCAATGATCAAAATACCTCCAGTCAAGAACAGTCATTTCAGATAAATTTTTGTTTGGGTCATAAGCCAATCATTTCAATTAATTAATTCTTGATGTAGGATCTTGCTATATAGGTCAGGCTGGACCTGAACTATGAATTCTCCTGTCTCAGCCTCCCCAGGGAGCCTGGAATTGGGATTATAAGAAAGAGCCAAGGACCTGCCAAGTTGCTTTTGTTTTAAGCTGGAAAACCTGAGCCTCAGGTACTCAGACTGGCAGGATGGCTATGGGACTTTAAGGCCAATCTGTTTTCTTCCACGGCCTCTAACTAGGCTCCAGTTACCATCTAAAGGCCTGAGGAGAAAGCCACTCCTAAGTAGTCTTGACCATGCATTCCAGTCTTTAACCAGCCGTGGGCTTGGGTAAATGCTTGTCCTTGAACACGAGTCCCCCCACACTGCCCTTTGCACAAAGCACTCACTGATAAAAAGAGGGAAATACCTGCTCACTGTCCCAGGACCTGCTGCTACAGCTCTGTCCACATCTCCAGCTTTCCTGCAAGCTGCAAATTCCATTCACCTACTCCTACTCTGCTCTTGTCCATGCACTTTGGCAAATGCTGTGTGGGACAGTCCCTGCCTATTGGGTAGGTGGGTGACTGCATGTTTTCACAGCGTACTCGTCTAAGTGTGTGCTCACCAGATGCCTATCTCGAAACTGTTGGTTTGGTTTTCTGCATAATGGACTAAGGCATTGCGAGTCTCCAGAAGTAGTGGACAGGTGTTGGGTGTCTTGTGTCGACAGGAAAGGAGAGCCCGTACAGCTGAGAATAAACAACAGTCACTTGGTAATATGAGATCCATTCATTTAAAGTTGGAGGCCTCGATGTGGGGTTGGAGGTTGGGGGTTGGGACATTCTGAACACCACCTGTCTGCAGCCCCCTATTTCCCCCAACACAAAGAGATGAGGTCAGTTTCCCAAAGAACTGATGTGTTATTAGAGCTAACAGGAGTGAGGGGGGAATAGGGAAAGGGCAGGGCACAAGTCTAAAAGGGAGTTGTAGGTACTCTTGGCCATGACATCCCATCCTCCACTGGCTGCTTTGGGAAACTGCCCCCTCCTCCAATTTGTGCTCCTTTTGCCTTCTTGTGAAACAGCTGTTGCAGTGGAACAGCTGCAGTCCGGAACTGTCAGGGAACTATCTTCTTGAATTGATGCATATTGTATGATATCGCTGGCCTCTACCTTGCTCTCTGAAGGTCTGATCCTGGCCTTGTCCTATCAGTCATTGTCATTCACGGGAGTCCTTGGATAAGTTTCTGCTGTCCTGTCCCACTTTTATGATTGCAAGAAGAGGGTAGTGCCTTCTGTTACGTTAGTCCTAAGGTCACTAGGGAGGTGCAGTGTGATGTATGAAAACCTTTGGACAAGATCTAAAGGTCACGTGCAAATAGAAGTCATATTGGAAGGGTCCCAAGGAAGAGACATTTGGTTCTTCCTGGGGAGCTTAGAGGGGACATCTGCTGGCAGTTGCAACTCTGTATCTGTGTTCCAAGGTAAACAGAAATAGCTGTGGTGGCTGGGGTGGGGGGTGAGGGTTTGATTTTCTTTTTGTTTGTTTGTATTTGTTTTGTTCTCTCTCTCTCTCTCTCTCTCTCTCTCTCTCTGTGTGTGTGTGTGTGTGTGTGTGTGTGTGAGAGAGAGAGAGAGAGAGAGAGAGAGAGAGAGAGAGAGAGAGAGAGAGTCCTTCTAGCTCAGGCTGGCCTCAGACTTGCTTTGTAAGTGAGGATAAACTTGAACTCTAATTTTGATTGGGGATTTGATGGGCGAAAAGGTTAAAGCTTTAAGGAAAAAAAACGAGACTACAGGGGGGAAGTGAGTGGAGACAAGATTGGGCAGGGATGAAGGATGCTCCTGGGATTTGCAAGTGAGAACATTTGAGATTTAGTCTGGCTGAGGTTTTCCCTTAGGTCAGGGGAAAGGTAAGCAGTAACTCGTGACCACTTCTCTGCCTGAAGCTTCAATGAAATATTAGAGGATTTTAGGTCCAGACTTGTGGGTGGAACAGTGTCTGAAGTGCATGGGAGGAAGAAGTTGGTGGCCCTTCTTCAATTCAAAAATATGCATTTAGATTCAGAAGGCCTATAGTGTGTGTGTGTGTGTGTGTGTGTGTGTGTGTGTGTTGTACCCTTTCTTTCTTCAAATTATTTGTCATTTTTTTTTGTCCTCCAAACAACTGGGAATGCCCTGCTTTCCTTGAGCACGGGAGACTCTGATCTCTGATATTAACAGCCCATCTAAGAGGCAGGTTCTTTGGGAAGTTGTCAGATCCTCCTGCAAAGTGTTCCTCCATGGAGAAGATCTAAGACAGGGAACAAACTACGTAGATCCCTGACTGATTCTGAAGTTAGGAGACACAGCCCAGCCTCCTGGTCCAAGCCCGAAGAGTTCTTTCCAGTTCTTTGCCAGGCCTGACCACCTGATGGCAAGAGGTTTCTCCTTTCTCTGCCACCGGGAGTTAAAATAGAGTGATACTAAATCGTGCCTGTGCAAGCCAGCAGCCGGATGTGAAGGGTCAGATACTCTGGAATTGCTTAGGGTGAACCGGGTCTTGGCCCTTACTTCACCAGATATACTTCCTTTTTGTCCTCACAGCCTCAAGGAGGTTGTGTAATGTCAGGATGTCTTAAGCTCCCCCATGTGTCAACGCAGGACATGACAGACAGCTGTTACCTCAGATGTCTTATTGACATATATGCCATTTTAAAGTGGGTTTGTTTCTCTCTCTGCCTATCCCCTGGCTGTGTTTGGGCTCCCTCTGTAGACCAGGCTGGCCTTGAACTTACGGAGATCTGCCTGCCTCTGCCTCTTGAGGACTAGGACTAAAGGTTTGCCACTAACACCACCAGGCTTGAAGTGGATTCTTATGACCTTTAGGGATGTGATTTTTATTCCTCCAAAGGGAGACTGGATTAACACAAAGCAGCAAAACGAATGGGCTAGATGGTGGATCTTGTAGTGGGGTCTTTGTTGTTCCTTACTGTCTCCCACCGAAGAGACAAACTCCTTGTTTGGGGTTGGGGGTGGGGTTGTTGAGTGTTAAGCCTGTACCCCAGCAGGGCTCAGTCCAACAAAGAATGTCTTCCTAAAGTGGACCACTTTTCTACTCCCACCTCTTAGGGTACATCTGCCTCCAGCAGGGCCGTGATACTGATATACTTAGCAGGACTAGTCCATATTCTATTTAGAAGTCTGGGGCCACACTAAACGATGTGACCTAGTCCATTCCCCAGCAAGCTGAAGCAGCCTTACACAGTCTCAGGAATGTTCAGGGATGCACTGGACTCCCTGGAGTCTCTGAGGGTGCACCCGTCTCACCTCTCTCAGCCTCTTTTCTTTTCACTTAGAATGCGGCTATAGTTTTGGCCAGGCCACACACCATGTATCCAGTATCATTCCCTTACTGGTCCCGTGTGTCCTGTGTCTTTCCAACCTATCGTCTGTCTTTCCTTTGTGTCGTGTCTGGTGTCCTCAGCTTATTCTACGGAACTGTCTTTTCTTCCCAGCTTGTCGTTTTGGAAGCAGCCTCCAGGAACTTCCATTTTCCTTTTAACCATGCCCTGTCTTCTTGATCAGTACTCTAAACAACTCAGAGAAGACACATTTCTTAGGAGGGGAGAGATTTGGCTGAGAAGTCACCCAGTTTCCCTTCAATCCTGTATCTTGGGTGGTCTGAGAGGGAGGGCTAAATCCATTGATTCCCCTCCCCCAGGAAAAAGCTGGGAGTTAGCTAACCAGAGCTGCTCAGCCAATCGTTGCTCTGAGAAAGTTTGGATTGTGCTCCTATTTCATTAGGCTGATTGGAGCAGCCTTGACTCGGAGGTATAGTCCCTCCCCAAGGGATTCCGTGTACAGTTACACGGCTGTCGCTGCCTGTGCGTGTCCTTTCAGGATAGCAACCCACAGCCTCCGCAGCCCCCAGCTCCACCTCCTCCACCTTTTTTTGTTTTTATCTAGTGTCTCCCTTGCTCTCTCTCTCTCTCCTCTCCCTCCTTCCACCGCTTCTTCCTCCAGCCCTCCACTCTCCTGCAGCGCCAAGCCGGCTCCCCAAAGCAGTCTGCTGAACGCAAACCCCTGAGAGTTTGCTGCGCAGCTCCCTGGGGTCCGGGGCCGCGGAGTCCCGCTAAGGCAGAGACACCGGCAGAGCGAGCGAGAGAGCGAGCGGGCGCCGCGGAAGACAAACACTCGGGCACGCGAAAGGGAGCCCCAGGAGGGCAGCCGGGTGGCAAGGCTTGGCAGGAGACTGTCACTGCGTCCTGGGTCGACTCTCCCTCGTCGGACTGCACGAGGAAGCGCGCTTCTTAAAGTTCTAGACCGCAGGAGGCGGCGTCCCCTTCAGTCCCCTCCTCGCGGCGCTCCAGGAAAAGGAACTTGATCTACTGGCAGGCTCGAGCCGCCCGCTGAACGTGAGAGGGGACAGTGCCACGGGCCCCGGGGTAGGGAGCCGAGAGAGGGAGCCTCGAGCCAGGCTGCAGAAGGAGGGCACCGGGCAGCGGCCAGGGACCCCGATGCCGGCAGCCAACATGATGGAGAACCTGCAGCTGCCCGCCCTGCAGGTGCCAGAGCCTCAGGGCGCGCCGGAGGGCAGCGCGGTGTGGTCCAGCTCGTCCACCCCCACGCTCCGCCGCCGGCGCTTTAAGATGCGCCGGATGAAGAACGTGCAGGAGCAGAGCCTGGAGGCGGGGCTGGTAGCCCCGGACCTACCGGGCGTCTTGGCCCCCGGCAAGGAGTTCCTGCAACTGCCGTCCATTGAGATTACGCCCTCCAGCGACGAGGACACCCCGTGGTCCAACTGTTCCACACCCAGCGCGTCCCCGCGCCGAAAACGCTTCCTGCTCCGCAAGTGGCTGAGGGTGAGGGAGCGGAAGGAGTGCAGTGAGAGCAGGTAGGTTCCCGTTTCCCTCCAGCAGTCTTCCCTTGAACCTCACGCCCCTCCCCAGGGCCGTCTAGGGCCCTAGGGCATTCTGGTGGAAACTTCCGGGACCAAAGCTGGAGCTTATCGCGTCACCTTGGCATCTTCAGACACTGCCAGGGCACCAGGGCTAGCGAATTTGTCTCCACAGACCAGAACTAGGGACTTTAAATTCCTTGATGTGTTTGACATAGGTTCATGCTGCGTTTCATTTCTTGATCCTCACAGCAAAATGACAATACTTCTCAGTTATTATCAGTGTTATCGGTTAGCATTTCTTGAGCCCTTATTCAGCGGGCTGGGGTGAGTGTTTCACCCCGAGGATGGAATTTGGAGAAATTAGGTAGATAGTACTATATGATTCCATGGTACAGGTGGAGGTAGCCGAAGACTAGTGACAGAAGTTTAAATGGCGCCTCCACATGGATTTCCGAATTTCATTTCACTTTTTGTCATTTTTCCTACACTAAGATGCCGGTACAGGCCCATGTTGCCTATGTAGAGGTGAAGTATTTACATTTTCTACCTCAACACAGACGCATCTCTCTATCACCATGCCAGCTCCAGTTTTGCTAGGGAGATGTTTACTGTCCACATTCAAGAACTGGCATGAAGCTCACAGGGTAATTCCCCAAGCCTTGGAGGCATGTGCCCGAGTGAGTGTGTGTGTGTGTGTGTGTGTGTGTGTGTGTGTGTGTGTGTGTGTGTGTGTGCGTGATGCTTCAGGAAGTTGCCCTTGGTGGCCTGGAGTCCCCACCACTCATGGATACCATGTTCCCTCTTCCATTTACTTCTGGACTCAGGGGGTATGACCATTAGCAGATGTTTGTACTATTGGGTAGGGGGGCGTTGCTGTTATTGTTGTTGGTGGTAACCAAGACATGCATCACTTTAATGAAAATTTATTCACCCTATCGGCTCACTGTCATTCATTTTCATTTAGGAATTGTCCGTTGAGTGGGTCTCAAGAGCTCAAGTGGGTCACCAGCTAGTGTGGTGATCTAAGAAGGGTCTCCGGTGTATGAAGGGGTATGGAAGCTAAGTTTGTTGGGACACTAGAACCCCCCAAAAAAAGTTTGCCTAGCACACCTCCAGCACTTCTGCAATAAACTAAATAAATAAAGTTGTGTGGTACCTACTTGCAGTCCTAGAACTCGGGAAGAAGACGAGGAGGATCCTTGGAGTCTGAGATAGGCGCAGGTTACATGGAATGATTGACCTCTTAAAAACCACAAACCAAACCAAGCCAAACTAAATCCAAACCAACTAACCATATAACAAAAGGAGTTGAGATACACACATTTCATTCACACTGAAGTGATGGAGCCATTGGAAGA